>NC_045450.1:20063292-20075698 GCF_002776525.5 Piliocolobus tephrosceles
TTTTTTTTTTTTTTTTTTGAGATGGAGTTTCACTTTTGTTGCCCAGGATGGAGTGCAATGGTGTGATCTCGACTCACTGCAACTTCCGCCTCCCGGTTTCAAGTCATTCTTCTGCCTCAGCCTCTCGAGTAGCTGCAATTACAGGCATGCACCACCACATGCGGCTAATTTTCTATTTTTAGTAGAGATGGGGTTTATCCATGTTGGTCAGGCTGGTCTCAAACTCCTGATCTCAGGTGATCTGCCCGCCTTGGCCTCCCAAACTGTTGGGATTACAGGCGTGAGCCACCGCACCCAGCCTACTTTTTTTTTTCTTAAGAGTGGACTTAGTTTTACCAGCTTTGATGATTTGAATTCTCTGAGGCCTTTGTCTCCTCCTACTCCTGACCAACCATGTAGGTGCCCCCCTGATTCTCGGCCCCAAGAAGCTACTTTCAGCTTTGAAATGTATATGCCAGCTTTGCCTACCCCCTGAGAAAGGGAGATGATTAGATCGGGTGCTTCGCACCTGGTATTTTGCAGTTTTACCAAAAGTGATGATTATCACCCCTTAGCATAATTTCATAGCCACCAACAGTGTTCTCAGGTTTGGATGGCAGTCCAAATATATTTTAAGTATTAAGTATTTGGCAGTCCAAATATACCGCCAGATTAAACTATCTTGAGAAAGTAGAATTGACTGTCATTATTTGTGGATTCTGAATGTGTGAATTCAATGACTCACTAAAATTTATGTGTAACTCAAAATCAGTAACCATTTCACGTTTTACTTTTGAGGTCATTTGCAGACATGCAGAGAGTGGAAAAAAATTTGAGTCCTCCAAGGGTGGTTCCCAGCCTTGGCCAGGTCAAACAAGATGACACCCTGTCCACCTTGTTTCAACTCTCGTACTACTAACAAGTATTCTTGACTTGATATTGGTTGGGTCTTTTTTTTTTTTTTTTTTTGCATCTTTGTTCTTTATGTTGGTGATTTTGTTGTTTAATGTCACCCTCAGGCATAGTGCTGAAGTACTGTCTCATGTTCCTAAGTGCAAAAGGGCTATGATTATATCCTTTTTAATTTTTTTAAAATTTTTATTTATTTATTTATTTATTTATTTATTTATTTATTTATTTATTGAGACAGGCTCTTACTCTGTTGCCCATGCTGGAGTGCAATGGCATGATCTTGGCTCACTGCAACCTCCACCTCCCCCAGCTCAAGCCATTCTCCTGTCTCAGCCTCCTGAGTAGTTGAAACTACAGGCGCACATCACCACGCCTGGCTACAGTTTTATATTTTTAGTAGAGATGGGGTTTCACCAAGTTGGCCAGGCTGGTCTAGAACTCCTGATCTCAAGTGATCTGCCCACCTTGGCCTCCCAAAGTCCTGGGATTACAGGCGTGATCCACCGTGCCTGGCCCTGATTATGTCTTTTGGAGAAAGTACCTGTGTTAGAGAAGCTTAATTCAGGCATGAGTTATACTGCTGCTGGCCATAAGGTCAGTGTTAGTGAATCAACAGTATGTATTAAATAAGGTGTCTTTAAACAGAAACACCCCAAAAAACGGCTTATGTATTGATCAGTTGATGAAAATGTGACCAGAGGCTTGCAGGAACCTAATTTTGTATTTTCCCTAGGAGTAATCATTCAGTATTCCCTAACTCAAGTGTCTGTGATGACTTTATAGAATATAACCGTGAATAATGAAAATGGATGGTGTCCAGGATGGGAACATAACATGTACAGCATCAGCATTTTCATATGAAAGTCTCCCAACAGCACAGGTGCAGCTGTACGCTCCCCCAGTACACAGGGCACATGCAGTTCAAGAGCTGAGGTCGATATGGTGTAGACCCTGTAATTATAGGGAAGCCGCCACTTTTGTTTGCCAGAATTTGTGCAAAGTCCTAGTTACTTTCTTCTCAAGCCAAGTTGAGTCTCTAGATGAGATGTATTGCAACAAACAATGTTGATAATGGGTTCCAGGCACTGCTAACATTCTGTATTTTTAGCTCAGCACATACCTAGGCACAGTGCTGCCAGAGAGTAAACTCAAAGCTATCTTAGTGGGTACATCTGGGTCCAGGAAAATAGGATTTATGTTTGCTATTAACCCTTTCCTCACAATAATAAATCTGCAGTCTTTTTTTTTTTTTTTTTAATACGGAGTTTTGCCCTTGTTGCCCAGGCTAGGGTGCAGTGGTGCGATCTTGGCTCACTGCGACCTCCGCCTCCCAGCTTCAAGGATTCTCCTGCCTCAGCCTCCCAAGTAGCTAGGATTACAAGCCACCACGCCCAGCTAATTTTTTGTATTTTTAGTAGAGACAGGGTTTCACCATGTTGGCCAGGCTGGTCTCAAACTCCTGGCCTCAAGTGATCCGCCTGCCTCTCCCTCCCAAAGTGCTGGGATTACAGGTATGAGCCACCACACCTGGCCAAAATCTGCAGTTTTGTATCAAAATGTATCATCAGTGACAGTCCCTAAGGGCAATCACATTTTTTTCTGACACCATAATTGTATTACAATATATCACAACTATTAGCACTGTGGACCAGAAAAGCAGTACATTTACTGTTTTTCAAAACTAATTGGGTTATCCTTGATACCTACCATCCCCAGCCTGTTTGAGATGCAGTAAAGGGCTCAGGTTGGTGCCAAAATCTTGGACACACCCTCAGCCATGAGTTACTATGATTAGCGGCAAGCGCAGATCAAGCCTTGTCCTGGTCTGTGTCCTGGGGTTCTTTGAAGCTGATGAGTGATTTCGAAGAACATTGGCAGCCAAGTATAAGCTGGTCATATGGAGTCACACATGAGGCTGAGAGATGACTGATTCATCTCATGATGAAAGTTGTTACTCTCACCAACATTTTGTCGACTTTGGGAAATGATTATGTTGCTGACTAGAGATCAACATGGAAATCTGGGTATAAAAAGCAGTCAGGGAGGCCGGATCCTTTCTTCCAGTGGCTGCCTCAAATCCAGCAGGCCCTTGAATAACGTCATTTTGTCCAACGTCATTTTGTTATAACTTTGATGGGAAAAAAGAAATTGATTCCCAGCCCGGGCTGTTGTCTGTGTGGAGCTTGCATGTTCTCTCCATATCTGTGTGGGTTTTCTCTGGGCATTCCAGTTTCCTCCTGCATCAAAGTAACTGTTTCACTTTTGAGGTCATTTGCAGACATGCAGACAGTGGCAAAAAATCTGAGTCCTCCAAGGGTGGTTCCCAGCCTTGGCCTGGGATGTGCACTTTAGGGCAATTAGCATGTCGACGTTGTCCCAGTCTAAGTGAATGTGGGGTGTGTGTGACTGTGCCCGGTGATGGCATTCATCCAGTCTAGGGTTGGCTCTTACTTTGTGTCCTAAGCTGCAGGGACAGGCTCTGGCCCACTGCGACCCTGAACTGGAATAACTAGCTAAATGATTATTTTACTTGTGTTTGTTAATCTGTCTTAAATGTATATATGGCTCACATTATTTATTTCAATGCTTAATATTAGAAGTGTTTTGGTATTTATTTAGATGTTTGGTAATGTTTTTCTGATCATAAATGTACCATAGGCAGTCCAGCCTGGGAGTACAGAACAAAATCCCATCCCCCCCAAAAAAGAAAACAATAATATGCAATAAAAACTTAACTCTTTTTTTTTCCCAGAGACAAAGTCTTGCTCTGCTACCCAGGCTGGGGTGCAGTGGTGTAATCATAGCTCACCGTAATCTCAAACTCCTAGACTCAAGCATTCCTCCCACCTCAACTTCCCAAGTAACTGGGATGATAGATGTGGGCCACTACTCCTGGGCTAATTTTTTTTTTTTTTAATTTTGTAGAAATAGAGTGTCACTATGTTGGTCAGGCTGGCCTCAAACTCCAGGCCTCAAGCAATCCTCCTGCCTCAATCTCCCAAGTGCTCAAGCCACGATGCTGGCCCTTAACTCTTGTTTCTATCAATTAGATTATTGGAAAATTAGTTTCGTTATACGTCATTTCACTTAAAGTTAGTTTCCAAGAACCTATTGATGATGGTAAGTGAGGGCTTACAGTACATGTCTTGGAGATAAATATTGTGAATGCACAATCACCCCTCAGGCTAAATAAATATTGACCCAGGAACACCAGAATCTGACCTCATTCTTCCCTCTTCCCTTTGGATAAACCTGTTTTTTTGTTTATGAGAACTATAGGAATGCCTCATTTTTATGCAAATATAAAGCGAGTGCCCAACCACCACATTTACCTAAATGCAGATGTTTTGGAGGCTCAGAACTCAAGGGTCTTGTCCAGGATGGGGGCTAAATCTTTTAGTTGAGTGTTATGTTTTTATTTTGCTTTGTTTTTCATAGTTTTTTTGTGCAAAAAATGAGTGGAGCAAAGTAGCTGGGGGAACTGACTGTATGCTCGTCTTTTTGAGATTCAGAACTAGCGATACATTGGAGTCCAGGTGACAAGTGTGGCAGGGAGTGGAAGCCGTGTTGAGAAATGGGGACTTGAGAAGCATGAAATAGTACCTTTGGTGAGGATGTTGATGTTCTCTCAAGCTATTCCATCTACGTTGGCAATAATGAGGCTCCCGATGGAAGCTTTTGAGAATCAGATAGTTGGGGATTTGCTGCAGAAAGAGTTGTGACAATCAAGCCATTTAAATCTTAGTGATAAAACCACATGATATTTCATTTTCCCCTGCAGATTTTTGAAGCCTTTGATATCCTGTTTACATCAAACATGTTACTCCTAAGAAAATCTTTAGTGTATACAATACCACATACAGATATTTTAAATGACTACTTTGGCTTAGAAGAGTACAAATGACACCCCGGTCTTTAAAAATTTCAATTAGATTAATCTAGGCTAAATTCATTGATTGATCACCTCAAATATTGAAATGTAATTGCCTCAAATATTGAAACAATAAAGTAGTATCATTCCTTAATTTCTTAGTGTTTTCTATAGTAGAGATTCTCTTAATGTGGATTTTGAGTAAATTTTGTGGATTTTTTCTTTTCTTTTGAGAGGGTGTTTTGCTCTTGTTGCCCAGGCTGGAGTACAGTGGCACAATCTCGGCTCACTGCAACCTCCACCTCCCAGGTTCAAGCGATTCTCCTGTCTCAGCCTCCTGAGTAGCTAGGATTACAGGAGCCCACCACTATGGCCAATTTTTGGTATTTTTAGCAGAGAAGGGGTTTCGCCATGTGGCAAGGCTGGTCTTGAACTCCTGACCTCAGGTGATCCGCTTGCCTCAGCCTGCCAAAGTGCTGGGATTACAGGCGTGAGCCACCTTGCCCAGGCAGATCTATTTTTTAATTTCCTTTTAAGATGGAACTTCCTTTTTTTTTTCTTTTTTAAAAATTATACTTTAAGCTCTAGCATACATGTGAACAATGTGCAGATTTGATACATAGGTAAACATGTGCCATGTTGGTTTGCTGCACCCATCAATTCATCATTTACATTAGATATTTCTCCTAATGCTATCACTCCCCACTCCGCCAACCCCACGACAGGCACTGGTGTGTGATGTTCCCCACCCTGTGTCTAAGTTATCTCATTGTTCAGTTCCCACCTATGAGTGAGAACAGGTGGTGTTTGGTTTTCTGTTCTTGTGACAGTTTGCTCAGAATGATGGTTTCCAGCTTCATCCATGTCCCTGCAAACGACATGAACTCATCCTTTTGTATGGCTGCATTCCATGGTGTTTATATGCCACACTTTCTTTATCCAGTCTATCATTGATGGACATTTGAGTTGGTTCCAAGTCTTTGCTATTGTGAATAGAGCCGCAATCAACATATGTGTGCATGTGTCTTTAGTTTAATTAGATCCCATTTGTCTATTTTGGCTTTTTTTTTTGCCATTTCTTTTGGTATTTTAGACATGAAGTCCTTGCCCATGCCTATGTCCTGAATGGTATTGCTTAGGTTTTCTTCTAGGGTTTTTATGGTTTTAGGTCTAACATATAAGTCTCTAATCCATCTTGAATTAATTTTTGTATAAGGTATAAGGAAGGGATTCTATATATGACTAGCCAGTTTTCCCAGCACCATTTATTAAATAGGGAATCCTTTCCCCATTTCTTGTTTTTGTCAGGTTTGTCAAAGATCAGATGGTTGTAGATGTGTGGTATTATTTCTGAGGGCTCTGTTCTGTTCCATTGGTCTATATCCCTGTTTTAGTACCAGTACCATGCTGTTTTGGTTACTGTAGCCTTGTAGTATAGTTTGAAGTCAGGTAGCGTGATGCCTCCGGTTTTGTTCTTTTGGCTTAGGATTGTCTTGGCAATGCAGGCTCTTTTTTGGTTCCATATGAACTTTAAAGTAGTTTTATCCAATTCTGTGAGGAAAGTCATTGGTAGCTTAATGGGGATGGCATTGAGTCTATAATTACCTTGGGCAGTATGGCCATTTTCACGATATTGATTCTTCCTATCCATGAACATGGGATGTTCTTCCATTTGTTTGTGTCCTCTTTGATTTCATTGAGCAGTGGTTTGTAGTTCTCCTTGAAGAGGTCGTTTGCATCCCTTGTAAGTTGGATTCCTAGGTATTTTATTCTCTTTGAAGCAATTGTGAATGGAAGTTCATTCCTGATTTGGCTCTCTGCTTGTCTGTTACTGGTGTATAAGAATGCTTGTGATTTTTGCACATTGATTGTGTATCCTGAGACTTTGCTGAAGTCGCTTATCAGCTTAAGGAGATTTGGGGCTGAGACGATGGGGTTTTCTAGATATACAATCATGTCATCTGCAAACAGGGAGAATTTGACTTCCTCTTTTCCTAATTGAATACCCTTTATTTCTTTCTCTTGCCTGGTTGCCCTGGCCAGAACTTCCAACATGATGTTGAATAGAAGTGGTGAGAGAGGGCATCCCTTTCTTGTGCCAGTTTTCAAGGGGAATGCTTCCAGTTTTTGCCCATTCAGTATGATATTGACTGTGGGTTTGTCATAAATAGCTCTTATTATTTTGCGATACATTCCATCAATACCGAATTTATTGAGAGCTTTTAGCATGAAGGGCTGTTGAATTTTGTCAAAGGCCTTTTCTGCATCTATTGAAATAATCATGTGGTTTTTGTCTTTGGTTCTGTTTATATGCCGGATTACATTTATTGATTTGCATATATTGAACCCGCCTTGCATCCCAGGGATGAAGCCCACTTGATCATGGTGGATAAGCTTTTTGATATGCTGCTGGATTTGGCTTGCCAGTGTTTTATTGGGGACTTTTGCACAGCTAAGATGGAACTTTCAAAACACTGTTTGAAGCATCCTTTATTCCTTGGTTTACTTAACTGTGTTTATTATAACAATTCATTATGATTTTAAACTTGTGGTCAAATTTTTTAAAACCCCTAACATTTTTATGCACTCAAGGTGTCCATTAGTTCATTATGTCAATGTTTCAGCAATAGTGTTTTGAAATTTAATAACAATATTTTGGTAGCCTTTTATCCATGTAAAATAGTCTCCCATCTTACATGTAGGAAGAGCTATCATATATTTTGCTCTTATATGGACAACTCACATATTAGACTTTTGTCTCTCTACAGTTCTAGGCTTTTCCTCAGAAGAAGAATTTGAAGATTACGTTGAGGAAGGAAATAACTCTGAAAAGGTTCTGGCCGCTATTGTTTTTGACCATGACTTCAAAAATAGCAATGATCCCCTGCCACTGAAGGTGAGAAAGTTTTATGCTCGTATTTCTACTTCCAGTTTCCAGAGATTTAATGAAGTAGAGGTATTGTTCATTTTTCCATTTTGTAAGTGGAGAGACCATAGCTTTCCCAAGATCGTAGTGCTTATGTGTGGTACAGCAGGGATTGGAATCCAGATCTAACTAACTTCAGTGTCCGTGCATTAATTTAGCTAGTGTCTCATGCTGATGTGGAAGGAATTTTATTAACTACCTACCAGGCTTTATTCATAAACTGGACTCATAGGAAACGCTGACAGTTGTGGACATTGCCTCTGCTATTGCATCTGATAGGGCAGCTGTCTAGCCCTACAGATGATGGTAAAGAAAATGCACATTTCCTGGGACAAAGCACCTGATGCACTAAATAAAACATACGCATCTTCATTAGCAGGGAACATAACATGAAATATTTCCTTTTTCTTTTGAGTGAGTCTTATAATTTCTCTTCTAATTATAAAGAAAATAACTCGAAGACTGAAGCAGGCTGAATCAAAATTAGAACATCTGCAAACACCAAGGAAGATTCTGATAACAACCCCCCAAGGAGGAGAAGCAAGGACAGTGCTTTGAACTTGGGGTCTTTGGTGTTGAGTAAAATAACCAAAGTACAACATATAGATATGCCCAGAGCCAAAATTCTGCATTTAGGATACAGATGATTGTCAATGGAACAAAACAGTAAGGTAAACTGCCAGGTTTTAACTAGGGTAATAGGTATCCTTTCATTCCACCCCATAATTTCCTCCATATAGGTCAGTGTCCCTCAAGATGGTGACTCCTTGTAAACTGATGCTGATCTAGGCTCAATGGTGTACACTGTGCTTGGCAATTTAATTTTAAATTAGTGCAATTGAAAACTTCACCTCTTCTGTCTGGCATGGTCTCCCTCTCCCTGCCCTATATTTGGCTTGCACATGCTTACCTTGTGCAACTGCTGCTGTGACTTTTTCTGTGTTGCCTCTTCTGACCACATGTACCCCTTCCCTCCTGCATCCTTCCATGAATACCTTAACCATTTGTCTGTCACTGAGTTTATACTACAATGTAAGTATGTTTCATCAACTAGAATTTGAGCTCCTTGAGGAATAGGGGCTGCCTCCTTGAACATGGGATAAGTCCCTAAAACTTGTGTCTAGATAACTGAGTATATGAATATTCATCCAGACCTATGGCCTCTGCCTGTCCCTCCTACTCTTCCTGATTTCTCTGGTCTGAGCCTTCTGACTTTTGACAACTCTTGGTCCATTTGCTGTCTTTTTTTTTTTTTTTTTTTTTTTTTTGAGACAGAGTCTCACTTTGTTTCCCAGACTGGAATGCAGTAATGTGATCTTGGCTCACTGCAACCTCTACCTCCCGGGTTCAAGTGATTTTCCTGCCTGACCTCCGAAGTAGCTGGGATTACAGGTGCCCACCACCACACCTGGCTAATTTTGTAGTTTTAGTAGAGACAGGGTTTCACCATGTTGATCAGGCTACTCTCGAACTCATGACCTCAAGTGATCTACCCACCTCAGCCTCCTAAAGTGCTGGGATTACAGGCAGGAGCCACTGCGCCTGGTCCATTTTTTATCTTTTAAAGTTAGTTAACCTCAGCATGACATTTACTCAGTTCTCCAAAAGTAATACTACCTTTTCATTTAATAATTGGATTATGCAACACTCCACACTTAGATCTTATCACATTCCTCCTCTGTTGTCATATCGGAGTCTGCCTTATGTTATCATTGCTTTTAAGAGAGGAAGAGATTTTCCTCTTAGAACACTACACTTGACTGACATAAAGGGAAGGAAAATTAATAATGCCTTTTGGTACATTTCATTTTAGTATGCAGCCATCTCTCTGTTTAGGGAAAAAAATTCATAATTATGTACAAATTGCCACTATATTTGCTTACCACAAGCCTGTAGTATACATCTAAGTATTGCTGACACCTCAATAAAAAATTTCACAAAATTAACAAAGGATGGATTTAAAGGAGGTGGGCTTGAGTTTAGATGTAGTCAGAGCATGGATGCCCTAGGACAAATTTGCTCTCGTTTCCTGGTGTCCAGAATATACTTCAGCCTCATCAGGCAGTCTACCTCGAAATCACATATTCCCAGTTGTACTTTAACTTTCTTTTGTTTCTGATCATTCTTTAATTATTTGGGGATTAGGGGGAGTTCTTAGATATTGATTGTTTCTTATTGCTCCTTCTAGGTAAAATATTACCTGCGTTTTAGTAATGAAAAGAAGAGCAATATGCTGGAAAATGTTTACGAAGAAGGAAGCTGGTTGACAGATTTTCTCTTTCCACCTATCCCTTCGGTGGGACCCAGAAACCAAGATGAAAATGGGGGGAGTCCTGGTAAGCAGATCTTTATTCTTAATATCCCAGTCATACAGGACGAGCCATTACATATTTAAATTTCTGTTTCTTTACTCTTGCAATGGAAGCTGCTTATTTTTAACTATTTTGGTGAGTTTTAAATATGTCCAAAACCCCATATGAAACATTCTATATCTTTGAACAACATATTTTTATTGCCTTTTATCCTTTCCTGGCCCTTACCATTGTGTATCTTTATATTTTCATGTAGTTTAATTGTGAACTTTTGACTTACATGATGTAATGAACATTTGTAGGTACCAACACAACCTGATTAATTGTAACTGTGTGTTACACTGTTGGATTGATGAGTGATTTTTAATATAACTATAGTAATTTTAAAATGTCAACTTATTATACAGCCTACCATTTATAAGGATTTAGTGTGGGGGCTTTGCTTTTACCAATAACTTTGCAAATTTACCTTTAGGAAACTATTCAACCAAAGAAATAAACTGATTGATTTAGCATAATTCTTAAAAATGTGAAATAACCTACATCTTAGGTATGGTAAGTTAATAGTACAAATATAAATATAATTTGACAGAGCATTGTGCAGTCATTAAAATATTCATGAGATCTTTTTGTAGAAGCCAAGTTCAGAACTCTGTTATCAAATTATAGCTCTGTTAACTACATATTCATCAACATAAAACCGCGACAGATACCCAAATATAAAAACAATTGCTCTGTTAGGGTGGCAGAATTGTGATGTATGTTATTCTCTTTGAAAATAATTTCAGGCTGGGTGCGGTGGCTCACACCTGTAATCTCAGCAATTTGGGAGGCTGAAGTAGGTGGATCACTTGAGGTCAGGAGTTCAAGACCAGCCTGGCCAACATGATGAAACCCTGTCTCCACTAAAAGTACAAAAATTAGCTGGGTGTGGTGGTGGGCACCTGTAATGCCAGCTACTTGGGAGGCTAAGGCAGGAGAATCGCTTGAACCTGGGAGGCGGAGGTTGCAGTGAGCCAAGATCATGCCACTGCACTCCAGCCTGGGCAACAGAGCAAGACTCTGTCTCCAAGAAAAAAAATTAATAATAATAATAATTTTCAAATATTATTTTTCCAGTCATAAAATTTGAAATGAAATCTTAGGTTTCTTATGCATTATGTTATTGCATTATAACCTTAGTCTGCTAGTAAGAAAACATTAAACCCAAATTGTGGAACATTCTCCAAAATGGCTGACCAATATTCTTAAAAACTCTCACGGTCATGAAAAACAAGGAAAGAATGAGAAATTTTAACAGCTCAGAGGAGAGTATGGAGACGTGACAGCTAAATGCAATGCAATATTCTGAATGGGATCCTAGAACAGAAGAAAACAAAAGACATTCAGGAAAAACTGGTAAAAGGCAATAAAGTTTGTGTAAAATATAAATGCTGTTGCATGCACCAATTTTTGTTTTGTTTTTAGTTTTGACAAATATATGATGGTAATGTAAAATGTAATATTAGGGAGTTAGGGAGGTTTCATGCAGGATATATAATAGTATTTCTCAATCTTTTTTATTATTGCCTTTCTAAGGAGACCTTTAGACATTTTTTCCATATCTGCTTCCCCATGAAATATTAATACCACAGATACACTGTAGGTGTGTTCATATACTGTGACCCCATTGAGAATGCATGATATATGGGAATTCTCTGTGTTGCCTTTGCAACTATTCTGCAAAGACTATTTTTTTTCTAAGATTATATATATATATATACACACATACACACACACACACACACTCACACACACACACACACACATATATAATATTTATTTATTTAGAGACAGTTTCCCTCTGTCACCCAGGCTGGAGTGCAGTGGCGTGATCTCAACTCACTGCAACCCTCGCCTCCCAGGCTCAAGCGATTCTCCTGCCTCAGCCTACCCAGTAGCTGGGATTACAGGCATGTGCTACCATACCCAGCTCATTTTTGTATTTTTGATAGAGACGGGGTTTCACTATGTTGGCCAGGCTGGTCTCGAACCCCTGGTTTTAAGTGATCTACCCACCTCCACCTCCCAAAGTGCTGGGATTACAGGCATGAGCCACCGTGCGCAGCCAAAAAGTACCTTTTTAAAAATTTTCCTACCCGAGGTACCAAAAAATGAATTTCTTCAATCTAATAAAGCACATTGCCAAAAATTTGTAGCTTACTGATAAAATTGAACATTTCCCTGCTGATACCAGGAATGTTTGCTCTCATCAGTTCTATTCAGCATATTCCTGGAAGTTCTCATCTGTACCAGAAAAAGAAAAAGAAATAAAAGGCATTAATTTTGGAAAAGAAGGAAAGAAATCATATTTCTTTGCAGGTGACAGATTCATGTATACAGATAAAGGAAATTGAAAAAAAAAAA
>NC_045450.1:20075708-20101621 GCF_002776525.5 Piliocolobus tephrosceles
AAAAAAAACCCTACTGCAACTAATGTGTTAACTTAGTAAAATCCCAAGATACAAGTACAATACATGAAAATAAATTATAATAAGCCTACATCAAAAATAACAAAGCACTTCTAAAAGAAAATTTTAAAGAACCTCAACAAGTGGTAAAATATTTTAACTTCCTTGATTGGATGACTCAAAATTGTTACAACGTAAATTCTCCCTAAACTGAGCTACAGGGTCAATATACACACAGTCAGAATCTTAGCACGGGCCGGGCTGTGGTTGTTTATGCCCGTAATCCCAGCACTTTGGGAGACCAAAGTGGGTAGATCACCTGAGCTCAGGAATTCAAGACCAGTCTGGGCAACATGATGAAACCCCGTTTCTACAAAAAATACCAAAAAAAAAAAAATTAACTGGCACAGTGGCGTGTGCCTGTAGTCCCAGCTACTAGGGAGGATGAGGCGAGAGAATTGCTTGAGCCCAGGAAGTGGAGGTTGCAGTGAACCTAGATCGTACCACTGCACTCCAGCCTGGGCGACAGAGTGAGACATTGTCTCCAAACAAAGACAAAAGCAAACACAAAAAACCTCAGCATGCTATTTTGGAGAAATTGAAATTTTATTCTAAAATTTACATGGAAATGAAAAGGATCTGGTTTGGGAACGGGCACCCAAATCTGGCCATAAACTGATCCCAAAACTGGCTGTAAACAAAATCTCTGCAGCACTGTTACATGTTTATGATGGCCATGATGTCCACGCTGAAGGTTGTGGGTTTACTGGAATGAGGGCAAGGAACACCTGGCCCACCCAGGGCGGAAAACCGCGTAAGTCTTTCCTAAGCCACAAACAATAGCATGAGCAATCTGTGCCTTAAGGACATGTTCATGCTGCAGATAACTAGCCAGACCCATCCCTTTATTTCGGCCCATCCCTTTATTTCCCGTAAGAAATGCTTTTAGTTAATCTCTAATCTATAGAAACAATACTTATCACTGGCTTGCTGTCGATAAATATGTGGGTAAATCTCTGTTTGAGGCTCTCAGCTCTGAAGGCTATGAGACCCCTAATTTCCCACTCCACATGCTATATTTCTGTGTGTGTGTGTCTAATTCCTCTAGTGCTGCTGGGTTAGGGTCTCCACGACCAAGCTGGTCTCCACAGATCTGAATTAGGAAAAGTAATCTTGGGAAAAAACAATGTCAGTGGACATATTCTGCCTGATTTCAAGATTTTCTGTAAAACTACAGTAATTAAGACGTTGTCATATAGGTGTGAGGATGAACAGATAGACCAACAGAAAGAATAGGATGTCCGGAAATATACACATATGGTC
This sequence comes from Piliocolobus tephrosceles, assembly GCF_002776525.5. Classification (NCBI taxonomy): domain Eukaryota; kingdom Metazoa; phylum Chordata; class Mammalia; order Primates; family Cercopithecidae; genus Piliocolobus; species Piliocolobus tephrosceles. The sequence continues at coordinate 20,077,029 of NC_045450.1, forward strand.
GCAGGGTTTTCTACAAAACTGCCAGTATGATTCACTGGGGAAAGAAAATCTTCTCAACAACTTTTGCTGGAGTAACTTGGTATTCCTATGGAAAGAATGAATGGCTGGGCGCGGTGGCTCAAGCTTGTAATCCCAGCACTTTGGGAGGCCGAGATGGGCGGATCATGAGGTCAGGAGATCGAGACCATCCTGTCTAACATGGTGAAACCCCGTCTCTACTAAAATATAAAAAAAAAAAAAAAAAAAAAACTAGCCAGGCGAGGTGGCGGGCGCCTGTAGTCCCAGCTACTTGGGAGGCTGAGGCAGGAGAATGGCGTGAACCCGGGAGGCGGAGCTTGCAGTAAGCTGAGATCCGGCCACTGCACTCCAGCCTGGGTGACAGAGCGAGACTCCATCTCAAAAAAAAAAATGAATCTTGATCACTTCCTTACAGCCTACACAAAATTGATTAATTCAAGATGATCCTAAAGCTAAAATGATAAAGCTTCTATGGCAACATTGATGAGAATGTCTTTATGATTTGAGGGTAGGCAGTGATTGGTTAGGGCACAAAAGGCACTTTTGAAAAAAAATGGAAAAAGAAGAAATGGATAAATAGGACTTTATCAAAGTTAAATACTTCTCATATGTAAGACACTATTAAATAAAAAGGCAAGATTGCTAGGGGAGAAAATACACACAATATGTGTATCTGACACAGGAATAACACTCAGAGTATATCAAGGACCTATGTAAATTAATATAAAAAATAGTTTTTAGATGTTATGGCAATGCTACATTTCTACGCAAGTTTTAAGTGCTTGTCCTTAATTTCTGTGTTCAATTCATGCACCGCTAAGAAACTGTTTGCATACTGTCATCAGTCAAAGGACCACACTTGGTTTATCACTGACTATCAGACGTCAGCTCATGTATGTCACTCAGCTGTGGCACTTCAGCATCACTCACTGATGTCACTTAGTTGTATGAGCTTCATTTCTCTCTTCAAGTGTCCAGGATACAGAATCAAAGTCTTTACCTATCCAATAATTAATCCAATTCTCACTTATTTAAATTAATTGAGATTGCAGAAATCAGCTCTCCAATTTCATGCAATATTTCACTTTTGGTAAGCTGGGGGTTAGGATCATTTTAGAAAGTATTATGTCTTTGTATGGCAAAACCATGATAGCTGCTCTGAAATTTAGACTATCAGAAGAGCCTCCTTACACTTAGCTTTATCTCTGACATATATTAATTCCCTTTCTCTTTGTTCAGCTCAGCTGTTTTTTGGTCTGTTGTACTTATCAATCTTTGTTTTCTCATTTAGGGTACATCAGTGAGGGGTTCCTGTTTGTGCAACACTCCCTGGATAAGGCCATCATGCAATATCATCGCGGCCAAGCTGCAGAAATGCTGTTCAGCAATGTCAGCGTTTTTGTTCAGAGATTTTCCTACCCATCGTATTACCATGATTTCTTCTTTATATTTTCTGGTATTTTCATTCCTTTAGTACTTGTATGTATCTTCTCTCTGAATCATCTCACCCTTGTTCAATCCCTTGTGTGGGAAAAGGAAAATCGACTGAAGGTAACTCCCCTTTTCTTGTGGTAGATGAAGCTTCTGTAGAAAATTCCGAGTGTGTGGGGCAAATTTATTTGGTGGAAGGTTCAATTATTTCTACACAGTCAACACTGATGGATGGTTGTGTTTCAGTAGCAGGCAAGAACTGAGCACTTAGGCTTCTTGGCAATATTCTATAACTTTGTTTTTAATTAGAATTCTAGGGATAGTTTTTCATTTTAGTTCTAGAAGTCTACTTCACAAGAGTATTACAGTTAGAATTTAAATGCCAAGTGCCCTAAAATCTCTCTGGAATAAAGTAATAATCAACTGGACTCTTGGAATTATATCTAAATGAATTCAAATACAATTCACTTCCAATGTTCTATGATGCTGTGATTTTTATTTTTATTTTTATTTATTTATTTATTTTGAGACTGAATCTCATTTTGTCGCCCAGGCTGGAGTGCAGTGGTGTGATGTCAGCTCACTGCAATCTCCACCTCCCAGGTTCAGGCAATTCTCATGCCTCAGCCTCTGGAGTAGCTGGGATTACAGGTGTGAGCCACCATGCCCAGCTAACTTTTCTTTTGTATTTTTAGTAGAGATGGGGTTTCACCATGTTGGCCAGGCTGGTCTCAAACTTTCCTCAGGTGATCCGTCCGCCTTGGCCTCTCAAAGTGCTGGGATTACAAGCGTGAGCCACCGCGCCCGGCCGTTGCTGTGATTTTCTGAAATCAAATTTCTGATCCCTGAATTATTTAAAATACATGACCTCTTATTGTCTCCTCCAGTATTATGTCTTAGCCCAGAATATGTTGTCTTCAAAATCCAGTCATCATCAGCGATTTAATCAATGATTCATTCAATGATTATTTATTTATTTATTATTGATTTATTAAGTATCCACTTTGTTTCAGGGACTCTGATAAATCATAGGTTTGAATCCTTGGCTGTATTACTTATTATTTCTGTTATATGGCATATATAACTTTTCTAGCTTATTTTCTCAGATGTAAATTGACACTAATAATACCTGACATGCAGGGCCGTCATGATATTGGTGAGATATTACCTGGAAAGTTAACACTCTCCAATCATCCAGACCTACTATTGCAAGGCAAAAAAGGGAAACTCACGTACAGTGTTTTGTGCAGTGCCTGGCACATAGCAGGGGCCCAATAACTTTGGGCCTCAGCTATTAGTATCACTGGTCTCTCCATTTCACTGATCTCTTCTGTATGGTCAAAGGTCATGTCATTTTCTTTCTTTCCTTCATGAGTGGCAACACCATTTTACAGATCAGGTTTACGTTACTTCTCACTAGCTCTTCTCATCTCCTTACCCACTCGCTCACCCCCTAATCTACCTCATACGTTGTTGCCAGGGTAATTATCCTGTAATGCAGATGGCTAGAAATAATTTTAGAGATTGATTTATTCTATTGTCTGCTGAATGAAATCCATTTAAGCAAACAGATTTCCTAAGATTTAGCACCTAACTACTTCCCATTTTGTTGTTGTTGTTTAGCCCAGTAACTCCCTTTTTTTCCAGCGAAAATGACCGGCTGATGTTCAAGCTTGCTTATGTTTATTTCTTCTGACTGTAATGTCTTTCTTGAACGTGCTCTCTGATTGGTGAATACAGTTAACTTTCTGCCTCATCCTTCACAGTTGCCATCTCCTTGCTGATGTTTCTCTTTAATTCTCAACTATTATTTAATCCCTTTTCCTTTGTGTCGCCCAGAGGATGTTATACAGACTTTATTCATATGGCTTATGCTATTTATTCTTTATTTTTTTTAAATTTAAGCCTGTCATACACACACAGAAAAGTACACAAATCATAAGGTTATGGTTAAATCAATTTATCATAAAGAAAGCAACCCCATTTCATTATGGCTCTCTTAAGAAATAAAACGGGGCCAGGCGTGGTGGCTCACGCCTGTAATCCCAACGCTTTGGGAAACCAAGGCAGGTGGATCATGAGGTCAGGAGTTTGAGACCAGCCTGGCCAACATGGTGAATCCACATGTCTACTAAAAATACAAAAAGTAGCCAGGCGTGGTGGCACACGCCTGTAATCCCAGCTACTTGGGAGGCTGAGGCAGGAGAATTGTTTGAACCTGGGAGGCCGAGGTTGCAGTGAGCCAAGATCATGCCATTGCACTTTAGCCTGAGCAACAGAGCAAGACTCTGTCTCCAAAATAATAATAATAATAACAATAATAATAATAACACTGCCAGCACCACAGGTGTCCCCTTGTGTACCCTCCAAATAACTTTTCCAAAAGTAGTCACTAACATCAGTTAATTTTGTCTGTTTTTGAACTTAAAATAAATGGAATCATGCATTATATTATTTTGCATCTACATGAGTCATTCAATTAAATATGTAGCTATAGTTCATTTATATTAGCTGACTTCTATGTTTCCATAGTATAACTGTATCACAATTTATCCATTTAATTTTGATATTTTCATTTGGATTGTTTGATTATTATAAGGAATGCTGCCACGAACATTTTATAGTGTCTTTTTTGTTGAATGTTACATTGTGTATAGTTGCCATTAGTAGATAATGCCAAAGTTTGCCAATAAAGTTCTATCAATTTTCACACCCACTAGCAATGCCTAAAAATTGTTTGTTCCACATCTTCACCAACATTTGGCGTTACCAGTATTTTCTAATTTTATCAGGTCTTGTGAGTGTGTCATAGTATCTCATTGCTCTGGGTTGTTTAGGTGCCAACACATTTATCCTGAGAACTGTATTTCCTGGAAAATTCTTCCCCATGTGGTTCCTGTTTGAAGCTGGCCAGTAGCAAAGTGGCATGAGATTTGGGAGGCTGAAATGAAGCAGTAGGCATTACATTCTAAAAGTTGTGTTGATAAGAGTTGGAGAGAGACAGATTTAGGGTTGCAGGTACATTCCAGTTTGTCCTCACTCTTCTGGGCGCTGTCGAGCTTTCCTTTGCACGGTGGTTTTAATTGTAATCTCCTTAATTATTAATAAAGCTGAGCATATTATGACATTTATTGGCTCTTTGAATATTCTCTTCAGTGAAACGTCTGCTCGGACCCCTTGATTATTTTTCCCATTCATTACATTTCTTTTTTTAAGAAATGAGGTCTTGGCTGGGCGCAGTGGTTCACACCTGTAATCCCAGCACTTTGGGAGGCGGAGGCGGGTGGATCACTTGAGGTCAGGAGTTCAAGATCAGCCTGGCCAACATACTGAAACCCCATCTCTAGTAAAAATACAAAACTTAGCCAGGCGTGGTGGTGCATGCCTGTAATCCCAGCTACTCAGGAGGCTGAGGTAGGAGAATCGCTTGAACCCTGGAGGCAGAGGTTGCAGTGAGCCGAGATCACGCCACTTCACTCCAGCCTAGGCGACAGAGTGAGACTCTGTCAAAAAAAAAAAAAAAGAAAAGAAAGAAAAGAAATGGGTTCTTATTAGGCTGACGGAGACTTTTGGGCTCAAGCAATATTCCTACCTTAGTCTCCCAAGTAGCTGGTACTACAGGCGTGTGCCATAGGGCCCACCTCTATTTTTCTGTTTGGTTTCATTTGGTATTCTTTTTTTCATTTGGAGGTGTAAGAACTTCTAGTATATTTGGAAGACAGTTATTTTGGTAGTTGATATGCATTGCGGATATCTTTTCCTAATGCCTTTTACTCTCACAATAGGACCCTTTAATAATTAGGAGTTCTTAATTTTAAAGCTGTTTACCCATCGTTTTCATTATTTTAGCACTTTTCAACCACCTAAATACTTACTTATTTCTCCTGTCTAATCGAAACCTTGCACCCTTTGACCAACATTTCCTCATTTCTTCCACCTCCCAGACTCTGGTACCTGCCATTCTGCTCTCTCTTTCTGTGAGTTTGATTGTTTTTGGTTCCACATATAAGTGAGATTATGCAGTATTTCTGTTTCTGTGCCTGGTTTATTTCTCTTAGCATAATGTCCTCCAGGGTCATCCTGCTGTCCCAAGTGACAGCATTTCCCTCTTTTTAAAGCATGAATAATATACCATTTCATCTATATACCACATTTTCTTTATGCCTTCATTTATTTATTAAAATTTCCATTTTTAGTTTTGGGGGTACATGTGCAGGATGTGCAGAATTGTTACATAGGTAAACATGTGCCATGGTGGTTTGCTGCACCTATCAACCCATCACCTAGGTATTAAGCCCAGCATGCATTAACTATGTTTCCTAATGCTCTGCTGCCCCACATCACACCCCCCAACAGGAGGGTGTGCCATTCCCCTCTCTGTGTCCATGTATCCACGTGTTCTCATTGTTCAGCTCCCACTTATAAGTGAGAACATGCAGTGTTTGGTTTCCTGATCCTGCATTGGTTTGATGAGGATAATGGCTTCCAGCTCCATCCATGTCCCTGCAAAGGACATGATCTCATTCCTTTTTATAACCGCATAGTATTCCATAGTGTATATGTACCATATTTTCTTTATCCAATCTATCATTTCTATCATTGATTGGCATTTGGGTTGATTCCATGTCTTTGCTATTGTGAACAGTGCTGCAGTGAACATCCGTGTGCATGCATCTTTAAAATAAAATTATTTATATTCCTTTGGGTATATACCCAGTAATGGGATTGCTGGGTCAAATGCTATTTTTGGTTCTAGATTTTTGAGAAATCACCACACCATCTTTCACAATGGCCGAACTAATTTATACTCCCACCAACAGTGTAAAAGTGTTCCTATTTCTTTGCAACCTCACCAGCATCTTTGTTTCTTGACTTTTTAATAATGCCCATTCTGACTGGTGTGAGATGGTATTTCATTGTGGTTTTGATTTGCCTTTCTCTAATGATCAATGATGTTGAACTTTTTTTCATGTTTGTTGGCTGCATGAATGTCTTCTTTTGAAAAGTGTTCATGTCCTTTGCCCACTTTTTTAATGGGGTCATTTGTTTTTTTCTTGTAAATCTGTTTGAGTTCCTTGTAGATTCTGGATATTAGACCTTTGTCAGATAGATAGATTGCAAAAATTTTCTCCCACCCTGTAGGTTGCCTGTTCACGCTGATGATAGTTTTTTTGTTTGTTTGTTTGTTTTTTGTTTTTTTGCTGTGCAGAAGCTCTTTAATTAGATCCCGTTTGTCAATTTTTGCTTTGGTTGCAATTGCTTTTTTATGCCTTCATTTATTGATGGACATCTAAGTTGAGTAATATCTGGACTATTGTGAATAATGCCTCAATTAATGTGAGAGAGCAGATCTCTCCTAAACATATTAATTTTATTTCATTTGAATATATAACTGGATGGGAATACCGGATCATATGGCTATTCTATTTTTAGTTTTCTGGGGAATCTGCATAAAGTGTTCCATAATAGCTGTACTAATTTACATTCCCACCAACAGTGTACAAGTATTCACTTTTCTCCACATCCTTACTAACACTTGTTACCTTTTGTCTTTTTGCCATTGTAACAAATGTGAGGTGATATCTCATGGTGGTTTTAATTTGCAATTTTCTAATGATTAGTGATGTTGAGCATTTTTTTTTATATCTGTTGGCCCTTTGTACGTCTTCTTTTGAGAAATGTGTATTCAGATCCTTTGCCCATTTTAAATTGGGTTATTTGTTTTATTGCTATTGAGTTGAGTTCCTTACATAACTTGGATGTTAACTTCTTATCAGGTGTATACATCATAAGTGTTTTCCTCCAATACAAGGTTGTCTCGTCACTCTGTGGATTTTCATGTGTCTGTGTATGTGTGTGGGTTTCCTTTAAGAAACTTTTTAGTTGAATGTAATCCCATTTGTCTGTTTTTGTTCTTGTTCTTGAGCTATTGGGGTCAAATAAAAAAAAAATTGTCCAGACCAATGTTACGTGGTTTTCCTTCTAGTAATTTTATAGTTTCAGGTCTTACATTTAAATCTTTAATCAATTTTGAGTTGATTTTTGTGTATGATGTGAGATGAGACCAACTTCATTCTTCTGCATATGGATAGCCATTTTTCCCAGCACCATTTATTAAAAAGACTATCCTTTCCCCGTTGTGTATTATTGGTACCTTTGTCAAAAATCAATTGATGGCAAATACATGGGTTTGTTTGGGGACTTTCTGTTCTCTTCTGTTGGTCAACATGTGCATTTTTATGGCAGTACCAAGCTGTTGACACTATTTCTTATTAGAAACACATTTTCACTTCTAGGTGTAGGACTTTCTTAAGCATTTCTTTTAAGTCCAGTCAGTGATGAATTCCCTCAGTTTTGTTTATTGAGGAAATAATTTATTTATCTGTTACGTATGAAGATTAACTTTGCTGAGTATAGTATTCTTGCCTGGTACATTTGTTTTCGTTTTTTGTTTTTTCAGCACTTTGAATATATCATTCCATTCTCTCCTGGCATGTAAGGTTTCTGCTGAGAAGTCCACCATTAGTCTGTGGGGTTTTCCTTATTTGTGACTAGATGCTTTTTCTTGTTCTTTTTGGAATTCTCTTTTTGTCTCTGACTTACCACAGTTGACTACAGTGTTCTGTAGAGAACACCTTTTGGGGATGTATCTACTCGTGGATTTCTGAGCCTTCTATATCAAGATACCTAAATGTCTTGCTAGACTTGAGATGTTTTGAGCTATTATTTCATTAAATAGGTTTTATATGCCTTTTGGCTTCTCTTCACCTTCTAGAACTCTCAAAATTTGAATGTCTAGTCACTTTATGGTGTTACATGTGACACAGGGGCTTTGTTCATTCTTTTATTGTCTTTTCTTTCTTTGGTCTGACTGGGTAGTTTTAGAAGACCTGTCTTCAAGTTCTGAAGTTATTTCTCCTGCTTGAGCTAGTCTTTTTTGTTTTTGTTTCTGTGTTTTCGAGACAGAGTTTCACTCTTGTTGCCCAGGCTGAAGTGCAATGGCACAGTCTTGGCTCACTGGAACCTCTGCCTCCTGGGTTCAAGTGATTCTCCTCCCTTAGCCTTCCAAGTAGCTGGGATTACAGGTATGTGCCACAATATCTGGCTAATTTTTTGTATTTATTAGTGATGGGGTTTCACCATGTTGATCAGCCTGGTCTTGAACTCCTGACCTCAGGTGATCCACCTGCCTCAGCCTCCCAAAGTGCTGGGATTACAGGTGTGAGCCACTGCACCCAGTCTGATCTAGTCTTTTTTTGAAGCTCTTGAGTGAATTTTTTGTTTTCTTAATTGAATCCTTAGTTCCATGATTTCAATCTGATTTTTTCTTTATTAAAATTTTTTATTTTTATTTTTTTATTTTACTCTAAGTTCTAGGGTACATGTGCACAATGTGCAGGTTTGTTACATATGTATACACGTGCCATGTTGGTGTGCTGCACCCATTAACTCATTTACATTACGTATGTCTGCTAATGCTGTCCCTCCCTCCTCCCCCCACCCCTAGCAGGCCCCGGTGTGTGATGTTCCCCTTCCTGTGTCCAAGTGTTCTCGTTGTTCAATTCCCACCTATGAGTGAGAACATGAGGTATTTGGTTTTTTGTCCTTGTGATAGTTTGCTGAGAATGATGGTTTCCAGCTTCATCCATGTCCCTACAAAGGACATGAACTCATCCATTTTTATGACTGCATGGTATTCCATGGTGTATATTGCCATATTTTCTTAATCCAGTCTATCACTGATGGACATTTGGGTTGGTCCCAAGTCTTTGCTATTGTGAATAGTGCCGCAATAAACATATGTGTGCATGTGTCTTTATAGCAGCATGATTTATAATCCTTTGGGTATATACCCAGTAATGGGATGGCTGGGTCAAATGGTATTTCTAGTTCTAGATCCTTGAGGAATTGCAACACTGTCTTCCACAATGGTTAAATTAGTTTATGGTCCCACCAACGGTGTAAAAGTTTTCCTATTTCTCCGCATCCTCTCCAGCACTTGTTGTTTCCTGATTTTTTAATGATCGCCATTCTAACTGGTGTGAGATGGTATCTCATTGTGGTTTTGATTTGCATTTCTCTGATGGCCAGTGATGATGAGCATTTTTTCATGTGTCTTTTGGCTGATTAAATGTCTTCTTTTGAGAAGTGTCTGTTCACATCCTTTGCCCACTTTTTGATGGGGTTGTTTGTTTTTTTCTTGTAAATTTGTTTTAGCTCTTTGTAGGTTCTGGATATTAGCCCTTTGTCAGATAAGTAGATTACAAAAATTTTCTCCCATTCTGTATATTGCCTATTCACTCTGATGGTAGTTTCTTTTGCTGTGCAGAAACTCTTTAGTTTAATTAGATCCCATTTGTCTATTTTGGCTTTTTTTGCCATTTCTTTTGGTATTTTAGACATGAAGTCCTTGCCCATGCCTATGTCCTGAATGGTATTGCTTAGGTTTTCTTCTAGGGTTTTTATGGTTTTAGGTCTAACATTTAAGTCTCTAATCCATCTTGAATTAATTTTTGTATAAGGTATAAGGAAGGGATTCTACATATGGCTAGCCAGTTTTCCCAGCACCATTTATTAAATAGGGAATCCTTTCCCCATTTCTTGTTTTTGTCAGGTTTGTCAAAGCTCAGATGGTTGTAGATGTGTGGTATTATTTATGAGGGCTCTGTTCTGTTCCATTGGTCTATATCTCTCTTTTGATACCAGTACCATTTTGGTCACTGTAGCCTTGTAGAGTAGTTTGAAGTCAGGTAGCATGATGCCTCCAGTTTTGTTCTCTTGGCTTAGGATTGTCATGGCAATGAGGTCTCTTTTTTGTTCCATATGAACTTTAAAGTAGTTGTTTTCCTATTCTGTGAAAAAAGTCATCGGTAGCTTGATGGGGATGGCATTGAATCTATAAATTACCTTGGGTAGTATGGCTATTTTCACAATATTGGTTCTTCCTATCCATGAGCATGGAATGTTCTTCCATTTGTTTGTGTCCTCTTTTATTTCATTGAGCAGTGGTTTGTAGTTCTCCTTGAAGAGGTCCTTCAACATGCCTTGTAAACTGGATTTGTAGGTATTCTATCCTCTTTGTAGCAATTGTGAATGGGAGTTCACTCATGATTTGGCTCTCTGTTGTCAGTTATTGTTGTATAGGAAGCTTGTGATTTTTGCACATTGATTTTGTGTTCTGAGACTTTGCTGAAGTTGCTTATCAGCTTAAGGAGATTTTGGGCTGAGATAATGAGGTTTTCTAAATATATAATCATGTCATCTGCAAACAGGGACAATTTGACTTCCTCTTGTCCTAATTGAATACCCTTTATTTATTTCTCCTGCCTGATTGCCCTAGCCACAACTTCCAACATGATGTTGAATAGGAGTGGTGAGAGAGGGCATCCCTGTCTTGTGCCTGTTTTCAAAAGGAATGCTTCCAGTTTTTGCCCATTCAGTATGATATTGGCTGTGGGTTTGTCATAGATAGCTCTTATTATTTTGAGATACGTCCCATCAATACTTAACTTATTGAGAGTTTTTATCATGAAGGGCTGTTGAATTTTGTCAAAGGCCTTTTCTGCATCTATTGAAATAATCATGTGGTTTTTGTCTTTGGTTCTGTTTATATGCTGGATTATGTTTATTGATTTGCATATGTTGAACCAGGCTTGCATCCCAGGGATGAAGCCAACTTGATCATAGTGGATAAGCTTTTTGATGTGCTGCTGGAGTCAGTTTGCCAATATTTTATTGAGGATTTTCGCATCAATGTTCATCATGGATATTGGTCTAAACTTCTCTTTTTTTGCTGTGTCTCTGCCAGGCTTTGGTATCAGGATGATGCTGGCCTCATAAAATGAGTTAAAGAGGATTCCCTCTTTTTCTATTGATTGGAATAGTTTCAGAAGGAATGGTACCAGCTCCTCTTTATACCTCTGGTAGAATTTGGCTGTGAATCCATCTGGTCCTGAACTTTTGTTGGTTAGTAAGCTATTAATTATTGCCTCAACTTCAGAGCCTGTTATTGGTCTATTTAGGGATTCAACTTCTTCCTGGTTTAGTCTTGGGAGGGTGTGTGTGTCCAGGAATTTATCCATTTCTTCTAGATTTTCTAGTTTATTTGCATAGAGGTGTTTATAGTATTCTCTGATGGTAGTTTGTATTTTTGTGGGTTTTTTTATTGAGTCTATTTGATTATTCTCTGTTTTCTTCTTGATTAGTCTTGTTAACGGTCTATCAATTTTGTTGATCTTTTCAAAAACCCAGCTCCTGGATTAATAGAGTTTTTTGAAGGGATTTTTATGTCTCTATCTCCTTCAATTCTGCTCTGATCTTAGTTTTTCTTGCCTTTTGCTGGCTTTTGAATGTGTTTGTTCTTGCTTCTCTAGTTCTTTTAATTGTGATGTTAGGGTGTTGATTTTAGATCTTTCCTGCTTTCTCTTGTGGGCATCTATTTGGTGCTATAAATTTTCCTCTACACCCTGCTTTAAATGTGCCCCAGATATTCTGGTATGTTGTTTCTTTGTTCTTATTGGTTTCAAAGAACATCTTTATTTCTGCCTTCATTTCGTTATATACCCAGTAGTCATTCAGGAGCAGGTTGTTCAGTTTCCATGTAGTTGTGCAGTTTTGAGTGAGTTTCTTAATCCTGAGTTCTAATTTGATTGCACTGTGGTCTGAGAGACAGTTTGTTGTGATTTCTGTTCTTGTACATTTGCTGAGGAGTGCTTTACTTCCAACTATGTGGTCAATGTTGGAATAAGTGCGATGTGCTGAGAAGAATGTATATTCTATTGATTTGGGGTGGAGAGTTCTGTAGATGTCTATTAGGTCTGCTTGGTGGAGAGTTGAGTTCAAGTCCTGGATATCCTTGTTAACCTTCTGTCTCGTTGATCTAATATTGACAGTGGGATGTTAAAGTCTCCCATGATTATTGTGTGGGAGTCTAAGTCTCTTTATATATCTCTAAGGACTTGCTTTATGAATCTGGATGCTCCTGTATTGGGTGCATATATATTTAGGATAGTCAGCTGTTCTTGGTGAATTGATCCCTTTACCATTATGTAATGTCCTTCTTTGTCTCTTTTGATCTTAATTGGTTTAAAGTCTGTTTTATCAGAGACTAGGATTGCAATCCCTGCTTTTTTTTTTTTTTTTTTGCTTTCCATTTGCTTGATAGATCTTCATCCATCCCTTTATTTTGAGCCTTTGTGTGTCTTTGCACATGAGATGGGTCTCCTGAATACAGCACACTGATGAGTCTTGCCTCTTCATCCAGTTTGCCAGTCTGTGTCTTTTAACTGGGGCATTTAGCCCATTTACATTTAAGGTTAATATTGTTACGTGTGAATTTGATCCTGTCATTATGATGTTAGCTGCTTATTTTGCTCATTAGTTGAAGCAGTTTCTTCCTAGCATTGATGGTCTTTACAACTTGGCATGTTTTTGTAGTAGCTGGTACCAGTTGTCCCTTTCCATGTTTAGTGGTTCCTTCAGGAGCTCTTGTAAGGCAGGCCTGGTGGTGACAAAATCTCTCAGCATTTGCTTGTCAGTAAAGGATTTTATTTCTCCTTCACTTATGGAACTTAGTTTTGCTGGATATGAAATTCGGGGTTGAAAATTCTTTTCTTTAAAAATGTTGAATATTGGCCCCCACTGTCTTCTGGCTTGTAGGGCTTCTGCCAAGAGATCTGCTGTTAGTCTGATGGGCTTCCCTTTGTGGGTAACCTGACCTTTCTCTCTGGCTGCCCTTAACATTTTTTCCTTCATTTCAACCTTGGTGAATCTGACAATTATGTGTCTTGGGGTTGCTCTTCTCGAGTAGTATCTTTGTGGTGTTCTCTGTATTTCCTAAATTTGAATGTTGGCCTGCCTTGCTAGATTGGGGAAGTTCTCTTGGATAATACTCTGAAGAGTGTTTTCCAACTTGGTTCCATTCTCCCCGTCACTTTCAGGTACACCAATCAAGTACATATTTGGTCTTTTCACATAGTCCCAAATTTCTTGGAGGCTTTGTTTGTTTCTTTTTACTCTTTTTTTCTAATTTTGTCTTCTTGCTTTATTTCATTAATTTGATCTTCAGTCACTGATACCCTTTCTGCCACTTGAATGAATAGGCTACTGAAGCTTGTGCATGCATCACGTAGTTCTTGTGCCATGGTTTTCAGCTCCATCAGGTCATTTAAGGTCTTCTCCATGGTGTTTATTCTAGTTAGCCATTCATCTAATCTTTTTTCAAGGTTTTTAACTTCCTTGCGATGGGTTTGAACATGCTCCTTTAGCTCAGAGAAGTTTGTTATTACCAACCTTCTGAAGCCTTCTTCTTTCACTTTGTCAAAGTCATTCTCCGTCCAACTTTGTTCAATTGCTGGTGAGGGGCTACAGTCCTTTGGAGGAGAAGAGGCATTCTGGTTTTCAGAATTTTCAGCTTTTCTTCTCTGGTTTCTCCCCATCTTTGTGATTTTATCTACCTTTGGTCTTTGATGATGGTGACCTACAGATGCGGTTTTGGTGTGGATGTCCTTTTTGTTGATGTTGATGCTATTCCTTTCTGTTTGTTCATTTTCCTTCTAACAGTCAGGACCTTCAGCTGCAGGTCTATTGGAGTTTTCTGGAGGTCCACTCCAGACCCTGTTTGCCTGGGTATCACCAGCAGAGGCTGTAGAACAGCAAATATTGCAGAACAGCAAATATTGCTGCCTGATCCTTCCTCTGGTAGCTTCATCTCAGAGGGGCACCCAGCTGTATGAGGTGTTAGTTGGCCCCTACTGGGGAGATGTCTCCCATTTAGGCTACTTGGGGGTTAGGGACCCACTTGAGGAGGCATTCTGTCCATTCTCAGAGCTCAAACTCTGTGCTGGGAGAGTCACTGCTCTCTTCAGAGCTGTCAGAGAGGGACGTTTAAGTCTGCAGAAGTTTTTGCTGCCTTTTGTTCATCTAAGCCCTGCCCCCAGAGGTGAAGTCGACAAAGGCAGATAGGCCTCCTTGAGCTGTGGTGGGCTCCACCCAGTTTGAGTTTCCTGGCTGCTGTGTTTACCTAGTCAAGCCTCAGCAATGATGGATGCCCCTTCCCCAGCCTGGCTGCTGCCTGGCAGTTCCATCTCAGACTGCTGCACTAGCAGTGAGCAATGCTCTGTGGGCAAGGGACCCACAGAGCCAGGTGTGGGATATAATCTCCTGGTGTGCCTTTTGTGAAGACCATTGGAAAAGCACAGTGTTAGGGTGGGAGTGTCCCGATATACCAGGTACTGTCTCTCATGGCTTCCCTTGGTTAGGAAAGGGAAATCCCCTGACCCTTTTCACTTCCCAGGTAAGGCAATGCCCCGTCCTGCTTCGGCTTACACACCGTGGGCTGCACCCACTGTCCAACCAGTCCCAGTGAGATGAACCATGTACCTCAGTTGGAAATGCAGAAATCACCCGTCTTCCGTGTCAGTCACACTGGGAGCTGTAGACCTGAGCTGTTCCTCTTCGGCCCTCTTGGAATGATCCACGTGCCACATTTTCTTTATCCAGTCTATCCTTGATGGACATTTGAGTTGGTTCCAAGTCTTTGCTATTGTGAACAGTGCCACAGTACACATATGTGAGCATGTGTCTTTATAGTAGAATGATTTAAAATACTTTGGGTATATACCCAGTAATGGATCATTATTTATGTTTCCTCAGTGGCAATTGTCTCCTGATCTGTTGGCTTCACTATACTTGAGTAATAATAAAATCTACATTTTAAAATGCTTGAGATGTCTTTAATGTATATTTGCCTTAGTTTCTTTCAGCGATGTTTTATGGTTTTTGTGTTGAAATCTTTTGTCTCCATTGTTCTTATTCCTAAGTATTGTATTCATTTCCATGCTATTGTGAATATGATTGTTTTCTTAATTTTCATCTTGGGTTGTCTGTTGTTAGTATATAGAAATGCAAATAATTTTTGTGTATTGATTTTGTATCCTACAATTTTGCTGAATTTATTTTTTGTATGTAAGTATGGCTAGATCTTGTCATTTACAGAGATATTTTTGTTTCTTTCTTTCCAATTTGGATGGCTTTTATTTTTCTTGCCTAATTTTTCTGGCTAGAACTTAAATTTCTAGCCCATGGAAAAAGCAGGCATATTTGTCTTTCTCCTGATTGTGGATGAAATACTATGATGTCAGTTGCAGATTTTTATATATGGCCTTTATTATGTTGAGGAAATGTCCTTCTATTCCTAGTGTATTGAGTGTTTCATCATTTAAAAAATGTTAATATTTTTCTGCATTAATTGAGATGATTATGTGTTTTTTCCATTCTTTTCTGCATATGATGCATTAAATTAATTGATTGTGTTTGTTGAATCCTCTTTGTACTCCATATATAAATCCTCCTTGGTCATGATATATAATCCTTTTAATATGCTGGTGATTTTTACTTGCTAATATTTCTGTTGAGAACCTTTTCATCAATATTCATAATCTTTCCATGTCATGTTTTAGCCTGGCTTTGCTATCAAGGTAATCCTGGCCTCATATAAGTTAGAAAGTGTTATCTCCATTTCAGTTTTCTGGAAGAGTTTGAAAAGGATTATTGTTTATTCTTCTTTAAATATTTGGTAGAATTCACCAGTAAAGCCCTCTGGTCCAGGGTTATTCTTTGTTGAGTTGAGTGATTTGATTACTGATTTTACGTCCTTACTAGTTATAAGTCAGTTCAGATTTTGTATTTCTTCATGACTCAGGCTGGGTAGTTGTATGTTCCTACAAATTGGTTCATTTCATCTATGTTATTCAATATTTTGGCATACAATTGTTCATAGTACTCTGAGATCATTCTTTTTATTTCTGTAAAATCAGAAGTAATGCTGTCACTTTCATTTCTGATTTTAGTTATTTGAGTCTTCTCAATTTTTCTTAGTCTGGCTAAAAGTTTGTCAATTTCTTTATCTTTTCAAATTATTAACTTTTGGTTTTGTTGAATTTCTCTATTATTTACCTATTCTCTATTTATCTCAATTCCTTTTTTCTACTTTACTCATCTAGTTCCTTAAGGTGTAAAGTTAGGTTATTTATTTGAAATTTTTATTTTTCTTTAATGTAGGTATTTACAGCTATAAATTTCCTTCTGAGTACTGCTTTCACTGCATCTTACAAGTTTTAGTATGTTGTGCTTTTGTTTTTATTTGTCTCAAGGCAGTTGCTACATTTCCTTCTGATTTCTTCATTTAGCTTTTGGTTGGTTAAGAGTGTTTTGCTTCATTTCCACATACTTATGAAGTTTCCAGTTTTCCTTTTGCTATTGTTTTCTAGTTTTATTCCTTTGTGATAAGAAAAGGTATTTTGTATAATTTCAGTCTTTAAATGTAATAAAACTTGTTTTGTAGAGTAATATGGTTTATCCTGGATATGTTCTATGCACACGAGAAAAATCTGTATTCTGTTTTTGCTGGGTGGCATGCTCTGTGTATGTTAGGTTAAACTGGCTCTCTTTTTCCTTATTGATCTCGAGCCCAGGAGGTGGAGGTTGCAGTGAGCCGAGATCGTACCACTGCACTCCAGCCTTGGTGACAGAGCAAGACTCTATATGCTTGTCAATCTATGTAAAATAACCACAGAGATTTTGAAAGGGATTGTGCTCAATCTGCAGAACAAATTGAGGTGTATTGCCATCTTAATAATATTAAGTCTTCTGATCCATGTAAGTGAGGCATCTTTTCATTTATTATGCTTTAATTTCTTTCAACAGTATTTTATAGTGTTCTGTGTAGAACTCTTGCACTTCTTTTGTTAAATATACTGTGTCATTTTAATTGTTCGATACAGTTTGTTAAGTCTGGTTCTAGCACTGATTCCTAGAAAATTTAAAAGAGACACTTCATCTCTTTATTTTTGTCCCCTATAAGTAATAAAGTGGTCCTGTATTCATTTTTTTAAAGTGAAAAATATGCATATTTCCAAAGATTCTCACATTCATTCATTTATTTATTCAGCAAACATTTATTAAACACCTTCTATGTGCCAAGCAGATACAGTTATCTGCCCTTATACAGCCTAAAGTCATAGAATTTACTATTGATATATTAATAAAATTCAGTAAAAATATTTAAATTAGCCTCTGAAAACTTGTATCACTTATTTGGATCTTCTTAACGGACTTAAACATTACATTCAAGTTTTTTTTGTTAAAACTTGAAATACCACATATGTCTATAAACAACTACCTCTAAAGAAAATGTATAGTTCATAAAGATTATTGCTAAAATTCTGTGAACTTTTTCTTCCTTACCTGTTATCTTATTTTTAATGTTTGTTTCTAACCATTGTGAGTGAATTAAAATATATTTAAAATTTTTAAATTCCTTCTGGGAGAGGATATAAAAAGAAAGGAGATGATAATATAGGTGGTTTATGGCTTCATTTAACTGTTTTACATGTCTTAACAATATAAGGTGAATTACTGGGGAAATTATTTCTGGGCTTTTAAGAATCACAGTACTGCCACTCACTAGCTGACTAATTTTGATGAAGCTGCTTGACTTTCTGAGCCCTGATTCTATCCTTTATAAATTGGAGATAATAATACTCATTATTTAACCCATTTTGACTGTCGACATTAAACTAGATAATATTTGTGAATGTATTTTGAAAACTATAAGGCACTGTATGGATGTATTATTTTACATGATATCTGATTTCTGTCAACTCTTCCACAGGAGTATCAGCTCATGATAGGAGTCAGTAATTGGATGCTCTGGGTGGCCTATTTCTTCACGTTCCTCTGTTTGTATTCTATTATCATCATTTTTATGTGCATAGTTTTCTTTGTCAAGGCAAGTGTCTATTTGACTGCAGCATGTTGTGAATAAACTTTGAGAGGGAAAGCGGAAATGTGGTATGGGGCCAAATGGGCCTTGGGTTTCTAGGGGATGAAAATGTGGCTTTTGTTGACTCCACAGTGGAAACTCAGAGACTGCTTAGTCTCTCAGCAAACAAAACTTTAGACCTAGAGGGATGGGCCATCTATAAGAAATAAATTGTTAACTCTCCATTTCACTGAGCAAAGTCATCAGTTTCACTAAGACTCTTAAAATACTTATGGATGTTTCATTTTTCCTCTTTGGTTTTGGTGCAGTACCACTTAGAGCATGACTAAACTGGTTTCCTAATTGTTTTGCTAGGTTAAACCGGCACCGGTCATCCAAAGCAGTGACCCAACCCTTATCGTTATCTTTTTGCTGTTTTATGCCATCGCCACAATATGCTTCAGCTTTATGGTTAGCACTTTCTTCAGTAAAGGTGAGTCTGAGATTCCAGTGGTGGAATATTCTCAGTAACTACACTTTAGCTGCCAACTCATCTGCAGCCTCTGCTTACACACTCTAACCGAAAGGACAAATATCATATACATGTGAAATGATTTGGAAGGGAATGAAGAGAGCAATGACAATTAACATAGCACAGGATACGTGCGAAAAAAGACAAAAACCAAAATAAGATCATGTCTGGGTGTTCTTTCTAACCTTTAGCTGCTACTTCATGTATGGTATTTGTCAAACCCTTCCACCAGGAAGGGTTGAGATGGAGATGGCTCCTGTATATTCCGTTGGAGGGACTGATGTTTGCTAGTGTCTGATGATGAGAGTGGTATATGTGAAGAGAAAGAAAACGGCAGTACTGCTTCAATGAAAGACAGGGTTCTTGCACTTGATTAATAGATCCTCATTGTGTGTCTTCTGTGTATTTGTGTGTTTTTGTTTTGTTTTGTTTTTTGTTTGTTTGTTTATTTGTTTTGAGACAGTCTCATTCTGTGGCCCAGGCTGGAGTGCAGTGGCTCAATCTCGGCTCACTGCAACCTCTGCCTCCCGGGTTCAAGCAATTCTCCTGCCTCATCCTCCCAAGTAGCTGGGACTACTGGTGCCTGGCACCATGCCCAGCTAATTTTTGTATTTTTAGTAGAGATGGGGTTTCACCATGTTGGCCAGCCTGGTCTTGAACTCCTGACCTCAGGTGATCCGCCCACCTCAGCCCCACAAAGTGCTGGGATTACAGGCATGAGCCACCGTGCCCAGCATATTTATCTGAAATATACTGTCTGCCCCACAGAGCTAATATTGACCTTGGGGACATGAATATTATATGCAAACAAAGTAGTTTATGCAATACATTAGCGAGAGTCACATGATTTGCAGAGTACGAGCTGGGTACCCAGGAAAACCAGCGATATAATTCCAGTTTGACTCCGAAGGCCTGGGAACCAGGGGAGGTGATGGTGTAAATCCCAGTTCAAAGGCTGGAAGAGACTGATGTCCCAGTCAAGCAGGCAACAAGGAAGAAATGAGAGAGAATTTCCCGCTTCCTCCACCCTTTTGTTCTTTTTAGGCCCTCAACACGTTAGATGATGCCTGCCCACATTGGGGAGGACCATCTGCTTTACTGAGTCTACTAATTCAAATGCTTATCTCGTTTGGGAACCTCCTCACAGACACACCCAGAAATAATGTTTAATCTGTATACCCCATGGAGAGTCAAGCTGACACATAACATTAACCATCATAAGAAGACATGCAGAGAACAACGAAAATTAATGAAGTATAGTGTACACATTTAAAAAAAAGGAAATGGATTAAGATATTCCAGGTTGAGAAAGGCCTGGAAATGCTTCAATTGAGGTAGGTTTGTGAAGGATTGGAAGAAGGGAATGAATAGGAAGTCTAGTCAGTGGATGCAACTATACATTCATTCATTCATTCATTTAAATTTTTGGATATCTGTGACCGGGAGTGGTGGCTCACACCTGTAATCACTGCACTTTGGGAGGCTAAGGTGGGTGTATCACTTGAGGTCAGGACTTCGATACCAACTTGGCCAATGTGGTGAAATGCTGTCTATTGAAAATACAAAAATTAGCCATGTGTGATCGTGGGCACCTATAATCTCAGTTATTCAGGAGGCTGAGACAGGAGAATCACCTGAACCTGGGAGGTAGAGGTTGCAGTGAGCCGAGATCGTACCACTGCACTATAGCCTGGGCAACAGAGTGAGACTCTGTCTCAAAAAAAAAAAAAAAAAAAAAAAGTGGATATCTGACCTTGTATAGGGTCTAACATACAAAGAACAAGAAAAATCGTTTCCTTTCCTGTTGAGGGCTTATGTGCAAAGTGGTTTTATGAAGTTACAGCCTCACTGGAAGAAGATGAGAATCATCATGCTCCATATTCTTGCCAATATTTAGAATTGCCAAGCTTTAAGTTGTGCCAAATTAGGGCTATGAAATGTTATCGCATAGCAACTTAAATCTGCATTTCCCAATTGCTGATGAAGCTGAGCGTGTGTTACTAATATGAGTCATGTGTGTCTCCTCTTCTGTAACTCTGTTAATGCATTCTGATATTTTATAGTTATTGAAAATTTCTCCCAGAAATTTTCTGAAAAGAAGTTGGGTATAATTATCTTTGTTCCTCTATAAGTAAGGTATTTTCTTCTTCTGACTTTTTTCAGGCTTTTGTTTTCTTTATCTTTGATTTTCTGTAACTTGAAAATGATTTGCCTAGTTGAAGTTTTCTGGCATTTATCCTTGGTGTTCTCTGAGTTTTCTGGGTTTGTGGTGTGGCGTCTGACGTTAATGTGGGGGAAATTTGTAGTTATTATTGTGTCAAATATTTCTTCTGTTTCTTTCTGTTTTCTACTTCTTATGTACTCATTATGCGTTTATTATACCTTTTGCAATTGTCACATGGTTCTTGGATATTTTGTACTGTCCTTTTTTTTTTTTCAGTCTTTGTTTTCTTTGCTTTACAGTTCTTGAGATTTTTATCCATAAGCTCCGAGATTCTTTCCTTAGCCATGTCCAGTCTGTGAATAAACCCCTCAAAAGCATTCTTCATTTTGGTTACACTGTTTTTAATCTTTAGCATTTCTTTTTCATTAATTCTTAGGATTTTTATCTCTATACTTATATTGCTCACTAATTTTGCATGCTGTTCACTTTATCTATTAGAGCCCTGTGCTGAGGGAAGCAATGTTGTATAAAACAGACAAGTTTCTGTTTCTCACAGCACTTATTTTCGTGCACTCATCAACAAAAATATTTGCATGTTAGATTCTTGAAGATTGCTTAAATTGACCTTATAATTTTCTTCTTAATTGCAGTGAATATTGCAGTTGCTTTGGGAGGTTTGTTTTTTTTCGCCGTCTACTTTCCAGCTGCTGGCATCCATCTCTACTATGGAAATATGACATTTATCCAGAAGCTGGCAGCCTGTCTCAGCTCAAATTTTGCAATGGCATTGGGAGTTAAATTTCTAGCTGATGCAGAAACATGGAGTGAGTATTTACCTTGTCATTTTTACAATGTTTCTAGTAGATATATCTTTGGTATCTGATTGGATATTTCCAATTCTAATATTGATTGAGATTGCTAAACTCCCCTTCAAAAAACTGCACTACTTTATACCACCACCTATAGACGTGAGTGCTTCTGCATTCTGTATTAGTATTTCCAAAATTTCCTGCAAGCCTCCTCCCACTCCTTTTGGAGTTGCCACCTGCTGTCTAATGATAGATGGAAAGTGACACGGTCTGCTTTCAGTATCCTCCTTCCTTTTACTATCAGCACAGTATCTATGCAAGAATTCTTCTAGTCTTCTGTCTTTTGGTCAGCATTCATCCCTACTTTTCAATAGTTATGTTTTTCTAAAATTTTTTATTTCCATGAACATTTGGCATGAGGAGGGGTGGAGAGAGAGGAGCCACTTTCTTAACAACCCATAAGCCTGCTTATTTTTGTTAAATATTTTCCTGACTTTTATATATATAACAAAAAAAAAATTTTTTTTTTTTGCCTATGTGCTGGGAATGTTTTTATTTAATGCTTTCTTGTATGGCCTTGTGGCCCGGTATATAGAAGCTGCCTTTCTAGGAAGCTATGGTGTGCCCCAGACATGGAACTTTTTCATATATATATATATATATATATATATATATTTTTTTTTTTTTTGAGACAGAGTCTTGTTCTATGGCCCCGGCTGGGGTGCAGTGGGGTGATCTCAGCTCACTGCAACCTGTGCCTCCCAGGTTCAAGCAATTCTCCTGCCTTAGTCTCCCGAGCAGCTGGGATTACAGGCACCTGCTACCATGCTCAGCTAATTTTTGCATTTTTAGTAGAAATGGGGTTTCACCATGTTAGCCAGGCTGGTCTCGAGCTCCTGACCTCAGGTGATCTGCCCGCCTAAGCCTCCCAAAGTGTTGGAATTACAGGTGTGAGCCACCACACACAGCTATGTTTTATTTTTGTTTCAGTCTTTTCCAATTATTTGCTTGTTTGGGGTATAATGGGGAACACATCACCTGATTAGTTACTGAGATGCCCTCAGGGGCAACCTAAATTCTAAGGGTGCAGGAAAGTGACTGACTGTAGTAGTGATCTCCGGAAAGCATCAACACAATTATTTTCTTAAGTATTTAATTTGATATAGATAACTGTTTTAATCTCAGTTGGCACCAAATTAATCCTGTCCTGTTATGTCTTAGGAGTTGGACTTAAATGGAGTAACATCTTCTCATCAACTACACTGGATAACTTTTTTTTTGCCCATGTGCTGGGAATGTTTTTAGTTGATGCTTTCTTGTATAGCCTTGTGGCCTGGTATATAGAAGCTGTCTTTCCAGGAAGCTATGGTGTGCCCAAGCCATGGAACTTTTTCTTACAGGTAAGTTATAATTCTTCTGTTATTGATAGAGGCACCATCCTTATGAACTTCATTTATGATATTTATAAAAGCACTGTCTGTAATAGAATCAGTAGGTTAGGTGGAAGAACCATTTTCATTTACACTCCAGCCATACTAATTCACTAGCCATTTCCTAATATCCTCTAAGCCCTCCAGTAAATGTAAATAGTGGTAGATGATAGCTTGTGACTGGCTGGGCACGGCAGCTCACGCTGATAATCCCAGCACTTTGGGAGGCTGAGGTAGGTGGATCACCTGAGGTCGGGAGTTGGAGTCATCTCCATCCTGGCCAACGTAGTGAAACCCTGTCTCTACTAAAAATACAAAAAATTAGCCATGCGTGGTGGCGCGCCTGTACTCCCAGCTACTCTGAAGCCTGAGGCAAGAGAATCGCTTGAACCTGGGAGGCAGAGGTTGCAGTGAGCCAAGATCGTGCTATTGCGCTCCAGCTGGGGTGACAGAGCGATACTCCATCTCAAAAAAAAAAAGAAAAAAAGAGAGTTTGAGACCTCAAACTTTACAAATTGTGAGTCATCTATCACTTTTATAGGAAAATGTTTTATAAAGGATTACACTCTGGCATAAAGAAATTAATATATGATGGGGCCAATGCAGTGACTCCCACCTGTAATCCCAGCACTTTGGAAGGCCAAGGTGGGTGGATCTCCTGAGGTCAGGAGTTTGAGACCAGCCTGACCAACATGGCAAAACTCCATCTCTACAAAAATCCAAAAATTAGCCGGGCATGGTAGTGGGTGCCTGTAATCCCAGCTACTCGGGAGTCTGAGGCAGGAGAATTGCTTGAACCCAGGAGGTGGAAGTTGCAGTGAACCGAGATCACACCATTGCACTCTGGCCTGCACAACAAGAGCAAAACTCCATCTCAAAAAAAAAAAATTAAAATAAATTAATATATGATGTGTCTTTATATGCTAGGAGAGGTTAGTTATGTCTGGGCGCACACCACCTGCATTATTTCCTTGGTTAGGTCAGATCTCCTAGAGTCAGAACCACAGAGAAAGAGGGAGCATTTGCATCCTGCCCTCTCTTCTCAGTATTTTTTCATATTATCTTTCACTTCTGTATGGCTCAGAAAAGAAGATCCAATAGAGTGATATAATACTGTTTGCTATGGCCTCATCTCTCAGTGATTTTCTTTTGTCTTCCTTAAGATTTTTTTTTTTATTATTATTATACTTTAAGTTCTGGGGTACACGTGCATAACGTGCAGGTTTGTTACATATGTATACTTGTGCCATGTTGGTGTGCTGTACCCATCAACTCATTAGCACCCATCAACTCGTCATTTACATCAGGTATAACTCCCAATGCAATCCCTCCCCCCTCCCCCCTCCCCATGATAGGCCCCGGTTTGTGATGTTCCCCTTCCCCAGTCCAAGTGATCTCATTGTTCAGTTCCCACCTATGAGTGAGAACATGCGGTGTTTGGTTTTCT
>NC_045450.1:20111621-20359324 GCF_002776525.5 Piliocolobus tephrosceles
AAAAAAAAAAAAAAAAAAAAAAAAAAAAAAAAAAGGATGGTCCGTGTTTTATGCCCGGGGTGTTCAGACACTAACCAATTAGCTCCAAAATTTTAATTTCAAGAAATTTTGTGCAATCCATCTCATTACAAAAGCTAACAGACCAAAGTATTGTTTAGTACTGCCTTTCCGTGCCATGGCAGTGATTGTACTTTTCTTCCCTTCATAGCGCTCTTACTGGTTTGTGGAATCACCTGAGAAAAAAACTGAAGTAAGTCAATTTTATGAGCAAATGCAAAGCAAGTATTTTGAAGCTGAACCAACTGATTTGATAGCAGGTATCCAGATCAAACATTTGTGCAAGGTACTGTTTCAAAGATCTTTTATTCTTGATGAAACTGAAGCTTAGTTTACAGTTCATTGTAAATGCTTGTTACTGGAAATATCAAAATAAAACTTAGATGTTAATAACAGGTCATAGCCATCATGTTTACTTCCTTTGAGAAGGATAAAATATATATAGTATATAATCAAAAGTGTCATGTTTCTCCTCCCTCCAGAATATAATTAGATTTTGTTTTATCTTTAACATTTATTTTATGTTCAGGGGTACATGTGAAGGTTTGTTATGTCGAAAAACTCAGGTCATAACGGTTTGATGTCCAGATTATTTTGTCACCCAGGTGACACTAAGCCTAGTACCCAATAGTTATTTTTTCTGCTCCTCTCCCTTCTCCCAACCTCTACCCTCTGGGAGGTCCCAGTGCCTGTTGTTCCCCTCTTTGTGTCCATGTGTTCTCATCATTTAGCTCCCACTCTTAAGTGAGAACATGCGGTATTTGTTTTTCTGTTCCTGTGTTAGTTTGCTAAAGATGATGGCCTCCAGTTCCATTCATGTTCCTGCAAAGGAAATGATCTTGTTCTTTTCTGTGGCTGCATAGTATTCCATGGTGTATATGTATCACGTTTTCTTTATTCAGTCTACCATTGATGGGCATTTAGGCTTATTTCATGTCTTGGCTATTGTGAATGGTGCTGCAATGAATGTACACATGCGTGTGTCTTTATGACAGAACAATTTCTGTTCCTTTGGGTATATACCCAGTAATGGGATTGCTGGGTCAAATGGTAGTTCTGCTTTTAGCTCTTTGAGGAATTGCCACACTGCTTTCCACAATGGTTGAACTAATTTACACTCCCCTAACAGTGTGTAAGCATTCCCTTTTCTCTGCAACCTCACCAGTATATTACTTTTTGACTTTTTAATAATAGTTATTCTGACTGGTATAAGGTGGTAACTATTGTAGTTTTGATTTGCATTTCTCTAATGATCAGCAGTATTGAGCATTTTTTCATATGCTTCTTGGCCACGTGTATGTCTTCTTTTGAAAAGTCTCTGTTCATGTCCTTTGTCGACTTTTTAATGGGATTTTTTTTCTTGTAAATTGTTTAAGTTCCTTATAGATGCTGGATATTAGACTTTGTCAGATGTATAGTTTGCAAAATTTTTCTCCTATTCTGTGGGTTGTCTGTTTACTGTGTTGATAGTTTCTTTTGCTGTGCAGAAGCTCTTTAGTTTCATTAGATCTCATTTGTCAATTTTTGCTTTGGTTGCAATTGCTTTTGGCATCTTCATGAAATCTCTGCCAGAGTTGATTTTTGTATATGGTGTAAGGAAAGGATCCTATAGACTTATATTTTAGTGTGGATAAAAGTGCTTAACAATTGAATGAAAAATAAGATAATTGTAGTACACAGTATATGCCATTAGGAAAATAAATAGAGTGATGATCTATTAGTTGAGAGAAGGATGGACAGAAGGAACATTTTTGATAAGTTATGTTATGTTAATGATAAGTTATGTTAATGAAGCATCTCTGAAAATATGGCCATTGTGGATGCCATGACCTTCTCCAACAATATAACCTCAGCTGAACAGAGCCACCTCATCCTAAATTAGGCTCATTTTCCTGGAATAGCCTACATCCAGTGACTGCTCAAGGTGGGGATATTAAGGCCCAGCTTTTTCCTCCAGCTCCAGTCAGCTCTGAATGGTCATCCAAGCTGCAGAACTCCTTATGTGGTTGACCTTGTTGTTACTGTATGTACTGTAGCCCTACTGTTTTCTCTCCCAAATCAGTATCCTTCCTTTCTTCACACAGGTGTTGGGCCCAAGAACACTCCTGCATGCTAATTTCTCTTATGTAAACTTCCTGGATGCCAATTTTCATCTTACAGTTTACTTCCCAGGGAACCAGTTAGTGATTACTGATACCCAGAGTTGCCAGATAAAGTAGATGATAAGATGAGTGGTAGACTCTGATACAAGTTAGCAGTACAGTGTTCATATGTGGTGAAGTGGGATGATATACCAGGGGAAATAAATGCATCAGTTAAATGCATCAAGCGTTTGAAAAATATGGGAGTATTAGTAGTTATATGGACTATAGAATTGGATAGGTATTGCTGGGGGAGAACGGATACATGGACATTGATTACGATTAACCATCAGAGGCTAGGTGTTATAAAATCTAGTGAGCCTCACAGGAAACATATAAAGAGATTCTCATCCTCAGTAGCCAAAGAAAAGAAAAAAACTGAGAACTAAGCCCCAGACTTAATCAAAAGAATAGGAGAGCTCTAGAAAAGCTTAAATTCCTAATCTGTGCAGGTTTGCTTTACCAGGACTTTGAGTCGATGCTATAAAGGATTGTGGAATTGGGAGCAGATGAAGGTATTTGCACATGGGAGGAATATGAATCACTGGAAGAGGAGGGTAGACTATAGTTGGCAGGCTTCACGATGGTCCCCAGCGATCCTCACCTCCTGATATTCACACCCTTGTCCAGTCCTCTCCTGTGTGATCTGTATAATACAATGGAAGTGAAAGTGCATGCTTTCCAAAACCAGTTCATAGCAGGTATTGTAAATTTTACTTTGGTCTTCAGTTGCTTGCCTTTAAGTAAGCCACCATGTCTTTCAAGCTGCCCTGTGGACTTGCTTCTGTGGACAAGAACCAAGGCTTTCCAATATAACCAGTACCCCCTTCCCAGCCATGTGAGTGAGCCCCCTTGGAAGTGGATGTCTTGGCTTCTGTCAAACTTCAGGTGACTACAGTCCAAGTTAACACCTTGACTGCAACCTCAGAGAAACCCTGAATCAGTCCCATCCAACGAATCTACTATATGACTGTTTTGCAAGTGGACCCAGAGAGCATTTATCGAAGCATTAAGAAATGTGCTAATAAGAGGAACACCAGCATCATTGGGAACTGTTGCCAATAGGAGATACTATTGCAGAACTGGACTCACTGATAACGACGGAGATATGATTCAAAAATAATTGAGATCAGGGTGTGGCACAGGCGTGAACAATTTTCCTAATAAGTGACAAGTTTGGAGTGGCAGTCTGAGGCACTTGATCCACAAATGATGGTTAATAAAACACAATTTCCTGGAGGCAAGATAGATGAGCAGCCAGCGAGGGCATTGCTCAAACCATGCAACCAGAAGTGTGGATGAATGAATCATTAGGAGCCCGAGGCAAGGCACCCCGTAGTAATCAATGGTCTCCATCCTTTTCAGTTTTCAGAGCTGACACCTATTGACTGGAGGAAGGGCTTGATTGCTAAGTGGAAGCAGACTGCAACACTAAGGCAAAGGCACATGATAATGGTTACCCTAGTCTTTCTGCAAAAGGACCTATAGCTGTTTGTCTAGGTAATACTCAGAGATGCAAAGTGTCCTCATAGTCCCCTTGTTTAACCAGGGGTATGTGCAGGCTAGGTAATAAATGAAATCCTGGTCCTTGTCTGGCTTACAGTAGGTACACTGGGACCGTGGACACACCCAGTGGGCATCTCCACAGCTGTCACGTGTACAATTGGAAACGACATACTTTGTAGCTGATGTAACCCTTACATTGGCTCCATGGCCTCTAGAGAAGAGCTGCCCCTACAGGGTCAAATCAAGTTGAATCCTTTGAAACTACCTACCTCCACTAGCCAAGATGGTAAATCAAAAGCATTGTTACATTCTGGGGAAGCGGCAGATATTAGAACCACCTTTAAAGAATGTATTACTAGAGGCTGGGCGTGGTGGCTCATGCCTGTAATCCTAACACTTTGGGAGGTCGAGGCAGGTGGATCACAAGGTCAGGAGATCAAAACCATCCTGGCTAACACAGTGAAACCCCATCTCTACTAAAAATACAAAAAGTAGCCGGGCATGGTAGCGCGCTCCTGTAGTCTCAGCTACTCGGGAGGCTCAGGCAGAAGAATCACTTGAACCCGGGAGGCAGTGGTTGCAATGAGCCAAGATGGCGCCACTGCATTCCAGCCTGGGTGACAGAGTGAGACTCTGTCTCAAAGAAAAAGAATGTATTAGTAGTGATCCCTGGTCACATCGCCATTTAAGTTACCACTCTGGTTCGTGCAAAAATCCACCCAGATGAATGCTGTGGGATGACAGTGGATCTACCACAAACTCAAGTAAATAGTTGACTCAGTTGCAGCTGTGTCTAGTATCATTTGCCTATGGCAGGAGATTAACACAACCTGTGGACATCATGTAAGACCATTGATTTGGAACATCTCTCTTTCCATCACTATCAGATCAGAGATTTTTGTATTCATTTGAAATGAACACCAATATATATTTGTGTCCAGAGCTATAAAGATTCCCTGGCTGTCTGTCCTAATATAATCTGAAGGGACATGGACTGGCTATTCATCTTGCATCTGGCCAAAGATTTCTTGAATAAGACCTCTAAAGCACAGACACCAAAGCAAAAATTGGCAAATGGAATTGCGTCAGGCTTAAAAGCTTCTGGCCAGGCACGGTGGCTCACGCCTGTAATCCCAGGACTTTGGGAGGCTGAGGCAGGCGGATCATGAGGTCAGGAGTTTGAGACCGGCCTGGCCAATACGGTAAAACCCCGTCTCTACTAAAAATACAAAAATTAGTAGGGCGTGGTGGCATATGCCTGTAGTCCCAGCTACTCAGGAGGCAGAGGCTGAAGAATCACTTGAACCCGAGAGGCGGAGGTTGCAGCGAGCTGAGATTGCGCCACTGTACTCCAGCCAGGGCGACAGAGTGAGACTGCATCTCAAAAAAAAGCTTCTGCACAGTGAAGGAAGGAAACAATCAACAAAGGGAAGACACAGTTTACAGACTGGGAGAAAATATTTGCAAACTATTCATCCAACAAGGGATTAATAGCCAAAATATAAAAGGAACTAAAACAACTCACTAGCAAAAAAAAAAATCCAATTTAAAAATAGGCAAGAGATCCAAATAGGCATTTCTCAAAAGAAGTAATACAAAGGGCCAACAGGTATATGAAAAAACTGTCAATGCAGCTAATCATCAGGAAAATGCAAATCAAAACCCCAAAGAGATATTTTCTCAACCCAGTTAAACGGATATTATCAAAAAGACAGAAAATAATGAATGCTGGTGAGGATGCAGAGAAAGGGAAACCCTTGTATACTATTGGTGGAAATGTAAATTAGTACAGCCAAGCTGGAAAATGGTACAAGGGTTGCTCATAAACCTAAAAATAGAACCGTCATATGATCCAGCAATCCCACTGCTAGATATGTATCCAAAAGAAAGGAAGTCAATGTATCAAAGATCTATCTGCAGCTCATGTTTATTGTAGCATAACTCACACTAACCAAGATATGGAATCAACCTAAAAGTCAATCAGGAGATGAATGTGTAAAGAAAATGTGTTGTATATACACAGTGGAAGATTACTGAGCCACAAAAAAGAATGAAATCAAGTCATTTGCAGCAACATGGATGGAACCGGGGACATTATGTTAAGTGAGATAAACCAGGCACAGAAAGACAAACATTGCATGTTCTCATTCATATGTGGAACTAAGATAATTCACTTCATGAAAGTAGTGAATAGAGTGGTGGTGACCACTGACTAGAAAGGGTAGTGCAGAGTGGGGCATAAAAAGGGGCTTCTTGACGAGTACAAAATTGCAATTAGATAGAAAGTGTTTGATGGCACAATAAGGCAACTACAGTTAGTAATAATTTACTGCATATTTTAAAATAGGAGAGAAGGTTTGGATTTTTTTGTTTTTTTTTTTTTTTGAGGCAGAGTTTCACTGTGTCACCCAGGCTAGAGTGCAGTGGCATGATCTTGGCTCACTGTAACCTCTGCCTCCCTGGTTCAAGCAATTATCTTGTCTCAGCCTCCTAAGCAGCTGGGATTACAGGCACATGTCAACATGTCCAGCTAATTTTTGTATTTTTAGTAGTGACAGGGTTTCACCATGTTGGCCAGGTTGGTCTCGATCTCCTGACCTCAGGTGATCCGCCCGCTTTGGCCTCCCAAAGTGCTGGGATTATGGGTGTGAACCACCACGCTCAGCCTGGACTTTTCCCAATACAAAGGAATAATAAATGTTTGAGATGATGGATATCCCAGTTACCCAGTTTTGATCATTACAAACTGTATGCTTCTAGCAAAATATCACGTGCACCCCATAAATATATACAACGATTATGCACCTATGAAAATTAAAAATAAATTGTAAAAAGTAAAATTAACAAAGTTATATGGGTATACAAAACTTAATGCTTTCAAACCTGAGTAATCAAAAAGAAATCTCATAAACTTAACATAGGAAATTACCTTGATAAAACAAAAAATACTATGTTTTAGATCAGTTACCTAAAAGGTAAAGAACCTTCTGTAGTGTGATTGCTTTTCCTTTTGGGAAGCTTACTTAGGTATCCTGGAAGTCAAGCCTAATGAAAAGTTACCTGAATTTAATCAGACATAGGAAGTATGTCCAAAATCGTGAATGTATATCGTGTCAAGGAAGAATGTAAGCAAGGAAACTGGTACCTTGGTAGGGGAATACACAGCTCTTAGTAAAAAGCATGAGAAATTTTCTGGTTACATGGAAAAACTCAGATATATCAGGTAAAGCCAAGAGTTTAGGATCAAGTTATCCTGAAAGAAAATATTGCTTTTCTAGGCCTTCAGGACAGAACATTGCAGTGTCAGATCATAACAGCCAAGTTAAAACTGGAGCAAAAGTTACAGGAGATGATGAAAAAGTTGAAGAGAAAATTATCACCACAACCAAGCAAAACGATAAACCTTTTCAAGGGGAGAATGAGGATTCAGGGCAGTAATGTATGATCCAGTGCAAATCATATGCAGTGGATACAGCAAAAGTTGAATTTTTGAGATTTTTGAATTTTTGAGATGAATCAGAGAAGCTTCAGGAGAAAAGCCCTATCCCAAGAAATGAAATCACCTTTCTGAATGAAGAAAACAACATTTCTGACCTGAAAGTATACAAA
Source organism: Piliocolobus tephrosceles (assembly GCF_002776525.5). NCBI lineage: Eukaryota > Metazoa > Chordata > Mammalia > Primates > Cercopithecidae > Piliocolobus > Piliocolobus tephrosceles. Next base: position 20,118,935 of record NC_045450.1, read on the forward strand.
TTAAATGGGTCTCAGGAAGAAACTTGGCAAAAATAAAAACTGTCTGCAGTTTAGAAGATAGTTATTAAAGAAACAGATTTTAGAATTAAAAATCAAAGCCTCTTGCACTTTTAGCAAGAACAGATCAGTACTTCAAGAAAATCTGTTGTTCTAACATAGGGTACCAAATTTTTAGTTTTGTATTAGTATTAGTATATTTTTAATATTAAGTTCAATCTTTACAAAGACATTATTCCCTTCTAATTATAGTAACCTAATTACACACAAATTTCTTGTATAAATTTATTCTTCACAAACCTTATCACACCTTACTCAGACATTCAATGATATGCTTAGACTTTCTGCTTTATCCCATACTTACTCTTTTTTAAATAATGTCATTTTACCTTAGGACAAAAGTTACCACATAAGATTTTTTACACAAAATTATTTTCTTTTTTCAGCCTTTCTTGTCAAAAATGTATCTTTATATCCATAACTTTCTATTTTTTTGGTTTTTTTTTTTTTGAGACAGAGTCTCACTCTGTTTCCCAGACTATAGTGTGGTGGCATGATCTTGGCTCACCGCAACCTCCACCTCCTGGGTTCAAGTGATTCTCCTGCCTCAGCCTCCTGAGTAACTGGGATTACAGGCGCATACCGCATGCCAAGCTACTTTTTATATTTTTAGTAGACATGAGGTTTCGCCATGTTAGCTGGGCTGGTCTCGAACTCCTGACCTCAGGTGATCCCCCAGCCTCAGTCTCCCAGAGTACTGGGAATACAGGTGTGAGCCACTGTCCCTGGCCGATATATTCATAAATTTCCTCTCTCTATCTCTCTATCTCTCTCTCTCACTTCCTGGTTCCTTTCTATCTTGTTTTTATGTATTTCCTAAATTCACTTTTTGAAATAATCTTTAACCTCTGAATTAGACAAAATTATATTTGTTCTCAATAAAGAACACACATATTTATGCCTTATGATTTTTATCAAAAACACATCTTTTTGCATACTATATACAGAATTATCTATATTGATAGAATTTTAACTTTTAATAACCTTAATTTCTAGTAAGCAATTTTGAACTGTCACATATCTGTATTTTATAGAAAAGAATCATTTTATAATCTTTTGAAGCATATTTCCCCATGACATATGTTTTTATATTAATAGACCCAAATATATTTTATTTAGTGTTTCTATAAAATTTAAGAAGTCCACAGCAAACATATTTATGTTCAGCAATTTTTTATTTTTTTGTCTTATTTGGAAATGACCCAAACAATGAGTATCACTTAATTTAACATAACATCTATTTAAAATTATTTAAAATTTTAAATGACATAACAAGTTTATTTATAAATGTTGATCTCATTTATATTTCTCAAATTTATTGTTAATATTATACCTAGATTATTTATGAAAGTTGAGATATTAGACAAAGCTAGCCATCATTTTAAGCTATTTTCCTGTTATCCACTTTTATAGCCTGTGAATATCATGTGTTTACCTAAGTTAACCTAAGTTAACCTTTACGTTAAGTATGTGAGTATTTTGCTGATAACATAAAAGTTACAGATGTTTTTATCGAACGAACAGCATTAAATTAGTCCTTATCAAGGAGCTACATAAAGATCATTGTGTTTTTAAGTTGGGGTTGTAATTTTGTGACCTTATAACATCTAACAGAGAAACATACAAAACTGTTACAGCAGTAAACCCAAAAATGTATGGGCAAGGTGTATGTTGACAATTTTGAAGACATCTCTATTTTTATTTTACCAGTGATGTTAAGGCCAGCTTATTTGTTAAAGATATACATAAGTCACATGAACTAAAAGGAATTTGAGTTAATTACTGTATATTTTATATGAATGCTCCTTTAAGTTAATCTGAAGAGAATTTCTTAAGGGATTTTTGGCCAGACTTTACATGTAGACACAACACATAAAATAAAACATGTACATGTGTGCAAACACACCTAAACACACACATATGTACACACACACAAAGATGCTGTAGCTTTTATTTTAGAATTTTAGTCATGGGACAGTCATACAAACTCAGAAATTTTTAAAGGAGAGTTAGATCCGAATTATATGTCTGACAAAATGAGACTTGTTTACATGACTAAACTTTATTTTCTCTGCTAGGTACTTTCTCTAATTAAGACTGTGGACCAAATAGCAGTTTGATTTTTTAAAAAACAAGCAAAACACTCCTTTTCTTTTTTCAGTTTTAAATAAGTTTAGGATTAAGTATTCCAATGCTTACATTTAGCTAGGACTGGCTAAATTGTATAAGACAACAAAATCTCCAAGTCGACTTGCATTTTTAGTAACAAATCTCCTCTCTTGTGTGCTGGCCTGGTTTGCTTACTAGTCAATGAAGGTAGGGAAGCATTCGAGCAGGTTTCTTTTTTGGCTTTTTTCGCCCTGCCTTGTAGACAAAGCAAAATGTTTATATTGGAGAGAGATACCTTATAATATTGATCTGAGCTCAAGATTTTGACTCGTTTGATCTGGAAGCCTAACTTTTATGAACATTTACCTAGTTCTTTTTCTTGTAGACTAATAATCCTTCAATTAACTGTCCCATCACTATAAGTGATTGTTAGCCAGGCAATCCTAAATGGACATTTCTGAAAAATGTTCAGGTTGCTGTAATTTGTCAAGCCATTAATTTGAAAGCCCTTTAAGACTTTTTTATTCTTGGCTGGAATGCTGTAAGCAATGAGTTTTATTTCAGCATCGGTAGAAAAGTCAGCAGATTCAGAGTAGGCTGGAAAAATCATAGAGGACTTAGAAGGCTCTACATGTCAACTCTATAGTTGGAAGTTTTTGAAAGAGTTTGAAAATGACCATTTCAGCTGTGAATGTTTTAAACATAATTTTCCCATTGGTTTAAAAATGTCCTCCAGAATGGCCCATAATGCTGGCTCAAATCCCAGAAAACCTAACATTCCTTCATGTTTGAGAATCCCGTTTTGTTCTTATTAATCTCTTGAGAGCAAAGACAATCCCATTAATCCTGTCAGCAAATGTCAGGAGTGTAGACTGGTGTTTTAGATGGTAGTGACCATCCTAGTGGCTTTTAGAATCTGCATCTACCATTGGAATGTTTTCTTACTCTGAGAATATTTTTAGAAGCAAGCAAGGGGAAAGAGCCAAATCATTTACAGATGCACATAAGCAAGCCAAAATGAAACCAAAATCAGAGTGTTCACAAAAACTTTAACCCAGGCATGCAGACCAAACAAAATATTAAACTAGGCATGCAGGCCATGTGAATTCACCAGAAATACATGCCTCAGACACAGGATATAAATTATGTAGAATCCAGGATACTCAAACCAGAAGGGTAGTTGTCTTTATACCAGAAAGGACTTGTCATAAAAGAAAGTCTTATCATTCTAGGAGAGAGATAAGGTTCTTATTGAGGTGGCCTTACAACCAAAACAAACCCCACATGAAGTCATAAACCACTCACCAAAGTGAAGGAGGATGAGAATCTGAGAAGAGATTCACTGGGACATAAAAAGTAACTAATAGAAACAGAGAATGTAGAGGCCTCAGTTGTACCACATTTGATTCCAGGGGCCGCTGATTCTTCTAAAGTGAGCTCACTTTGATCCCATTTCTGACAGCATTTATATCAACCTAAATAACAGAGAGAGGCTCTCTAAAAGAAAATGGTATTTACTTGGGAATAGAGCACTCATGTGTTTTGGTAAATTGTGTGTATATATATATATTCATGGAAGCAAAGAAATATAAAGATTTTTAAAGGAGAATTAAGAGGATTATGTGATTGCTTCAGATAATTACTTTTGGCTACAAGGATTAATAACAAGGTGCCAGTCTGAGATCAGACAGATCAGACAGGCAGTTGCTGGGCAGACGTCTTTACAGAAACATTTTTTTGTGTAGGACTGTAATGTAATGGCCTTTATGCAAGGTTGTGGTTTCTTTTTTTCTTTTCTTTTCTTTCTTTTTTTTTTTTTTTTTTTTTTTTTTTTTTGAGACAAGTCTCCCTCTATTTCCCTGGCTAGAGTACAGTGGTGTGATCTTGGCTTATTGCAACCTCTGCCTCCTAGGTTCAAGCGATTCTGTTGTCTCAGCCTCCAGAGTAGCTGAAATTACAGGCATGTGCCACCATGCCTGTCTAGTTCTTGGATTTTTAGTAGAGACAAGGTTTCGCCATGTTGGCCAGGATGGTCTCAAACTCCTAACCTCAGGTGATCCACCTGTCTCAGCCTCCTAAAGTGCTGGGGTTATAGGTGTGAGCCACTGTGCCCGGCTGCCAGGTTGTGGTTTCTGCAGAGCCTTTTGTGATAGCCCTTGTTATCAGGCATTTGTACATGAGAACTCTCTCTTCATGGCCTTCCCTAGATGTATTTATTAAGGTGTTGTGTTTTTTTGTTTGTTTTTGTTGTTGTTGTTTTTTAACACAAGTGACCTCATTTTGATTTGGACAACGTTCATACTACATTCTAATCTTCTAATTGAGAACTGTTTCCTGGAAACCCAAACCTGAAACAGCACCCTTAGAACTAATACTAGATGAGAATGAACCAGATGGTTGAAAAGCTGGGAACAGGCCAGGTGCGGTGGGTGGCTCACGCCTGTAATCCCAACACTTTGGGAGCCCAAGGCGGGTGAATCACCTGAGGTCAGGAGTTCAAGACCAGCCTGACCAATATGGTGAAACTCCATCTCTAATAAAATACCAAATTAGCTGGGCGTGGTGGCAGGCGCCTGTAATCCCAGCTACTTGTGAGACTGAGGCAGGAGAATTGCTTGAACCCAGGGGGGCGGAGGGTACAGGGAGCCAAGATCACGCCACTGCACTCCAGCCCGGATGACAGAGCAAGACTCCATCCCCCTCCCCTGGGGGGAAAAATAAAACTAGGAACAAAAAATTCAAATGGAAAAAAATCCAAACCCTTGGGTTGGAAAGCGCTTCACAGGTTGATTATGTTTTGAATCAGAAGTGGTGCCAGTGTACAATTGGACAGGCAGGACCATTCTGGCTGTTGTGAGGATGGTGAGTGGAAAAAAGATGACAAATTGGAGGCTTTGATAGTAGCTCAGGTAGGATATGATGGCACCATGGACTAGGCTGGTGGCACTGGAGATCACAGTATAAAGATTCAAAACAGGCCAGGTATGGTAGTTTACACCTGTCATCCCAGAACTTTGGGAGGCCCAGGCGGGTGATCACCTGAGGTCAGGAGTTCGAGATCGGCCTGGCCAACATGGTGAAACCCCGTCTATACTAAAATTACAAAAATTAACCGGGTGTGGTGGTGGGTACCCATAATCTCGGGAGGCTAAAGGCAGGAAAATGGTTTGAACCTGGGAGGTGGAGTTGCAGTGAGCCGAGACCGCGCCACTGCACTCCAGCCTAGGTGACAGAGTGAGACTCTGTCAAAACAAAAAAAAAAAAAGATGCAAAATGTGTTTTAAGGTTATAACTGAAGACTTATGTATAGGTTAGATGTGGGATTGAGGGAAAAGGAAGAAACTAACGTGACTGTTGGTTTAGTGGCTTGAGGAAATGGGGGGTTAGTTGACCAGTTATGAATATTGGAGACACTGGGGAAAAGTCACAGTTTGATTAGTTTATTGTTGGTTTTTAAATGAAAGTTTGGGAAATTAAGGGCTTACTTTTGGATATAGGAACTTCAGACATTCATCCAAGTAGCGATTTCAAATAAGCAGTTGCAAGCCTTATGCTTAAGTCTGTGGAGAAGACAGTATAAGACACCTAGGGAGAAAATACCTACCACCATTTGGGATTTTTAAAAATTTAAATAGTTTTTTTCTTCGTCTTCTTCTTGAGATGGAGTCTCACTGTTGCCAGGCTGGAGTGCAGTGGTGTGATCTCAGCTTACTCTAACCTCCGCCTCCTGGGTTCAAGCAATTCTCGTGCCTCAGCCTCCTGAGTAGCTGGGACTACAAGTGCCTGCCACCACGCCTGGCTAATTTTTGTATTTTTAGTAGAGACGGGGTTTCACCATGTTGGCCAGGATGGTCTCGATCTGCTGACCTCGTGATCCACCTGCCTCGGTCTCCTAAAGTGCTGGGATTACAGGTATGAACCACTGCACCCAGCCCAATAGTATTTTTTTTCTATTACACAAGATATTTGCCTTTATTCACCATCTATAGGTTGTGTTAGAAGGAAAATATGCTTTAATTCTTAATGATATGGGCTTGAATCCCAACTCTTCCATTTAAGTATTGTGTTTCTTAAACTGTTTTCACCTCATTTTTTTAAAAAAAATCTAACCTAAATCTTCTTACTAGCTTGTATAAGTACTCAAGTTGGCTCCTAGGTACCCATGTCTGCTCCAGACAACCAAATATTAATATACCATCTCTCCTTGAAAGTTTAAATTTCAGGCTGGTTGGTTGCCTGGAAACCTTACCTCTAAGATAGGTTCAAGAAAAGTTATAATTTCATAGATTTTTTAGCTTCTACTTGCTGCTAGACTGGGAGTGATTCTTTTTCCACCTTCTTGCATATTAAGCAGAAGCACTGCTAGTCTACACATACAAAATTTGAGATAAATATCCATGTGTGATTTTCAATTGACAGTTCTCTAAATTAGGCCAAAGACATTAACTGAAGAAGATTGTGGCATTATAAGTTCAAGATGGAAATTGAAACAAAGCAGTCATCCATTGGATCAACAGGTGATTGGATAAAGAAATAATTATGGTATAAGCCGGGCACAGTGGCTCACACCTGTAATCCCAGCACTTTAGGAGGCCAAGGCGGGTGGATCACCTGAGGTCAGGAGTTCGAGACCAGCCTGACCAACATGGTGAAACCTCGTCTTTACTAAAAATACAAAATTAGCCGGGCATGGTGGTGCATGCCTGTAATCCCAGCTACTCGGGAGGCTGAGGCAGGAGAATCGCTTGACCCCAGGATGTGGAGGTTGCAGTGAGCCAAGATCGTGCCACTGCACTCCAGCCTGGGCAATAGGAGTGAAACTCCGTATCAAAAAAAAATTAAAAAATTAAAAATAATAATAATTGTGGTATGTACACACGATGGAATACTACTCAGCCATTAAAAAAATGAAATCATGTATTTTGCAGTAACATGGATGAAATTGGAGACCACTCTCTTAAATGAAACAACCCAGAAACAGAAAGTCAAATTCTACATGTTCCCACTTATTAGTGACAGCTAAATAATATGTATACGTGGACATACAGTGTGGAATGACAGACATTGGAGACTCAGAAGGGTGGGATTGTGGGAGATGCATGAAGGATGAAAAATCACTTGAAGCAGTGTTTATTATTTGGGTCATGGTTACACTAAAAGCCCAGACCTCACCACTATACCATACATCTGTGTAACAAAATGGCGCCTGTACCCCTTAAATTTATACACATAAAGTAAAATAGAAAAGAAAGCAGGAATGAATAAGATTGCTCAGGGAATGTTTGTATATCTACTGGGACATTCTAAACCTGGTGTTATGCCTTCAAATATTTCTTTTCATAGTTGCATTCCTTTACACTTTGATTTTTCTTCTCATAACTGATGATGTATTGTGTCTGATAGCTGGTATGGGTGCTTGTTCTTTCAATGTGATTGTGATAAAGTTAGTATTTGTGGGATTTTTCCCATAGGTATTCCAAGGGCACACTACCAAAGTAGCTGTAAATGACTTGTCTTTGAATTTATATGAGGGGCAGATCACTGTTCTTCTAGGACATAATGGGGCAGGAAAATCCACCACTCTATCCATTCTCTCAGGTAGGTGTTCCACTCTGTTAAAAAAAAAAAAAACTGTAGATAAAGCCATGAGACTTTGTGTATCCTCTTGATGTTTACAGTTTAGTGATTTCTGCAATACATACTTTAATAATCTCCTTTATTTTCAAGTTTGCAAATAATTGTTATAAAAATTAAAATTAGTATTTATTTTGGGGAAGAGGAAAGAGGACATTACATAATGATAAAAAGGTCAATCATCTACCAAGAAAACATAAGTATTCTTAATATGAATGCAGTCAAAGAACAAAGCATCAAAATGCTCAAAGCAAAAACTGATAGACTTGAAAAAAGAAATAGACATATTTGCAATTATAGTTGGAGACTTCAACACCACTCTTCTAGCAATTGGTAGAACCAGTAAACAGAAATTATTCAAGTTACTGAAAAACTTAACAGCACTGTTACTCAAAACAATCTAATTGACATTTATAGAAAATTCCACTCAGCAGAGTACACTTTTTTTCCTTTCTTTTTTTTTTTTTTTTTGAGATGGAGTCTCGCTCTGTCGCCAGGCTGCAGTGCAGTGGCGCAATCTCAGCTCACTGCAACCTCCACCTCCCAGGTTCAAGCAAGTCTCCTGATTACAGGCACGCACCACCATGCCCGGCTGATTTGTGTATTTTTAATAGACACAGGGTTTCGCCATGTTTCCCAGGCTGGTCTCAAACTCCTGAGCTCAAGCGATCCACCCACCTCGGCCTCCCAAAGTATTGAGATTACAGGTATGAGCCACTGCGCCCGGCCTGCAGTAAGTGAATAGTTTCTAGTGTGTAACATTTTAATTCCTTTAATAATTTTTCTCACTATATAGTTTTGAGTTATTTTCTTAGTAGTTGCCCTGGGGCTTACCATATACACTTTAACTTAAGGCAATGCACAGCTTAAAACAGAATTCATAAATGTCAAATGGCTGATGGGCAATGCTGGCTGTAATATGACACTCTCTCATGTTTTTATTACTCAAATGATTTGCACTTATTCATACACATGGAGACATAGAACAAACAGTTAAATAGGAAATTACAAAATAAATTACTTCTAAGTTCATCACCTCAAAAATAACTGTCGGTGTTTTGTAGAATTTTCTTCTGTGTGAAATATTGCTAATGCTAATGAGTCATCCATATGTAAATTTCAAAGTTGATTATGCTAATGAGCAGTTTGTTTCCACGTTCCCTTATGAAAACTAAGTTTCTGTTATGTTTTCTGCTTGATTCCAGGTCTCTATCCTCCCACAAGTGGAAATGCCTATATTAATGGATACAGTATCTCAAAGCAGATGGTCCAGATTAGGAAATCGCTGGGCTTGTGTCCCCAGCAGAACCTGTTGTTTAATTACTTGACAGTATCAGAACATCTTCATTTCTATTCTGTGGTAAGCAAAAGAAAGTTTCCTTTTCCCCCAGTCTATTCATGTGCTTCAGGTAGATTAGCTACTACGAATATTCTTATTCTTACAAAGTTCGAAGTTGATTTTAATGAATTATTCTTTAAACATAAAGAAAAGCAAAGGGAATAAATTACTACATGAATGATGTAAGAGAAAAGCTGGTGTAATATGTTTCTAAGAGTAAAGTTGGAAGCACCAAGTAAACTCTGGCTTCTTTTTCTAGATAAAAGGAGTACATGGAAAGATGACTCCTACTGAAATTGACCGCATGCTGACTACTTTTAACCTGCTAGAAAAGCGTAACAAATTGTCAAAGTCACTGAGTGGAGGAATGAAGCGCAAACTCTCCATCATTATAGCACTTATAGGGGGCTCCAAGGTAAACAAACAAACAAACAAACAAAACCCAAATATGGATTCCCGCTGCATACTGCAGCTACTCTAAAAGAATCAGCTGACACAAATTTGAGAACTGATATGGAGCTAACATTCTAAAGATAACCTCCTAAATGAAAATCAGATGGGATTGACATTATCGATCTCATTGGTATAAAATGGCCATAGGTTTGAATTATTCCAGCATTCCTAATTCAGTTTTTTCTAAACTTTTTTTTTGAGACAGGGTCTTGCTCTGTCGCCCAGGCTGGAGTGCAGTGGCACAATCATGGCTTAAAGCAGCCTTAACCTACCTGACTCAAGCAATCTTCCCTGCTCAGCCTCCCAGGTAGCTGGAACTACAGACACATGCCACCACACCCAGCTAACTTTTTACTAATTTTTTAAGTGTTTTGTAGAGATAGGGTCTCACTATGTTGCTCTAACTTTTGGACTCAAGTGATCCTCCACTTTGGCCTCCCAAAGTGCTGAGATTACAGGTGTGAGCCACTGCACTTAGCCTCTAAACTTATTATCTTAGCCTAGTTGAACAAGTGAAAAAGCAAAATCAGAGTAACCTCCATGACTGGTAAGACAATAGTGGTACCAGTATATAATATTTAACAGTGGTCATGGATTTGTTTTTCTGGTCTTCAGGTAGTGATACTTGATGAGCCAACGTCTGGCATGGACCCAGTCTCAAGGAGGGTCACCTGGGATCTCCTGCAGCATTTTAAACTTGATCGTACCATCCTACTGACCACCCACTACATGGATGAAGCTGATATTCTGGGTGACCGCATAGCCATCATGGTCAAGGGATCCGTGCGGTGCTGTGGCTCTTCAATTTTCCTGAAAAAGATATATGGTCTGTCTCTCCTTGATTATTCTTAGGATATTGATGCCTTCATAACATTCTTCAAACATATGTTTTATTGTTTTTTTTTTCTTTTTTTTTTTTCTTTTCTCGCTCTTTCGCCCAGGCTGGAGTGCAGTGGTGCGATCTCGGCTCACTGCAAGCTCTGCCTCCTGGGTTCACGCCATTCTTCTGCCTCAGCCTCCCGAGTAGCTGGGGCTACAGGCGCCCGCCATCACGCCTGGCTAATTATTTTGTATTTTTTAGTAGAGACAGGGTTTCACCGTGTTAGCCAGGATGGTCTCGATCTCCTGACCTCATGATCCGCCCACCTCGGCCTCCCAAAGTGCTGGGATTACAGGCATGAGCCACCGCGCCCGGCCTTATTGTTTTTTTCTAGGTACCCAAAACTTCAGTGATTCCTTCTGTTCTATTAATTAGTATTCAACTATGAGCTCTTTGAAATAATACTCCTTTTTTCCAAAATTATTTCCCTCTTTTGTGTTTATTGTTTTATCCAAAATTTCTGTTCAGTTTTTCCATATGGCTTCTGCTTAAATTTTAATTTGCCCAAATGCATGTGTGCTTTCCAAGAGTTAGATAGATAGATAGACAGACAGACAGACAGACAGATTGATGGATTATAAGGGAAACATAGTGAATCAAACATCTGCTGTTTCATGTTTTTCAAAGAAATACTAAATTGCTTCTATATGAGTGGAATAATTTATTACAATATGAAAAATTTTTCTAAACTGTAAAATACCAAATATGTCCTAATAGCTTCCTTACCTTTTTAAGGCCATTATTCAAAATTACCTATACATCAGTCTTCTTTGACTCTTTAAATATAATTTTGACAGGAAATAGTTCCATGACTCTAGATAAAGTTTTTTTGAGCCTGTTTTCATCAATTCACCTCTCCCAGAGGCAATTACTTTCTGATTTTATTACCATACATTAGTTTTGCCTGTTGTTGAATGTCATATAAATGAATTATATGTTATAATTTTGTTCCTGGTTTCTTTACTTCAGCACAATACGTTTGAGACTAATCTATATTGTTGCATGGATCAGTTGTACATAACTTCAAATCTTCATAGATTTTTATGTTGTTTTAGGTCATTTCCATCATATGATGTATGAATTCAAATATCATAAGCAAATGTGCTATGAATTTGAAGATCTTTCTTGGTTAAAAATCCATCTTGTGAACTTAAAGATCTCTCTTGCTTAAAAATTCATCTTGGATAAAAATACTTAGTAGTGGAATATTTTGGTACTTACTGGTGGGGTTCTTGGTCATAAATTATGTGTGTGATGTTTTGAAAGGTTCTTCAAAGTACTTGTAATATTTTATACCAGTCAGCGTGTTTGAGAATGCCACTTACTCCATACCCGCACCAACATTTTGGTTTGCCTTTTGGGTTTTAGTCATTCTGGTGGGTGTGAAACAGTTATCTCGGTGTTTTTAATTTTCATTTCCCTGAAGAATAATTATATTGAGTTCATTTTCATGTATAAGTTGGCTATTTGCACAAATTCTTTTGTGAAGTGTTTAAGTCTTCTGCCCACTATTACAAGTTGGTTATCTTTTTTATTGAACATTTGTAGTTCTTTCACATATTCTTCATGTGAGTTCCTTGTCAGATATATGTATTGTGAATATCCAAATGGGTTCCTTGCCTACTCATCTCAATAGTATCTTTTGATGAGTGTAAATGTTTAATTTTAAGGCTCATTTATTAACTTTTTTGAAGATTTTTGTGTCCTTTCTAGGATATCTTTGCCTATGTAAAGGTTGCAGAGATCTCCTATATTTTCTTCTTGATAATTTACAGTTCTAGCTTCTAAAGGTTTATGACTTATTTCAAGTTGACTTTTGCAAATGGTGTTGCTGTTGATTTTTTTCCCCCTGTGAGTATCCAGAACCGTTTACTGAAACACATTCCTTTTTCTAGTGAATTGCTTTGGCACCTTTGATAAAAATCAGCTGACTATCTGTAAGTGGGTTTACTTTTGGTTTTTCTGTTGTTTCATTCATCTGTAGGTCTATTCTTTTACAAATACAACAGTCATGAATACTGGATCTTTATAGTAAGTTCTGAAAATAGGTAACATAAGTCTGCCAACTTTTTTCTTGTTTTCCAAAATTGCTTGAGCTATTTTAGGGCCTTTATATGTCCCTATAGATCTTAGAGCCATTTTGTTAAATTCTACAAAAGCTCTGGTTGAATATTGATTGGGATCTCTTTGAAGCTACATATCATTTTGGGAAGAATGGTCATCTTCAATATTGAGTCTTCCAGTATATGAGCTTCATATTGTTTATTGGTTTATTTAGGTTTTGTTTAGGCCATTTTTGGCTATATTTTGTTGTGTTCATTGTCAAGGTCTTTCATTGGATGTATTCCAAAATATTTCATTTTTATATTTATGCAAATGGTAGTATTTAATGTCATTTTCCAATGTTTCTCTTGTAGTATTTATATATACAATAATTTTATATTGACCTTGTATCTTGTAAACTTGTTTATTCATACATTAGGTCTGATGATACTTTTGTAGATTCTATGCACAATCCTATTACTTGTGAATCAGAAGATTGCTTCTTTCTCATCTTTATGCCTTTTATCTTTTTCTTTTGCCTTATTGTCTTATATGGGACTTACAGCTCATTCTTGAGTAGGATTGATAAAAGTAGACAGACTTGCCTTATTCCTTATCTTAGAGGGGAAATGTATAATGTTCATCATTAAGTAAGAGATTTCCTGAAGGATTACTTGGAAGCCTGTTACCAGTTTAATGAATTTTCTCTTTTTGCTAGGAGGTTTTTTTCTTTCTTTTTTTTTTTTAAGTTTTATTTTAAGTTCTAGAATATATGTGCAGGATGTGCAGGTTTGTTACATAGGTAAATGTGTGCCATGGTGGTTTGCTGCATCTATCACCCCATCACCTAGGCATTAAGCCCCACATGCATTAGCTATTTATCCTAATGCTCTCCCTTCTCCTATACCCCATGACAGGCCCCAGTGTGTGTGGTTCCTCTCCCTGCGTCCGTGTGTTCTCATTGTTCAGCTCCCACTTTTAAGTAACAACATGGGGTGTTTGGTTTTCTGTTCCTGTGTGTGTTCGCTGAGGATAATGGCTTCCAGCTCCAACCATGTCTCTGCAAATGATATAATCTCATTCCTTTTTATGGCTATATAGTATTCCATGGTATATATGCACCACATTTTCTTTATCCAGTCTATCACTGATGGGCATTTGGGTTGATTCCATGTATTTGCTATTGTGAATGGTGCTGCAATGAACGTGTACATACATGTATCTTTATAATAGAATGAGTTATAATCCTTTGGGTACACACACAGTAATGGGACTTGAGGAAGTGCCACACTGCCTTCCAAAATGGTAGCACTAATTTACATTCCCACCAACAGTGTAAAAGCATTCCTATTTCTCTACAGCCTTGCTAGCATCTGTTTCTTGACTTTTTAATAATGGCCATTCTGATTGGTGTGAGATGGTATCTCATTGTGGTTTTGATTTGCATTTCCCTAATGATCAGTGACACTGAGCTTTTTTTCATATGTTTATTGGCTGCATAAATGTCTTCTTTTGAGAAGTGTCTGTTCATGTCCTTTGCCTACTTTCTGATATTAGACCTTTGTCAGATGGATAGATTACAAAAATTTTCTCCCATTCTGTAGGTTATCTGTTCACTCTGATGATAGTTCCTTTTGCTGTGCAGAAGCTCTTTAGTTTAATTAGATCCCATTTGTCAGTTTTTGCTTTTGTTGCAATTGCTTTTGATGTTTTTGTCATCAAACCTTTGCCTGTGCCTATGTCCCGAATGGTATTGCCGAGATTTTCTTCTATAGTTTTTATAAAAGTTTGAGGTTTTACATTTAAGTCTTTAATACATCTTGAGTTAATTTTTGTATAAGGTGTAAGGAAGGGGTCCAGTTTCAGTTTTCTGCATATGACTAGCCAGTTTTCTCAGCACCATTTATTATAAGGAGATCCTTTACCCTTTGCTTGTTTTTGTCAGGTTTGCTGAAGATTAGATGGTTGTAGATGTGCGGTCTTACTTCTGAGATCTCTTCTATTCCATTGGTCTATGTGTCTGTTTTTGTATCAGTACCATGCTGTTTTGGTTACTGTAGCCTTGTAGTATAATTTGAAGTCAGGTAGCATGATGCCTCCAACTTTGTTCTTTTTGCTTAGGATTGTCTTAACTATACAGGCTCTTTTTTGGCTTCATATAAATTTTAAAGTATTTTTTTCTAATTCTGTGAAGAATGTCAATGGTAGTTTAATGGAAATAGCATTGAATCTATAAATTACTTTGAGTAGTATGACCATTTTCACAATATTGATTCTTCCTGTCAACAAGGATGGAATATTCTTCCATTTGTTTGTGTTCTCTCTTATTTCCTGGAGATTGCTAGGAGGTTTTTAAAAATCTGTGGTAGACGTTGAATTTCATCAATACTTTTTTTTTTTTTCTTTTTGGATCTAGTGGAATATTCATATTTTTTCTCTTTAATTTTGTTTGTGTTCTGATTTACATTCATTTATGTTTGAAAGATAAAGCCAAGCTTTTATTCCTGGGATAAATCCTATTAGTCATTATGTATTACTTATAAATTGCAGAATTTCATTTCTAGATATTAAGTTCATCAGGAACTTTGGTCTATAATGTCTATAATTTTCTTTTCTTGAAATCTCTGTCTAGTTTTGATGTCAGGTTGGCCTCATAAAATGAATTCAGAAGTGTTTCTTCTCTTTTGTCGTCTGTAAGCATTTACATAAGGCTCTACTATTTTTTTCTTAAGTGTTGGATAGAATTAACCAGTAAAGTGTCATCTGGGTCTCAAGATTACTATTTGGGAGAGTTTTACTAATTAAAAATCTATTTCTTGGCCAGGCACAGTGGCTTATACCTGTAATCCAGCACTTTGGGAAGCTGAGGCAGGCAGATCACTTGATCTCAGGAGTTTGAGACCAGCGATCTCAGAGGTTTGAGATCAGCCTGGCCAACATGGTGAAACCCTGTATCTACTAAAAATATAAAAATTAGCTGAGCATGGTGGTGCATGCCTGTATTCCCAGCTACTCAGGAGGCTGAGGCAGGAGAATCACTTGAATCCAGGAGATGGAAGTTGCAGTGAGCCAACATCATGCCACTGCACTCCAGCCTGGGCGACAGAGTAAAAACAAAAATATATATATATATATATATATATACACATATATATATATATTTAAAATATTTGTGTGTGTGTGTGTGTGTGTGTATTTCTTTGAAAAATATAGGGATATTTAAATTTTCCATTATTTTTGGTGAACTTTTTTATAACTTTAATTTTTTCAGATAACTAATATCCCCTTAATTATCCTTTAAATGTTTGTGTTACGTATGTTAATGTCTTGACTTTCATTTCAGACACTGGTTATTTGTGTTTTTCTCTTTTTTTTCTTGATCATTCTTGTTAATAATACATCCTATGAGTAAGAAGAATTTTTAGCTTTATTCTTTTTATCATTTTCTGTTTTTTATTTAACTTATTTCATTTTTCATCTTTATTATTTCACTTTTGTTTCTTAGTTTGGATTCATTCACTCATTTTCTACCTTTTTAAGATGGAATATTATTATTATTATTTACGAGAGGGTCTCATTGTCTCACCCAGGCTGGAGTGCAGTGGTGTGATCTCTGCTTACTGCAACCTCTGCCTGCTGGGTTCAAGCCATTCTTTTGCCGCAGCCTCCCAAGTAGCTAGGGTTACAGGCACATGCCACCACACCACCACACCCAGCTATTAAGATGGAACATTAAATCATTGACTCTTAACCTTTCTTCTTTCAAATATAGGATCTAAAGCTATACTTTTCTTCCTAAGTCCTGTGTTAGCAACACCCCACAAATTTTAGTAGGTTGTATTTTTATTTTCATTCAGTTAAAATATACTGTTTCTTATGCCTAAAGCCCTTCCTTTGACATTTCTTGTAGCGTACTTTTGTGGGTAATGAATTATCTCATTTCTGTTTGTCTCTACTTTTAAAATATATTTTTGCCATTTATAGAATTCTCTGTTGATTTTTGTGTGTAGCAGAGACAGGATTTTGCCATGTTGGCCAGTGTAGTCTTCAACTCCTGACCTCAGGTGATCCACCTGCCTCTGCCTCCCAAAGTGCTGGGATTATAGGCATAAGCTACCATGCCCAGTCAATTTCTTCGATTTCTGAAAGGATTTTTATCTGACTTATTTACTACCTGGCATGTGGTAGACAACCAACAAATATCTCTTTAATGCATATTAATCTTGTCCTCTGAGATTTCAGTGTCAATAGGATGAGAAGCCAGATAATGAGGCTTTTCATCCTATCTCTGCTCTATCTGGTTATATAATCCAGGTCATCAGTCCCTAAGAGAAATAATGAAATTATAAAAGAAGTACTTATTAGGCTCCTTAGAGTTGTAATATAATGATCTGTGGCATGCCCTATCTTCTAGCTTACCCAGGTAATGAAAATCACGTGTAATCTCACAAGTATGGGAAATACAAAATTGTTTTATTTGTTCTTCTACATGGATTTTTCTCAGGTGTGGGATACCGCATTGTCATGGTGAAGACACCTGACTGTAATGTTGAAGAAGTCTCAAAATTAATTCATTATTATATACCGACAGCCACTTTGGAGAATGATGTTGGAACTGAGTTATCTTTTATTCTGCCCAAAAATTATGCACACAGGTATGGATCCAGAGAATGCTAAATGAGTAATTCTTAGAGAGCCAGAAATCATTGTTTCTTCTCCTAGTTTCCTAGCAAGTAGAGTTTATTTAACAAGACAAAAATCCTGTTACAGCTGCCATTTGCACTGAACAGAGAGATGCACCTAATGGCTATAGTTTTCTGGTGTTAATTGGGATGACTGATGAATGTTTTTGGTACTCCTGGTGAGTTGAGTAAAGGGAAATATTAAGATAATGAGAGAAAAAAATGGATGGCTTAATTAAACATGGCTCTTAGAGTCAGGATGACATGAACCGAGAAGAAATAGGCAGCTTGGATTCACCAGTTAGCCAAGTTACTCATGAAAGGGAGTCAAAGAATAATAACTTTTCCTGTGATAACTATCCTAAAAAAGAGAAAAAGAAACTAAGAGTATTCATTGGTGACTTTCAGAGTATGATATTTTTAGCTTCTTGCCACATACAGTTACGTAGTTGCTTTGGTATTCTCTAGATTCAAGTCAGTTGTTATATTCATAAAGAATATGGGAGATGGGGGACTTTAATTTTTTTTTTCCAGAACAACAGGAATGTGTCATAAAAGAAACAGTAAAGGAAGAAGAACTGTGCCATTTGAGTTCTGTTCACTCAGAAAATCAGGAAGTTCAGCCTGCTGTGGTAGCTCACACTTGTAGACCCAGCACTTTGGGAGGCCGAGGCAGGCAGATCACCTGAGGTCAGGAGTTCGAGACCAGCCTGGCCAACATGGTGAAACTCCGCCTCTACTAAAAATACAGAAATTAGACAGGCATGGTGGCAGGTGCCTGTAATCCCAGCTATTCGGGAGGCTGAGGCAGGATAATTGCTTGAACCCGGGAGGCGGAGGTTGCAGTGAGCCAAGATTGCGCCATTGTCCTCCAGTCTAGGTGACAAGAGCAAAACTCTGTCTCAAAAAAATAAAAAAGAAAGAAAGAAAGAAAAGAAAATTGGGAAGTTCTTGAACCAGCAGCTTGGGGCAGCTAATCAGGCAGTGGAGTAGAACCAAGACCCTAGTCATAAGTTGGAGTAGAAGAATTAAATACAGTGAAAAACTGGAAATAATATTCTACATATGTCTCCCTAGTGATACAAGGCAGTTGACTCATTCAGCCAAGGTGGGAAGCAGGTTTTATGTTGGTGCCTTAGCCCAGGGTTGTAGTCATGATCCACTGGGAGCTACAGAATCCATCTGAAGGAGAGACACAGATAAAAAGATTGCTTGAGCTTGCTTAAGCTTGCCACACTATCTGCCTATCCTAATTTGTATGGCCACAAACGGCATTCTCAGATAAGATCGGAAACACCATGTTAAGATTCTAAGACAGGAAATGTGAGGACGTGGAAGCAGATAATATGGTGAGACCACATCATCTTATTAATCATTTGCACTCAGATGAAAGAAATAGGAAGAAACTCTAGAAGGTGAAGAACTGATTGTAGATTTCCGGCTGTAGATATAGAATGATAGATACAGTACAAAATAAAATGAAAATCATGAATTTAGGGATATATATTTGCTCAGGATGACGTTTTCTACAGGGAGAGTTGTTTTTTATATATATACTTTAAGTTCTGGGATACATACGCAGAACGTGCAGGTTTGTTACATATGTATACATGTGCCATGTTGGTTTGCTGCACCCATCAACCCGTCATCTACATTAGGTATTTCTCCTAACGCTATCCCTCCCCCAGCCCCCCACCCCCTAACAGGCCCCAGTGTGTGATGTTCCCCTCCCTGTGCCCAAGTGTTCTCATTGTTCAACTCCCACTTATGAGTGAGAACATGTGGTTCTAACAGTGAGAATTTTATTAGTATTATTATTATTATTACACTTTAAGTTCTGGGGTACATGTACAGAACATGCAGGTTTATTATATAGGTATACATGTGCCATTGTGGTTTCGCTTCACCCATCAACCCATCACCTACATTAGGTATTTCTCCTAATGTTATCCCTCCCTTAGCCCCCCACACCCCCACAGGCCCCAGTGTGAGGTTCCCCTATGGGGAGAGTTTTAAGCTAAAAGAATTGGGATGAAGAAAATATAAGAAAAAGAAATACCTATAAATCTAGTTATTTCAGGGCATAATATGAAAAGAATGAAATGATGGTTAAATACTCAGTGATTTCTACCCCAGCTAAAATTTTGATACCTAACAGCAATTGAGCACTTAGTTTCTATCAGACATGGTTCAAATATGTATTTATTTGCCTGAATAAATACTATGGAACAGAAAAGTAGTAATTTTTCATCATATATACCTGTATTTCAATTCATTGAATATATCTCACAAGGAAAGTCATCTTGAAATTTTAAAACAAACTGGGCCTGGTGGCTCACACCTGTAATCTTAGCACTTTGGGAGGCCACAGCGGGCAGATCACTTGAGCCCAGGAAATTGAGGCTGCAGTGAGCTTAGATCATGCCACTGCACTCCAGCCTGGGTGACAGAGTGAGACACTGTCTCAAAAAAAACAAAAAAAGAAAAAATTACATATATGTATATATTTTGAGATGGAGTTTTGCTCTTGTTGCCCAGTCTGGAGTGCAGTGGCGTGATCTAAGCTCACTGCAACCTCCACCTTCCAGTTTCAAGCAATTCTCCTGCCTCAGCCTCCCAAGTAGCGGGATTACAGGTGCATGCCACCATGCCTGGCTTTTTTTTTTTTTTTTTTTTTTTTTGTAGTAGTAGTAGTAGAGATGGGGTTTCACTGTGTTGGCCAGGCTGGTCTCGAACTCCTGACCTCATGATCCACCTACCTCAGCCTCCCAAAGTGCTGAGATTACAGGTGTCAGCCAACGCGCCCAGCCAGAAGAAGAAATTTTAAAACAAGTTCGTAACTTGTAAAACAATGCTGAGACTTGGTAGAATGAAACCTAAGCTTAGAATGTAATAGCAGAATGATAGATATGAGATGCATCAGAATAGTGCTGCCTATCAGGGAATATTTATATGCTTAAAATTGTAGATCTAGAAGGTAGAAATGTACAGAAAATAAAAACAGTGGGTGACCATAGAAGGAGAAAGGAACAAGTTATATATCATTTTGTGAAACTCCTGCAAGCTAGAAGGAGGAAATGCATAATATATTTTGGATATAGGTTTGTTTAAGATTCATAGTGAAGGGAATAATTCAAGTGTAGACTTGTAATACAGACATGATTACAGGGGTGTGTGTATATATATATATATAGACGTGTTGCTACAGGTCTCCTGACGCATTCCTGACTTTTCTTGCCAATGATTAAACCTCCTAGAAAGATGGAGGAAATGCAAAAGAAACTGCTACTGTAAGCCTAATTCTGATCATCAAGAAAATGTTAGTTGAAGATTTAAAGAAAAAAATGTCAGATAACTTTGGGAGAGTTTCCCATACACCACGGTAGACTTCGTGGCAGAAAAGGAGGACAGAACTTGACAGATTCAGACACATACAAAATTGGAAGGTATACAGAAAAGCAAGATTCCATAGCATGATCTTTTGAAAAGAAATGTTCCTCAAGAATGTTTGGAAACTTTAATATGAAATTCTGACCACCAAATCCCAAATCTAAAGAAAATGGAGCAATACCCAAAGGGTAGTAAACAAGAACAAATAAGACAGGCCGATACAGAATATTACTAGGAAGTCTAACCCCCTCAACGTGTTATTCAAAGTAAGTTTTGAAAGTAGTTAATATCATTATACTCTTTTTTAAGAGTTTGGGGTATCTTGACCAAAGTTTGGCTCCTAAGCAGCACAGTTGGAAAGATACGTGAGGGTTACAAAAATCTATGTTGTGGAACAGAAACAAAGCTAGTATTTGAGACGAGGACCAGCAGGCTAATCAGGAAAAAATAGACCAGGAATTAAATGTGTACATGATAGATCCAGATGAAATTTTATGGCATGAGTTCTGCTTTGGCAATGCCTCTTTTTATGCGCCTTGATTTCTTCTAATTTTGCCTCCATTTGTATTTTAAAAATGGGATTTTGAGGTTGGGATCTGGCAGTAAGAAAAAGAAAAATCTGAAGCTAGATCTTTCCCAAGAATGTTGAGGTAAAGAAACTTCAATGCTGTCATCAAGGAAGCAAAATTTCTCAACTCCTCTTTAAATTCAATATTTTTGATCAAAGAGAATTATCTTTTAATTAAAAAGGGATGCACAGCAAAAAGGAAGACGAGATATTCAGCGTGTTCCTCACAGCTGCAAATAAATTACAGTCTCCAAATGATGATGTACACACGAGCCACTCAGATCGCCATGAAGGGATTATAAAGGAATAAATGCTAAAGTGAAGTAACATTGTGACAAATGAAGAGACTATAAAGCATACTTATTTTTACCTTTTTACAAATGATATGATGACTCTTAAGGTCAGAAAGATTCAATCAAATCATAATAGTAGATCAAATGGAAAGATTAAATCAAATACTTATTACTGATACAGGCTGAAATTGAACACAGGCTGAAATTGAACACGGGCCCATTTAACTCCAAAACTTTTTGCTTTTCCATCTATACCATGATGTTAGAAAACTGGAGACATGCCAATCTCATCCTAATTTTAAGCTTCACAAATTGATACCACCAATGATACCAAAGTTGATTTTGAGCAAAAAAAGAAGAAAAGAAAAAACAATACCTAGAATGAGAATTTAGAAGAAAAATCACTTTATCAAGTAGAATCACACCTAAGTCTTAGACATCATTTCCTCCTGAAATTGTATATAATCGTATGTCAGTCCTGGAGAAATATCAACCTCCTTTTATAAAGATGGGGGAAAAGAATGAATTGTGGACAAGATACTAAATTTAAAAATGCCAATTCTGAAAATTATTGTACTGCAAAAATAGAAAACTTCTGAAACTCTCTGCTTTGTAGCCTCGATCAAATTAAAGAAGACACTATGAATCTAGACCCCCAGCAGTTTTGAAGAGGAAAAGTGAGATAAATTCTTGATTGGGTAATAAAAAAAACTGACCAAATAATTATGGCAGAAAATAGCAGAACTGATGAAAGAGAAGACTATGTCAAAAATTCTTCCCAGAACTATGCAAAATTAATGAAGAATAAGCAAGCATTGCATTACCACTACACACCCCCTAGAATGGCTAAAGCTAAGAAGATGAACTATAACATGAACATGGCAACCGACTCTTATCGCTGGTAGAAGTGTAAAATGGTAAAACTGCTTTGTAAAATATTTGGTCATTTCTGGTAAGCTCAGTATGTGCTTACCGTATGACCTAGTAATCACACTCCTAGTATATACCTAGGAGAGACAAGTCCATTAAAATACATGTAAAATAATGTTTATATTCACAGTCACTTTATTCATACTAGCCCCAAACCAAAAACAACCAGAATATCCTTTAGCAGGAAATGGATAAATACCACTCAGTAATAAAAAAGAATAAACTACGGCCAGGCGTGGTGGTTCACGTCTGTAATCTCAGCACTTGGGGAGGCCGAGGCAGGGAGATCACGAGGTCAAGAGATAGAGACCATCATGGGCCATCATGGTGAAACCCCGTCTCTACTGAAAATACAAAACTTAGCAGGGCGCGGTAGCCTGTGCCTGTAGTCCCACCTACTCGGGAGGCTGAGGCAGGAGACTCGCTTGAACCCGGCAGGGGGAGGGTGCAGTGAACCAAGATAACACCACTGCACTACAACCTGGCAACAGAGTGAGATTCTGTCTCCAAAAAAAAAAAAAAAAAAAAAAAATGAACTAGTGGTATATGCAACAACATGGGGAAACTCACAGACATTACGTTGGGCCAAAAAGCACATACTGTAAGATGCCGTTTATATAAAACTCAAGAAAAAGCAAAACGAATCTTTGGTTCTAGACTTCTAATACAATTGTTACCATATGTCATGTGTATATGCACATGTGTATGTGTGTCTGTGTGTGCAGATAAAGGGGTTGTCGACCAGAAAGGGGCATCCTGGAATACCCTTCTGAGACGCTGGAACTGTTCTCTGTCTTATCTGGATGTTATCCAGGTATACTCATATGGAAAAATTCATTTACCACGTAGTGCATTTTACGTATGTTGCACCACAGAAAAGAAGAAAAAAAAATCTAAATTTAAAAATATATGTAGTGATGGAAAGAAGCACATCAAATATTTAACAGGGATATACTTGAGATAGTCAGATTCTTTTCATTTTTATGTTTTTCTCTATTCCCCCCAAAAGATAATATATATTATCTGTATAATATCCATATGTATTAAATATCTGTATTATATATAGCATATAAAACATATAATTAGAAAAAAGGTTTATAAACTTATGTAATTAGAAAAACAGGTATACTTGAGGTGGTCAGATTCATAATAGGACTTTATAATGCAACTGACTCATGAAATAATTTGCTTTGTTATTTATTTCTTTATTCTGTTTTGCTTACTGTTTGCTTTATTACTGAGGAACCTAGAGTTTACTAATCTACTTATGGTTGCATGATGATAAAAATTAAAGAACTTATTTATTTCTGGAGTATATGAATTAGAAAGTGAAAGTCTTTCATAATTACTCTCCATAGAAGTAATCCCTGAGAAGAGTTTGATGTGTATTTTTATTTTTGTGTGTTTATTTTGTTTTGTGTTGTTTTTATTTTGATGCATATTTTTCAAGAACACCATATGTATATATTGACATGTATACAATCATGGTAATAGTTTTTTATTTTTATTATTTTTTTTTTCTTGAGATGAAGTCTCACTCTATTGCTCAGGCTGGAGTGCAGTGATGCAATCTCGGTTCACTGCAACCTCTGCCTCCCAGGTTCAAGCGATTCTCCTGCCTCAGCTTCCTGAGTAGCTGGGATTACAGGTGCATGCCACCACACCCAGCTAATTTTGTATTTTTAGTAGAGATGGGGCTTCACCATGTTGGCCGCCAGGCTAGTCTCGAACTCCTGACCTCAGGTGATCCATCTGCCTTGGCCTCCCAAAGTACTGGGATTACAGGCATGAGCCACCGTGCCTGGCTCATAATAATAGTTTTCTTAGAAATGGGATTCCACCATGCTAATGTTCTGAATCTTGCCTTGTTTACTCACCAGGATTTCTCAGCCAATTTTCTGTTAGGAATTGTAGGCTCTCTTCATTTATGAAATGACTGTGGAGAAATCTACGTTTTAATTATATTGTATTCTGTCATATATTCATATTGTATTTGTTCATTAAGCTGGTGATGAATATTTAGGTTATCAAGACTTTGTGCTATATTAATACATTTAAAGCAGTACACAATTTAATTCTAACTTCGTCATATACTGCATAAAGCCAAAAGAACCAAAAATAATTTTGCCAAAATAATAGTGTATTAACAGTGGTTATCTTTGATGAACGGTGTTATGATAATTTTTATTTTCTTTATATACTTATTTTCTGAATTTTGTACAATGCACACATTTTAATTTTTTTTTTTTTTTTTTTTTTTTGAGACAAGTTATTGCTCTGTCACCCAGGCTGAAGTGCAGTGGTACAATCACAGCTCACTGCAGCCTTTACCTCCCAGGCTCAAGTGATCCTCCCACCTCGGCTTCATGAGTAGCTGGAACCACAGGCATGTACCACTATGCCTAGCGGACTTTTTTTTTTAAGAGATGAGGTCTCACTATTTTGCATAGGCTGGTCTCAACCTCCTGGCTTCAAGCAATCCTTCTACTTTGGCCTCCCAAAGTGCCAGTATTACAGGCATGAGCCACCATACTCAGCCCAAATTTAAAAATGAAAAAGAAGAAAATATGAGTGAATCCCAGTAGAGAAGTCATATATTGGAAATGAAGAAATGTAGGAGAAAATGAACTTAAAATATGTCAAAGACTGGCTGTCACACAGATGGATTAAATAACCTCAAGGTGTAAGATTGGAACTAATGTGCAAAACTAGATAGAATGTAAGCTTGAATATGGAGGCAAATTTGACAGATTTTCTAAAAGGAAATTTTTAATTCCCCTAACACTGAGTGTGTGCAAAGACAGGTTCAACTGACCTTCACTGGAAATGGATAGAGATAGATTTGAGAACTGGAGGTTTCTGAAAAAGATAATCATTTGAACACAACATTCTGTAATGTCTTCCCAGGAAGACCATTCTTTAAAAGACTTGATGTCTCCACATTGTATCTGGCTCAACTTCCATAGACTTTTCTGGATATTTAATCACACAATTCCCTCTAAGTCTTTAAGTTTTACTGCACTTACTCCATTTTCTATTTTTTAGTATTTTTTTATTGTATATGATTTTCTTTCTTTTTTTAATATTTACAGTGGTTTGCTTTCACCATTGTTATTCCTCCATCCTTTTTTTCTGTTTTAGAATTCATTTCTTTTCAAATCAGTAACCACAAAATGTGTTGGTTTATTGAGGCTAAGTTAAGGGTACTAGTGAGCCTGATTTTTAATAATTCATAAAACCATAGCATATATGTACGTGATAAGTTAGCTCATGTTCATGATAAGTTAACTCATGACTAGAGATATTAGCATATATACAGTCTCCTGATCCTTGTCTTAGAAGACTAACAATATGAGTATCCAAGAACTAAGTAGAGTGGATTCACCATATTTTCTTTTTCTCTTTTACTTTAAGTATGAAATTGATATGTGTGCACTGTACAAAATTCAGAGAATAAATTGCTATAGCAATTTGCTAGTCTCTTTCTCTCTATTTGTCCCACCTTTCTGCTTTACCAGAGGCATAAACTTATAATAAGCATTGAAATGTAAAATGATCTACATATTCCCTACTGCTGAGAGGAAATTATCTTAGAAGAAAAAGACATAAATATGAAAATCATCTGGTTTGGTGCTAGCTTTTTCTGTTCCTCTTCTACTCCTAGTTTTGAAGCTCTGTTTACTGCTCTGGAACAAGAACAAGAAAACCTGGGCATTTCTAGCGTTGGTGCCTCTGTCACTACCATGGAAGAAGTCTTCTTCAAGTGAGTGACAATGTATAGGGAAAAGAAAATCTCTGGAGGGAAAAGAACATGTCTTAGTTCCCTTTGTAAATTCTCCAGACTTTCAGGTTTCATCCAATAGAAATTTAAGGGCAACGGGGCATGTTTGGGAACCATTGCTCTACCACAAGTACCATGTTGCTTCCAAGTAATGATTTCTGCCAGGCAATGAGCACACCAAGGAGCCTTCTGAATTGGGGGCTGCAACTCACATTCTTCAAACAGGATACTTTGGAATAAGATTGAAATTAAATACTTTGTGCTTTTTTATGTAGGGTCGGTTACACGGAAGAGTCACAAACAGAAATCGAAGCTATGAAGTCTTCCTCCCAAATGGGCCAAGCATCCAACAGGAACCAGAATAAGAACACATCAAGAAATGTTGAGGGAGCAGATCCTCCCACCCTGAATGAAAGCCCTACTATTAACTTTAATACTGGGGTAAGCACCTTTACCAAGAAACCTGGTGTAGATATGGTTGGAGTGCAAGAGGTACACTTCGTCGATCAGATGGCAAGCAGCCTGTGCCACTTCCTAATCAGTTTTCTAATGCAGAAATGATGGGTTTTAGATAAGATATCAGTGGTTTGCTTTCACCACTGTTATTCCTCCATCCTTTTTTTCTGTTTTAGAATTCATTTCTTTTCAAATCAGTAACCACAAAATGTGTTGGTTTATTGAAGCTAAGTTAAGGGTACTAGTGAGCCTGATTTGTAATAATTCAATATGCACACTATTTGAAGTATTCTAAGTTTTCCTATTGGGAATTGTTATTGTGTAAGGGATGGTTCCCTAATTAATATGATCCTTCACATTGGAATTCTGAGTTGCCAAATATTTTCTTCATTCTTCTTATAATCATCTATAAGATCATCACTATAGAATCATCACTTCTTCTAGAAAGCACCCTAGTTTTCTTGGCTATCAGGAGTCTGAGGAAAACCATCCTTCTAAGATTTTTGTGTGTTATATCTAAAGCCAAACTGTAAACGTTTTATTTAATATATTACAGCAGAGGTCAGTAAACCTTATGTAAAGAGACAACCAATATTGAAGGCTTAGCAGGCCATCTGGTGTCTTTCACAATTACTCAAGTCTGTCATTATAGCACAAAAACAACCATGAAAATACAGAAATAAATGGGCATCGCTGTGTTCCAATAAAACTTTGTTTATAAAAACAGGCCATAGGGCCATAGTTTGTTGACCCCTGCCTCATACAAAGAAAAGATTGATCATACAGTTGTGTCCTGTCATATAACGCTTAGGTTCTATTCCAAGTACTTACTTCTGTAAACTTTATGTGTTTGTAATATAAAACTTGTATATGTTCATACCACAGAATTTCAAAGCATTCGTCTTAATGGAGTTCAACATGAATGGCATGTTTAAGTCTATAACTATTGTAATGTTATGTTTTTCTCATTTTTCCTTAGTGTTTCCTCTACAGCCAGCAGTTCTATGCCATGTTCCTAAAGAGGGTGATGTTCAACTGGCGCAACTGGAAACTGCTTTTGTTACAGATACTGGGACTCATAGGCTCCCTTGCCTTTCTCTTAAGTTCTAGTAAAACTTCTTCACAGCATGAAATGATTAGGCAAATGGAGTTGACTCAATATGGTCAAACCATTGTGCCCTTTTCTATTTCTGGGGCTTCTGATTTGACTGCAGATCTCTCAGAACGCCTTAAGAGTATGCTCAAGTCTGACAACCAAAGACCTCAGGAAGTACGAGGTAAAGCTCGCTGAGGAAAAAAAAAAAGAACTGCTCTCAGAGATGATCTTCTTGTGTTACTTCCAAAGAAGGTCTTAACTATAGTGATTGGCTACCCACTCTATCCTTCCCCTGTTAGTCACAAATGTCTTAGAGACAGTTATATTCAAGTCAAAGAATGCCCTCATTTTTTCAGATTTTTAAATTTATTTATTTATTTTTTAACTTTTAAGTTCATGGGTACATGAACTAAGATTTTTGTGTGTTTTATTTTATCTAAAGCCAAACTGTAAATGTTTTATTTAACATATTACAGCAGAGGTCAGTAAATCTTATGTAAAGAGACAACAAGTAAAGATACAAGTTTACCTTGTTACACAGGTAAACTTGTATCATGGGGGTTGTACAGATTACATCATCACACAGATATTAAGCCTAGTATCCATTAGTTATTTTTCCTGATCCTCTCCCTCCTCCCACCCTCCACCCTCCCGTAGGCCCCAGTATATATTGTGCCCCTCTATGTGTCCATGTGTTCTCCTCATTTAGCTCCAACTTATAAGTGAGAACATGTGGTATTTGGTTTTCTGTTCCCGTGTTAGTTTGCTAAGAATGATGGCCTCCAGCTCCATCCATGTCCCTGCAAAGGGCGTGACCTCATTCTTTTTTATGGCTGCATAGTATTGCACGGTGTACATGTACCACATTTTCTTTATCCAGTCTATTATTGATGGCATTTGGGTTGACTCCATGTCATTGCTATTGTGAATAGTATTGCAATGAACATACACATGCATGTGTCTTTATAGTAGAATTATGTATATTCCTTTGGGTATACACCCAGTAATGGGATTGCTGGGTCTGACTATATTTCTGTCTTTAAGTCTGAGGAATCACCACACTGTCTTCCACAGTAACTGAACTAATTTACACTCCCACCAACAGTGTATAAGCATTCCTTTTTCTCTGCAACCTCACCAGCATATGTGTGTTTTGTTTTCTGTTTGTTTGTTTTTTACTTTTTAAGTGATAGCTATTCTTAGAAAGTCAAGAAACAACAGATGCTGGTGAGGTTGTGGAGAAATAGGAACACTTTTACACTGTTGGTGGGAATGTAAATTCGTTCAACCATTGTGGAAGACAGTGTGGTGATTCCTCAAAGATTTAGAACTGGAAATACCATTGGACCCTGCAATTCCATTACTGGGTATATATCCAAAGGAATATAAATCATTCTGTTGTAAAGATACTTGCACATGTACATGTAGATGTGGAATCTACCCAAATGCCCATCAATGATAGATTGGATAAGGAAAATGTGGTACATATATACCATGGAATACTATGTAGCTATAAAAAGAAATGTCCTTTGCAAGGAGATGGATAAAGCTGGAAGTCATTATCCTCAGCAAACTAGTGCAGGAACAGAAAACACCTCATGTTCTCACTTATAAGTGGGAGCCGAACAATACATGGACACAGGGAGGGGAAAAACATGTGCTGGGGCCTGTTGGAAGATGCGGGGCAAGAGCATTAGGAAAAACAGCTAATGCATGCTGAGCTTAATACCTAGGTGATGGGTTGATAGGTGCAGCAAACCACCATGGCACACGTTTACCTATTTAACAAACCTGTACACCCTGCACGTGTACCCCCAAACTTAAAAAATAAAAATAAACAAATGAATAAATAAAATAAAAAGCTAATTATAATCATAATAGCTCTTCTGACTGGTATGAGATGATAACTCATTGTGGTTTTGATTTGCATGTCTTTAATGATCAGTGATGTTGAGCTTTTCTTTATATGAACATGGGCCACGTGTATGTCGTCTTTTGCAAAGTCTCTGTTCATGTCGTTGGACCTCTTTTTTATGAGTTTGTTTTTTTCTTGTAAATTTGTTTAAATTATTTGTAGGTGCTGGATATTAGATCTTTGTTGGATGCATAGTTTACAAAAATTTTCTCCCCCGTTCTGTGGATTGTCTGTTTACAAACAATTGTCTTTTGCTGTCTAGGAAACTCAACAAGGGGATTTTTATTACTTGCAACAAGTAAGGGGAACACTGGGCATGGCTTCTTTTTAAATTTTTTCTAGCAACAGGGCTGTTGCATGTTTAGTTTTCTAAAAAACTACCTAGTTGCTTTCCAGAGTGACTGTGTCATTTTACATTTCCCTCAGCAATGTATGAGTGATCCAGTTTCTCTGCGTATTCACCAGCATTTGGTGTTGTCACTATTTTTGTTTTGGCCGTTGTGATAAGTGAGTAGTGGTATATCACTGTAGTTTTAACTTACCTTTCCCTGACTTGCATTTCTACATCTTTTCATGTGCTTATTTTCCATTTGAACATCATCTCCGGTGAAATGTCTGTTTATCAATTTTCCCTATTTTTTAGTTTAATTTTTGGTGTTTTTTACTATAGAGTTTTAAACAGTTTCTAAAATTGTTTTGTCTCATGCTGCAGATTATCATCACCCTAACAATTTTTTTTCAGGGCAAAATTTCTTAATTTTTATTAAGTTTAATGTATTTTTTCTTTTTTTGATCATGCTTTTGATGTCAAGTCTAAGAACTCTCCACCTAGCCCTAAATCTTGAAGATTTTCTCCTAAAAAGATTTACAGTTTTCTAAAAGTTTTATAGCTTTACATTTTACATTTATTATCTACTTTGACTTAATTTTAGCATAAGGTGTGATATCTGAGTCAAGGTTAACTTTTGTGCCTGTGCATCTCCAATTGCTCCGGCAGCAATTGCTCCATTACTGAATGATGATATTCATTTAATTATTTTGCACCTTTATCAAAAAAGAGTTGGGCATGTTTGGGTCTATTTGGGGGTTTTCTATTCTATTCCAATAATCTATGTATCTATTCCTTCAACTAATGCCACACCTGAAATCTGGTAGACTGGTTCCTCCCACTTTATTCTTGTTTTTAAAAGTTGTTTTGGTTATTTTAGTTCCTTTGCTCCTCCATATACATTTTGAAATAAGTTTGTCTATACCTACATAAAAACTTGGAAATTTGCCAGAAATTGCATCTGTATAGTAAATTGAAGAAAATTGACATCTTTACTGAGTATAGTCTTTGAATCCATGAACGTAGGATGTCCCTTTATTGATTTAGAACTTTTATTTCTTCCATCAGCGCTTGTAGTTTTCAGCATACAAGTCCTGCACATAGGTTGTTAATTTATGCCTAAATATTTCATTTTTCAGTTAATGTAAATGGTATTACCCTTTTAATTTTGGTATCCAGATGTTTATTCTAGCATATAATTATTTTCTATTCTTATATGGTTATCATGTATCCTGCAACTTTGATGATCTCATTTATTAGTTCTAGAAATTTTTCTTGTTGGTTCCTTGGGATTCTCTATGTAGACAATCACATCATCTGCAAATACGAGCAATTTTCTTTCTTTGTGATCTGTATGCCTTTTGGTTCCCATTTGTGCTTTATTACACTGGATAGAACTTCCATCACTATATTGAATCAGAGTAGTGAGATTGATTGTTTTTCTTTGTTCCAATGTTAGGAAAATAGGTATACAGTCTTTCTCCACTAAGTATAATGTTAGCGGTAAAGAATTTTTTAGATGCTTTATATAAAGTTAAAGAAGTTCTGCTCTACTCCTATTTTGCTCAGTGGTTTTTTTTTTTTTTTAATATCATGAGCGCTTATTGAGTTTTCTCAAAAATTTTTTCTGCACAGATTTGTATAATTATGTAAGTTTTCCTTGTTAGTCTATTAATATGGAGGGTGACATTAATTGATATTCAAACATTGAACCAGCCTTGTATCCCTGGAATAGATTCCAGTTGGTCATGGTGCATAATTCTTTGTATATATTGTTGAATTCTGTTGGCTAATATTTTGTTAAGGAGTTTTGCATCTATGTTCATAAAGGATATTTATCTGTAGTTTACTTTTGTTGTACTGTCTTGGTGTGGTTTCATTATAAACTAAATTGAGAAATGTTCCTGATTCTGTTTCCTAAAATATGTTGTGTCTAATTAGTGCTTATTCTTCTTTAAGCATTTGATATGATTCTTCAGTGAAAATATTGGGGCCTGGAGACTTCTTTTTTATGGAATTTTTAGTTGAGAATTACATTTTCTTAATAATTATTGCTATTCAATGATCTACTTCATATTGAGTTGTTGTAGTTGTATGTTTTGAAGAAGTGGTCCCTTTCATCTAAGTCATAAAATCTATGTGTTGTATTAGAGTTCTTTAGAAAAGCAGAACCAACAGGATATATATATATATGGGAAACAAAAGGCATACAGATCACAAAGAAAGAAAATTGCTCTTATTTGCAGATGATGTGATTGTCTATATAGAGAATCCCAAAGAACAAACAAGAAAAATTTCTAGAACTAATAAATGAGTTCATCAAAGTTGCAGGATACATATATATATATGTGTGTGTGTATATATATATATAGAGAGAGAGAGAGAGACAGAGACAGAGAGAGAGAGAAATGTATAAAGAAAATATTTATTAGAGGAATTGGCTTATGTGATTATAGAGGCCAAGAAGTCCCATAATATGCTGTATGCAAGCTGTATACCCAGGAAGCCAGTAATTCAGTCTGAGGCCAAAGGCCTGGGAACCAAGGTGGCCACTGGTGTAAGTCCCAGAGTCCAAAAGTCTGAGAATCAGGAGTGCTAATGTCTAAGGGCAGGAGAAAATAGATGGCGCATTTTCTTTCATGAAGATAAAAAAGTTGCCCTTTTTTCACCCTTTTGTTCTATTTGGTCCCTCAATGGATTGGATGATGGCTACTCACATTGGTGAGGCGCTTTAGTCAGTCTAGTGATTCAAATGCTAATCTCGTCTGGAAACACCCTCACAGACATGCCCAAAAATAATGCCTTACCAGCTACCTGGGTATCCCTCAACCCAGTCAAGTTG
The DNA here is from genome assembly GCF_002776525.5 of Piliocolobus tephrosceles. Taxonomy (NCBI): domain Eukaryota; kingdom Metazoa; phylum Chordata; class Mammalia; order Primates; family Cercopithecidae; genus Piliocolobus; species Piliocolobus tephrosceles. The sequence continues at coordinate 20,151,731 of NC_045450.1, forward strand.
ATACATAAAATTAGCCATGACATTTGTGTAGAGTTAACCATAGAATTCCTTTATCATCCTTTTTATGTCTGCATGAAGGGTAGTGATTTTGTCTGTTTCATTCCTGACATCGGTGATTTGTGTCTTCTCTCTTGTTTTCCATCCACTGTGCTTTTGTCTGGGTATTCTAATCACTTGTCTTCCAGTGCCCTGACCTACACTTTATTTGTGCTCAACCCACTGTAGTTATATATTAACTTCTTAATTGTAATTAATGTGTTTTTTAATTCTGACATCAACATTTGATTATTTCTGTGGACTCCAGTTCTCTGGTAAATTCTCTGTCTTTGCTACCTGGGTCATCAATGAATCTGTTTCTATTGTCTGTGCTTTCTCTTAGTTCTCTTTCTTAGTGTAATTGATAATTTCTTAATTCAATGCCAGATATTGTGTATGAAAATAATAGAGATTCTGCATGAGATTATCTTCTCCAGAGGAGGTTCAGTTTTACTTCTGGCAGGCAGTAAGATTAAGGAAAGATCTAAATCCAATCATGGATTGAAGTAATTTGAGGCTGGGTTTAAATTTTTATAAGAATGTGTCTATTAAGCTGGGCATGGTGGCAAGGGTCTGTAGTCCCAGCTGCTTGGGAGACTTACATGGGAGGGTCACACGAGCCTAGGAATTTGAGACTGTAGTGCACTATTATCATGTCTGTGAATATTTCCCACTGCACTCCAGCCTGGGAAACACAGTGAGACCCGATCTCTTAAAGAAAGAATTGGTTTATCTCTTACTCACTATTTCTGTGAGGGTATTACCCTTCTTGAGTCCCACAGAGAGCCTGAGGATTTACTAAGGTACCTCTACCATTTACAAATCTATGAAGGCCTCAAAGAAAAAAAGAATGTAGAATGTTGGACTCATCTCAGAGCATTTCCATTCTTCCCAAATGTTGATGGTTTTCCTAGATGTCTAATATCCTTAATGAGGTGATATTTTTAAGTGTTTTTAGTTAGCTTCTATGCTTTCCAGAGGAAGGTTTTGTCTGCTGTAAGATTAGCAAAGCTATAAATGAAAACACTTATAAATCAGTATAAGATAGATAAGTAAGTTGAGAGAGTCTATGTTTTCTCAGTGAAGTAGTAGTTTAGGATATAGGCTATGAAGTGAGAGAGCTTGGAATTAATGATGAAGTAAAGTGCTGGAGGGGAACCGCAAATGTTTGAAGTAGTCATTATGGGAAAATTGAAGGTGATGAGAAGTAAAATTATCTGTTCCTCTTCTTTGGCATATATTATAGGTTATCTGTATTGTGGATACACTGACCAATATTGTTTTCTCATCCTAGGTGACCTACTGAAGTACTTGAGGGAAACAAAAGATTGTATTCGTTTATGTATCATTGCACTTTCTATTGAGTCGGAGGCAAATATGGTAATGCTTACTGCTCTGTTCAACAATGAAGCATATCATTCACCATCTATGGCCCTGGCAGTGTTAGACAACATTCTTTTCAAGTCACTTTCTGGTGCCAATGCTTCCTTAACAGTCTCCAATAAACCTCAGCCACCCCCTGATGTTGAAAACAGTGAGGAGTATGTTATTCTTTTCATTTGAATTCAATTTTACTCTTTAAATACATTCTTTCCACTTCATCTGATTACATTTATATGATAAAAATAGCTATGGATTGAAATCTGTATTTTCTGCTGTGTTGATTTTCTGATATGTCTTCTTTTGTAGGCTTCAAAGTGGACAAAAATTGGCCATAAATTTACAATTTGGCATGGCTCTTTTGATCAGTGGTTTTTGTCTCCTGACAGTGACTGAGAGAACCACTAAGGCGAAGCACATCCAGTTTGTGAGTGGTGTCTCTGTCATCGTGTACTGGCTTTCTGCCCTATTGTGGGATTTCATCATCTTCTTTGCTTCCTGCTGCTTAGTAATGGTGAGTGTGAAAGAAATTCCTTGAGGGTTTATTTTCCTTTTGTACCTCTTGGAAAATTATTATTCTAATGGTTATGAAATCTAGCTCTTGTCAATAAACCGTCTTTGTTTATTATCTTGGAAAACACATTGCAAAAGTCTGGTGGTAGTTATTCTTAGTTTTAAAAGTAACTTATTTGCATAAAAATAGAAATATAGACTAATGGAAAAAATAGAGTACAGAAATAAACTCATGCATTTACCATCAGTTAATTTTTTACAAAGGTGACAAGAACACACAATGGGGAAAGATGGGGAAAGAACAGTCTCTTCAATACATTGTGTTGGGAAATCTGGATATCCACATGCAAAAGAATCCATTTAGACCCTTATTTCACACCATATACAGGTATCAACTTAAAATATAATGAAGACTTAAATGTAAGTCCTGAAGCTATAAAGCTACTAGAAGAAAACATAGGGGAAACATTCTTTTTTATGACCCCAAAAGCACGGTCAACAAAAGCAAAAATAGAAAATTGGGATTACATCAAACTAAAAAGCTTCTGCATAGTAAAGGAAACAATCAGTAGAGTCAAGAGAAAAATCTACAGAATGGGAGGAAATATTTATAAATCATACCTCTTAAAAGGGGTTAATATCCAAAATACATAAGGAATTCTTACAACTCAATAGCAAAAAATAACCTAATTTAAAAATGGGCAAAAGAATTGAATAGATTTTTCTCAGGAGAAGATATAAATGGTCAACAGGTATATGAACATTTGCTCAATTTTCCTAGTCATCAGGGAAATGCAAGTCAAAACCATGAGATAATCACCTCACACCTATTACGATGACTTTTAAAAATAAAAAAAAGATTTTATAAAAAGATAACTAGTATTGGTAAAGTTTGTACAAATTGGAACCCTTGCCAACTGTTGGTAGGAATGCAAAATGGTGCCCCTGCTATGAAAAACAATGTGGTGATTCCTCAGAATATTAAAAATAGAACTACCATATTATCAGACAACCCTATTTCTGATTATTTATCAAAAAGAGTTCAAATGAGGATCTCAAAGATCTACCATCACTCCTAATTCACTGAACACTATTTGTAATAGCTAAAATGTGAAGGAAAAAAAAAAAAAGAAGCCTAAACATTCATCAACACATGAATGGATAAAGAAAATGTGGTATATACATACAATAGAATATTATTCAGACTTAAAAAATAAGATGATTCTGGCTGGGCACAGTGGCTCACGCCTATAATCCCAGCCTTTTGGAAGGCCGAGGTGGGTGGATCACCTGAGGTCAGGAGTTTGAGACCAGCCTGGCCAACATCTAGTGAAACCCTGTCTCTACTAAAAAATACAAAAATTAGCTGGGTGTGGTGGCACATGCCTGTAGTCCCAGCTACTTGGGAAACTGAGGCAGGAGAATCGCTTGAACCCAGGAGGTGGAAGTTGCAGTGAGCTGAGATCGCACCATTGCACTCCAACATGGGTGACAGAATGAGACTCCATCTCTCAAAAAAAAAAAAACAAACAAAAAATAAGATGACTCTGACACTTGCTACAATATGGATGAATCTTGAGGACATTATGCTAAGTAAAATAAAGCCATCACAGAAAGTCAAATATTTCATGATTCCACTTACATGATATATCTAAAATAGTCAAATGTATAGAATCAAATAGTTGAATGGTGGCTGCTAGGGGCTTGGATAACAGGATAATGGAAAGTTACTAATCGGTGAGCATAAAGTTTCACTCAAACAAGATGAATAAGCCTTAGAGATTTGTAGTAAAAGATTGTACCTACAGTTAACAATCATATATTTTACACTTAAAAATGTATTAAGAATGTAAATCTTATGTTTAATGTTCTTTTTACATTAAAAGAAAATAAGGAGTAATTATACATTTCCAAATTTTAAAAAAAATTAATAGACTATTGCTAGCAGTCATGCCCTACAAGAAATTCTGAAGAGAATTCTTCAGTCTGAAATGAAAGGACACTTGACAGTAACTCAAATCCAAATGAAGAAATAAAGGATACCACACAAGTAAAAACATAGGTAAATGTAAAATGCAGTATTAATATATTTTTGTTTATAGCTCTTATATTTTTTCATTTAAAAGGCATCTGTGTAAAGCAATAGTTATAAATCTATCATGATGGACACACAATGTATAAAGATGTAATTTGTGATCATAATAGCATAAAAAGCAGAGAGGTTAGCTACATAGATACAAAATATTTGTATTATATTGAAATTAAGTTAGTTTTAATCTAAATTGTATTGTTATGAATTGGATGTTTATTGTAATTTCCAACCACTAATATAACAACCCAACTACATGGAATCTTAAAAGACAATAGAATTAAATGGCACACTCAAAAATATCTATTCAACACAAATGGCAGAATAAATGAATGGAAAAATATAATGATGTAATACATAACCAAATGACAGAAAAACTTATAAGTAATTACATTAAATATAAATGGATTAAATTCAAATTAAAAGTAGGGCATTAGTAGAATGATTCCAAAAACATAATCTAACTGTATGATACCTACAAGAGACTCACTTTAGGTTCATTGACACAAATAATTTGAAAATAAAATGATGAAAGAGCTTCTTTAAAAGATAGCTAGTATAGCTTTAATAATATTCAAAGCAGTCTACAACAACAATCATTAGGATAACAAGAGAAGAAATGTAAAATGTTTCAACTGTCATGTAAAACAGTTTTGTGGTTCTTCAAAAACTAAACTTACAATTACCATATGATTCAGCAATTACACTCCTAGATTTATACCCAAGAGAACTGCAAACATCAATTTTTTAAATACTTGAAAATGAAACTCCCAAATGTTCAGAAATGGATAAATAAAATATGGTATATCAATACAATGGAACATTACTTAACCATAATCAGGAATGAAATGCTGATACCTGCTACAGCTTGCATGAACCTTAAAAAATTATGCTAACTGAAATAACCTGGGGACAAAAGGCCATATATTGCATGATTCCATTTACTTAAAATGTCCAAAATAGGTAAATTCATAGACACAGAAAGCAGATTAATAGTGCCAGGAATAGTGGTTACTTTTACAGGGATTGGAGGAGTTTCTGATAGGCTTTGTGGGTATTGGCATTGTGGTAGTTTCCCAGGGAATTGCTTTGTGATAATTCATTATGATAATCTATTTGTTATATATACTTTTCTGAATATGTGGTATATTTCATAATAAAGAGGTTAAAATATTTACTTGAAAATTTTGTTTGCATTTTCACTTGTAGATTAAGTTGAGTAGAATCTAAATATTCACAATGCATGAGTCTCTTGTCCAAGAACAACTGTGTTGCTTACTTATCCAACAAGGAATTCAGCGTTTTTTTGTTTTTGTTTTAGTTTTTGTTTTTGTTTGAGACAGAGTCTTGCTCTGTCACCCAGGCTGGTGTGCAGTGGTGCAATCTCAGCTCACTGCAAGCTCCACCTCCCGGGTTCCCGCCGTTCTCCTGCCTCAGCCTCCTGAGTAGCTGGGACTATAGTCACCTGCCACCACGCCTAGCTAATTTTTTTTTTTTTTTTTTTTTTAGTAGAGACTGGGTTTCACTGTGTTAGCCAGGATGGTCTTGATCTCCTGATCTCATGATCCGCCTGCCTTGGCCTCCCAAAGTACCAGGATTACAGGCAGGATTCACTGCACTCAGCCCAGAATTCAGCTTTTCTTTGAAATAGGTTAAGATTTGTGACATTGAAAGATCAGAAGACTTTGAACACAGGAATTCCTAGGTCACTCTAACTTTTATTTGATTTCTTCATTTTATTTATTCTTTTAGGTTTATAGAATGCTTAGTCACAAACAAAATAATTATAGCTTCAGGGACTGGATTCATCTATTACCCGCAAATCTTCTTTTATTTTTGCTGCCACCACCAAGAACATCAGTCAATATAATGATTATTCTTAGCTTAATCTTACTATTTACTTCTTGCTTGTCTTGCTACATAATCATGTAATTGCCCAAAGGGACCATCTTGTCATTTGTGGAGAAGTGATATCTATTAACTAATGAGATATAAATTTCCAGAAATTTATTTCTTTTCACAGCTACAGGTTCCTCTCCACCACCACCATCCATTCTAATTTTGTGTCCACTGTCTGGTTTAGTGGCTTAGGTGAATGTGAGGGAGAAGTGGGGAAGTAGAATAGAACCTGGAGGCCTAGTTTAAAGGTGTATAGCAGTGGGTAGAGTGATAGGTAAGTTATGTAGTCAAAGAAAAAAATCTTTGGAGAAATAATCTACTTTCTGGGAAACTTGCCAGTATTATTGCAATAACTGTTCCAAGTAGAGAAGAAAATAATAAAGGAAAGTGTAGTGGCTCTGCTCACTGGAATGCTCTCTGATGAAGAGGTAAAAATAACTTACTTCATCCTTGTGGGATAAGGTTTTGATTTTTTGTTTCGTTTTGTTTTGTTTTTTTGAGACAGGTCTCACTCTGTCACCCAGGCTGGAGTGTACTGGCGCAATCACAACACACTGCAATCCCCACCTCCTGAGCCTTAGCCTCCCAAAATGCTGGGATTACAGGCATGAGCCACAATGCCCATCCCCAGGGCTGAAGTTTTTGTTTTGTTGATTATTCTACTTTAAGTTCTGGGATACATGTGCAGAACATGCAGTTTTGTTACATAGGTATACATGTGCCATGGTGGTTTGCTGCACCTATCAACCCGTCATCCAAGTTTTAAGCCCTGCATGCATTAGGTATTTGTCCTAATACTCTCCCTCCCCTTGCTCCCTATCCTCTGACAGGCCCCAGTGTGTGATGTTCCCCTCCACGTGTCCATGCATTCTCATTGTTCAACTCCCACTTATGAGCGAGAGCATGTGGTGTTTAGTTTTCGGTTCCTGTGTTAGTTTGCTGAGAATGATGACTTCTAGCTTCATCCATGTCCTTGCAAAGCGCATCAACTCATTCCTTTTTATGGCTGCATAGTATTCCATGGTGTGTATGTGCCACATTTTCTTTATCCAGTCTGTCATCGATGGGCATTTGGGTTGGTTCCAAGTCTTTGCTATTGTAAATAGTGGTGCAATAAACATATATGTGCATGTGTCTTTATAGCAGAATGATTTATAATCCCTTAGGTATATACCCAGTAATGGGATTGCTGGATCAAATGGTATTTCTGGTTCTAGATCCTTGAGGAATCACCACACTGTCTTCCACAGTGGTGGAACTGGTTTACACTCCCACCAACAGTGTAAAAGCATTCCTATTTCTCCACAGCCTCACCAGCATCTGTTGTTTCCTGACTTTTTAATAATCACCATTCTAACTGGCATAAGATGGTATCTCATTGTGGTTTTGATTTGCATTTCTCTAATGACCAGTGATGTTTTGTTTTAAGAGGCAGATTGACTTAATTAATGACTAGTTCCATGCTAAATAAAGACAGGACTTCCTATTTCCTTCTCTAAAGCTTGGTTTCTTTTTTCACTTGCCTTTCACTTTGCCTTTATCTCTGTACCCTTTGTGTTTCAGGGAGTGATAAAATACCGCAAATTTGATATTTATGTCACGGATTACCACATTCTGGAAACTATGCTGATCTTCATGCTGTATGGCTGGTCTGCCATTCCCTTTGTGTACCTGATAAGCTTCATGTTTTCTGGAAGTACTTCTGCCTACATCAAACTTCTCCTACTCAGCTACTTTTCAGGCACTTTTGGTTTCCTCATAGGCGAGATAATAGAAAACAGTAAGTGTGAAGTTTCACAAAATTTCCCCTTCTCCAGAAGGCAGCAGCAAATAAGTAAGGAGTAATGGACCTACAGATACTTAAGAACATTTACAGACAACTAAATTCTAGGTTTTAGAGGAAATTTTGTACTTCATGTACAGCAATAAACTTATTTTGACTGCCTGTGATATTCTAGGCATTGTGCTGCCAGATCTGTATGAGTTAAAAAAAAAAAAAAAGAGGAAAGATCCAGGCATGGTGGCTCATGCCTGTAATCCAAGCCCTTTGGGAAGCTGAGGTGGGCGGATCATGAGGTCAAAAGATGGAGACCATCCTGGCCAACATGGTGAAACTCTGTCTCTACTAAAAATACAAAAATTAGCTGGGCGTGGTGGCATGCACCTGTAGTCCCAGCTACTTGGGAGGCTGAGGCAGGAGAATTGCTTGAACTAGGGAGAAAGAGGTTGCAATGAACCAAGATCATGTCACCAAAAAAAAAAAAAAAAGGAAAGAAACATGAAAAGCAGCTCAACAGTCAAAGACAGGTTTATTTTTGGAGAGTAAACCTGAGAGGGGCTTCTGGCCAATTTCGGTCAGGAGCCCTCTCTCTTACAGACAGAGTATATCTTGGTTTTAGGGTGAGAGAGTTTATCACAGGCTTGGAATGTTTCTGTGGGGGTGAGAAGTTTATTGTGGGGTTGGAATATCTCTGTTTGGAGGGGAGGTTATCTTGGGGCTGACATTTCTCTGGCCAGAGGGGAGATTATCTCAGGACTGGCATATCTCTGGTCAGTGTCTCATGCGTCCTTGTGAAGAGATCACCAAACAGGCTTTGTGTGAGCAACATGGCTGTTCATTTCACCTGAGTGCAGGCGGGCTGAGTCCAAAAAAGAAGTCAGCAAAAGGTAGTGGGATTATCATTTGTTCTTATAGGTTTTGGGATAGGCGGTGGAACAAAGAGCAGTGTTTTAGGGGTAGGGGATGGATCTCACAAAGTACATTCTCAAGGGTGGGAAGAATTACAAAGAACCTTCTTAAGGATGGGGGAAGATTATAAAGAACCTTCCTAAGGGTGGGGGCTATTACAAAGTACATTGATCAGTTAGGTTGGGGCAGAAATAAATCACAATGGTGGAATGTCATCAGTTAAGGCTATTTTCACTTTTTTTGTGGATCTTCAGTTGCTTCAGGTCATCTGGATGTATACGTGCAGGTCACTGGGGATATGATGGCTTAGCTTGGGCTCAGAGGCCTAACATTCCTGTCTTCTTATATTAATAAGAAAAAACAAAATAGTGGTAAAGTGTTGAGGAGGTGAAAATTTTGGGGGGTGGTATGGAGAGATAATGGGCAATGTTTCTCAGGGTTGCTTTGAGCGGGATTAGGGGTGGCTTGGTAACCTCCAGTGGGAGAGATTCAACTGAAGAAAGATTTTGGGGTAAGGGGTGATATTGTGGGGTTGTTAGAAGGAGCATTTGTCATATAGAATTATTGGTGATGGCCTGGATGCAGTTTCGTATGAATTGAGAAACTAAACAAAAGACACAACATCCAAATAAGAGAAAGAGAAAAACAGGTATTAAAGGACTAAGAACTGGGAGTACCCAGGACATCCAACTACAGTGTCCAAGGGGGTTCAGTGTAATTATTTGCTTGGTTGGCGAGTTTTGGAGCTCTATCCTTGAATTTTTTTATGTTGTCATATACCAGGCCAGATTGATTTAGGTAAAAACAACATGCTTCATTTAAAAATATACAGAGTGCCCCCCCCCCTTTTTTTTAGCAGTGAGTAAGTCAGGGCCTCGTTGAATTTGTAGGAAAGAGAAATGCAAAGCCAGCAATTTTTTGTTAAAGAAAGATTAGAAATGGCTAGGAGAGAGTGAGTGAGATTGATAGTGTGGTGGAGATAGCTGGGGAGAGGTAGAGGGTGGCATAAGAACAGGAATGAGAATAAGAGTAAGTATAAAAGTAAAGAACAGGACTTCATCAGCGTGAAAGTATTGGAGCGTACTTTGTCACTGAAGATCTTCTATCCACTTAAAGAGATACTTAAGGGTGGCAGTTTGAGGTAAAACCAGGAGCCACTGAATACCAAGAGCCTGAGAAACTGCTTGGGTGATTAATAAAGGCTGATCCGTTATCAGACTGTATAGAGGTGGGAAGGCCAAACCAAGGAATTATGTCTGACAGAAGGGAAGAAATGACCATGGTGGCCTTCTCAGACCCTGTGGGAAAGGCCTCTACCCATCCAGTGACAGTGTCTACCCAGACCAAGAGCTATTTTAGTTTCCTGACTTGAGGCATGTGAGTAAAGTCAATTTGCCAGTCCTGGGCGGGGGCAGATCCCTGAGCTTGATATGTAGGGAAGGGACGGGGCCTGAATAATCCCTGAGGAGTAGTAGAATAGCAGATGGAACACTGAGAAGTGATTTCCTTGAGGATAGATTTCCACGATGGAAAGGAAATGAGAGGTTCTAAGAGGTGGGCTAGCGGCTTGTAACCTACATGGAAGAGGTTATGAAATGATGACAGAATAGAATGGGCCTGTGAGGCTGGAATGAGATATTTTCCTTGGTCCAAGAACCATTTGCCTTGTGTGGGAAGAGATTGATAGGTGGAAGTTTCAGTGGGGGAGTAGGTGTGAAGGAGAGTGGGAGTGACCAGGTGTGAAGGAGAAAATCTGCTGTGAAGGATAGAAGTTGGAACGCTAGCTGCTTTTTTAGCTACCTTATCAGCATAAGCATTGCCCTGAGTGATGGGATCTGATGCCTTTTGATGGCCCTTGCAATGTATGACTCCAGCTTCGTTTGGAAGTAAAGCGTCCTGGAGAAGAGTTTTCATTAAAGAGGCATTAATGATGGAGGACCCATGCGTAGTGAGAAAACCTTTCATCCCATAAAACAGCATGGTGGTGCAGGATATGGGGTCAGTATAAATATTGACACGTAGTCCATTTGCAAGAGTGAGGGCCCAAGTTAAGGCAATGAGTTTGGCTTGCTGAGAGGTAGTGGAGTGGGGCAGAGCAGTAGCCTCAATGATAGATGTGGAAGATACTATAGCATAGCCTGCCTTTGCTGGTGTGTGGCGATTAGGCCTGGTGGAACTGCCATCAGTAAACCAAGTGTCATCAGGGTGAGGAACATGAAAGAAGGAAATACAGGGAACTGGAATGAATGTCAGGTGGATCAGGGAGATACAGTCATGGGAGTGGGGGCCAGCCTAAAACAGTAAGGTCAAGTTGTTTGGACAGAAAGGCTACAGGGCACAGTCCCGGCTTTTGTGTAAGAATTTTGACTGCACAGCCATGTACTTTGCCTGTGTGTAATGAAAAGGGTTGGGATGAGTTAGGGAGAGCCAGCATGGGGGCAGCTTCTAGGGCTGTTTTTAAGGAATGGAAAGAGGAGTGGCGAAAGGATTTAGGATCTATGGGGTCAGCTAGGTTTGCTTTTGTGAGTTTACATAATGGTTTAGTCAGGATGGTAAAACTAGGTATCCGAAGGCGGAAGTACCTAACCATGCCTAGTACAGAAAGTTGTTGTTTTGTAGAAGGGGTTCGGGTTTGGGAGATTAGCCAGACACATATTTTAGCTTATACATTGAGGATTGTATTTATTTTTTCAAATTTTCTAATTGACAGATAAAGTTGGATGTATTAGTAATGTACAAAATGTTTTGAAATATTATCTATATATATTGTAGAATAGATAAATCTAGCTAATTAGCATATGCATGACCTCAAATATGTATCATTTTTGTTGTGAGAGCACTTACCCAATTAGCTATAGTCCCCATGCTATGCAATAGATCTCTTGAACTCATTGCTATTATCAAACTGAATTTGTGTATCTTTTGCTCAACAACTCCCCCTCTGGTAATTGCCATTCTACTCTCTACCTCTATGAGATCTGCTTCTTTGGGATTCCATATATGAGTGAGATTGTGCAGTATTGTCTTTCTGTGCCTGGCTTATTCACTTAACATAATGTCCTCCAGGTTCACTTATGTTGTCACCACGGAACAGGATTTCCTTCTCATTATGGATGAATGGTATTCTGTTGTGTATATATACCACATTTTCTTCATGCATTCATCCATTGATGAACACAGGTTGATTCCACTGTGAATAGCACTGCAATAAACATGGGCGTGCAGCTATCACTTTGACATACTAATTTCGTTTCCTTTAGCTGTATATCCATCATGGGATTGCCGGATTGTATGATAGTTCTATTTTTAATTATTTTAGCAACCTCCATACTGTTTTCCCTAATGCCTTTACTAATTTACATTCCCACCAACTGTACAAGGGTTTTTTTCCCACATCCTGGTCAACACTTACCATTTGATAATAACCATTCTAAAAAGAGTGAGGTCATATCGCATTGTGGTTTTGATTTACATTTCCCTGATGATGAGTAATGTTGAGCATTTTTTCATATACCTGTTGGCCATTTCTATATATTCTTTTGAGAAATGTCTGTTCAGGATTTTTGCCCATTTGTAATTAAGTTGTTTTTCGTGCAACTGAGTTGTTTGACACCCTGGTCTTTTATGGACATTAACCCCTTATCAGATGTATGCTTTGCAAGCATTTTCTCCTATTCTGCAGTTTATCTCTTCATTATCATTTCATTTATTTAGCAGAAGCTTTTTAGCTTAATATAATCCCATCTATCTATTTCTGCTTTTGTTGTCTGTCATATCTAAAAAAATCATTGCTTAGACTAATGCCATGGAACTTTTTCCCTGTTTTCTTCTGGAAGTTTCACAGTTTCTGTCTAGAGTATTTATGGCTTTCTATATCTAAGAACACATGCCTTTTCTTTCTTTTTCTTGTCTAATTGCTCTGGCTAGGACTTCTAGTGCAATGCTGAATGTAAATGGTGAGAGTGGACATCTTTGTCTTATTTTAAAGCTTAGAGGAAAAGCTTTCAGTTTGTTTTCCCCCACTGAGTATGATTTTAGCCCTGGGTGCTGAGGTATATTCCCTCTATACCTAAGTTGTTGAGAGATTTTTATCATTAAAGAGTGTTGAATTTTCCAAATGCTTTTTTTGTATCTATTGAAATAATCATATGTTTTTTGTCTTTCATTCTGTTAATGTGATGTATCACATTTATTCATTTGCATATGCTGAACCATCTGTGCATCCCTGGAATGAGTCCCACTTGATCATGGTCAATGATCCTTTTAATGTGCTGCTGAATTTGGTTTTCTATTATGTTATTGAGGATTTTTGCATTTATGTTCATCAGGGATATTGGCTTGTAGTTTTTTGTGTGGTGTTGTGTCCTTGTCTGGTTTTAATATTAGGGTAATAATTGGCCTTATGAGTTTGGAAGTATTCTTGCCTCTTAAATTTTTTGGAAGAGTTTGAGAACAATTGGTATTCATCCTTAAATCTTTGGTAGAATTTAGCACTAAAGCCACTAGGTCCTAGGCTTTTCTTTGGTAGGAGACTTTTTATTACTTATTCAATCTACTGACTCATTATTGGTCTGTTTAGATAGTGTGTTTTTTCATAATTCCGTCTTTGTAGGTTGCATGTGTCGAAGAATACATACATTTTTCTATGTTATCAAATTTTTAAGGTATAATTGTTTATTATACTGTCTCCTGATCCTTTCTATTAATGTGGTATCAAATATGTTTCCTTTTTCGTTTATAATTTTATTTGTTTCAATTTTCTCTTTTTTCTTAGTCTAGCTAGTGATTTGTCAGTTTTCTTAATCTTTTCAGAAAACCAACTTTTACTTCTGTGATTTTTTTCCTGAACACTGTGTTCCTCACAACCTATAAAAATAAGAGATTTGGCTGAGCATGGTGCCTCGTGCCTGTAATCCCAGCACTTTGGGAGGTTGAGGCTGGTGGATCATGAGGTCAGGAGATTGAGACCATCCTGGTCAATATGGTGAAACCCCGTCTCTACTAAAAATACAAAAAACTTAATAATAATAATCAGCCTAGCATGGTGGCACACACCTGTAGTCCCAGCTACTCAGGAGGCTGAGGCAGGAGAATCGCTTGAACACAGGAGGTGAAGTTTGCAGTGAGCCGAGATCATACCACTGCATTCCAGCCTGAGCAACAGAGTGAGACTCCATCCCAGTAAGTAAGTAAGTAAGTAAGTAAGTAAGTAAGTAAGTAAGTAAATAAATAAATAAATAAATAAATGACTAAGGTCAACAGATGCAGTCAATAACTTCAAATAAAAGTCACTTTTAATGCTAGCTTATAAAGCTGGGGTAGGAAAAAGATGATGCAACAAGATTCTCCAGTGATTGTTCCCCTACAGAACCATCAATTTGAATAACTATTCACACACATGTACACAAAAAAATACCTTCAGAAGAACTAAAGAAATCAGATGAGAAATCACAGTACCTTATTATAGCACAATAATAAGAAAAAAATATTGAGGACGGTAGGAAGGACAGTTTTTTATTATCCATGTCACCCCTCTCTCAAGCTCAGAAAGCACAGGTGGAGAAAGATAACATTAGCTTGAGGGAAAGACGGAGAAATAAAAGGATGACTTTGTCTTAAACCTTAATAGCATCTCTGCTACAGTAAAACCTAGCACTGGGCAGACCTGCAAATTGGGCAAACCTGCATCAGCACTAGGTAAGAACCCATAGTCCCTGCAAGGTGGATTCGATCTCCAGTCTGCATCAACGCCAGCCAACCAAGTGATCTTGGGCTCTGGATAGTTCTCAGTGGCAGGCAGTCCTTAGTGTCCATCACCTTCAGTCATGCCTCAGAGCTACATCAGCCTTAGCAGCCATGATGTTCCAGCCTGGCACTGTGTTGACCATGGTGGTCCGGGCTTAGAGTGCCTTCTAGTTTTTCAGTGGCTTCAGCAATCTCAGGCTTAGGGACTACCCTAGGTGGCCTGCCCAGAATCTCTGTACAGAATTACTGTTGAAGCGTGTTCCTAGATGAAGCCAGTCAGGGAAGACTAGAATAAGTGCTTCTTCAAATGTGCAGACCTGCAACAACAAGGGTCATGAATAATCCAGCAAGCATGACATCACCAAATAGACAAAATAAAATGCCAATGGCTGACCCTAAAGAAGGTGATATATGAATTGCCTGACAAAGAATTCACAATAATGGTTTTAAGGAAGCTCAGCAAACCCCCCCAAAAATACAAAATACAGAGAAACAGTCCAAAGAAATGAGATAAACAATAACAAGAACTAGGAATTTAATAGAGATATGGAAATAATTTTTAAAAAGAAATCCTGGACTTAAAAATATAATAGAGAGCATCAGCAGTATAATTGGTCACGCAAAAGAAAGTCTGTGAACTTAAAGATAGGTTTTTGAGAATATATAGTCAGAGGAGGAAAAAGAAGAAAAGGGAATGAAGAGAACTTATGGAATTTATGGAAAGCGTTAAAGAGCAAATGTTTAAGTCATGTGTTAAAAAAAAAAGTGAAGAGAAAGACAAAGGAGTAGAAAGTATATTTAAAGAAATAAGAGCAGAACACTTTCCAAACCCAGAGAAAAATATAAATATCCAAGTATAGGAAGGTCAAAGGTGTCTAACCAAATTGAATCCAACTGAGGCTACTAGAGATCAATTTAAAAGACTGAAGAAAGAAAATAAAAAGGAGCAAGACCTCATGAGCAAGTACTAGCAGAAACCACAAACTATGGAATCAAACCTGAGTATATTTCAGATTTATAATTTTTTAGAATAGAATATAAAACATGTATGTTTAAAATATCTAAACAGAGTCTCAGAAATATGAGAAAATAATGTAATACACACATATACACAAGTATTGGGATCCTTTTAGATTTGAAAAGATCTAAATAGAATCTTGAGAAATGAGAAAGAATTATAATTTAAATTAAGAATCAATAGATATTGTAGACAGTTGGCATGAGAAAAATGGAAAAATATTTCATGCTCATGGGTTGGAAGGATCAGTATCATAAAAATGGCCATACTGCCCAAAAAAATCTACAGATTCAACACTATTTCTATCAAACCACCAATGCCATTCTTCTCAGAATTAGAAAAACTATTCTAAAACTCATATGGAACCAAAAAAGAGCCTGATTAGCCAAAGCAATCCTAAACAAAAAGAACAAAGATGGGGAGGCATCACACTACCTGACTTCAAACTCTATTATAAAGCTATAGCAATCAAAACAGCATGGTATTGGTACAAAAACAGACACATAGACCAATGGAACAGAATAACAAAAATAAAGCCACACACTTAAAATCATCTGGCAAGACCAACAAAAACAAGCAATGGGGAAACTCTTCCTTATTTAATAAATGATGCTGGGATAACTAGCTAGCCATATGCAGAAAATTGAAACTAGACCCCTACATTTCACCAGGTACAAATATTAAATAGATCAAAGGTTTAAATGTAAGACCTCAGACTACGAAAATCCTAGAAGACAAGCTAGGAAAATCTCTTCTTGACATTGGCCTTGGCAAAGAATTTTCAGTTAAGTCCCCAAAAGCAATTGCAACAAAAACAAAAATTGACAAGTGGGATCTAATTAAACTAAAGAGCTTATGCACAGTAAAAGAAAGTATCAACAGACAACCTACAAAGTGGGAGAAGATATTCACAAACTGTGCATCTGAGAAAGGCCTAATATCCAGAATCTATAAGGAACTTAAGCAAATTAAGAAGAAAATAATAATAGCCCCATTTAAAAAGGGCAAAGAACATGAACAGAAACTTCTTCAAAATAAGACATTAGAAGCAGCTAACAAACATATTTTTAAAAATACTCAGCATCACTAATCATCAGAGAAATGCAAATCAAGACCACAATGTGACACCATCTCAAACCAGTCATAATGACTATTATCAAATGATCAAAACGCAGCAGCTAGTGATTTCATAGAAAAAAGGGAATACTGTCAGTGGGAATATAAATTAATGCAGTCATTACAGAAAGCATTGTGGAGATTTATCAAAGAACTTAAAATAGAGCTACTATTCAATTCAGCAAGTCCATCACTAGGTATATACCAAAAGGAAAAGAAATGATTCTACCAAAAAGACACATGCACTCGTATGTTCATTGCAGTACTATTCACAATAGCAAAGACATGGAATCAACTAGGTGCCCATCAGTGGTAGATCGGATATAAAGAAAATGTACATATACACCATGGAATACTACACAGCCATAAAAAAGAATAAAATCATGTCCTTTGCAGCAACATGGATGCAGTTGGAGGCCATAACTCTAAGCAAATTAACACAGGAAGAGAAAATCAAATACTACATGTTCTCATTTATAAGTGGGAGCTCAACATTGAGCATAAATGGACATAAACATGAGAACAATAGATACTGTAGACTACCAGAGTGGGGAGGGAGTGAAGGGGGCATGGGTTGAAAAACTACCTATGCTGTATTGTGCTCACTGCCTGGGTGATGAGATCCATACCCTAAACCTCAGTAGCACACAATATTCCCAAGTAACAGACCTGTACAGGTACCCCCTGTATCTAAAATAAAAGCTAAAATTGTTAAAAATTCTTCAGAAATAATTGCAACAACTGATAACAAAAGAAATATGCTTAATGTATCCCATGAGATTTAAAAAATGGAAAATATGAAAGAATGTTAAAAGTCATGGAAGATAGACATTCCAATGTACAGTCAAAAAGAGTTCAAAAAGAAATAATAGAAGACAAGGGGTTCATGTTTGGCTGAGAATTTCCAGAATTATTCAAAGACAAATCTTCAGTTTCAGAAGCTCACTGAATTGTTTTAAATTCTCACCTAGACACATCATTGTGAAATTTCAGAACACCAAGGCTGAAGAGATCTTTGAGGCAACCGGAGATAAAACTTAAATAGGCAGGTTAAAATATCCTGTGTAACCACTGAAGGAATATTTTTAAAGTATAACTTCTGAAACACGTAAATACTAGCAATGCAGAAGAAAAGAAAACTAAGTCACATCCAAAAGATGGGTGAAGGGAGAAAAATTGAAATAGAAAAGAATACATGGCAAAGCAATATGATGATAGTAATTAACCCAAATATATCATTAGCAAAATTAAATGGCAACAAAATATGCTCATTAAATAAACAAGATTGCATTCTGGATTCTCCCTGACTCCAGATTCTAGCTTCATGCATTTTACAGGAGGCACAGTTAAAAAAAATAAAGACACAGAAAGTGCAAGAATGGCAAAGGATGTATCAGGAAAAATACAAAAATAAAACAGTAGTGACTGAAAATAACCATTTTCATATCTAATTTTTGCCACTTGTATTTTTTTAACCAATCTTACAAGAGGTTCATCAATCTTGTTAGTCTTTTCAAAAAATAAGCTTTCAACTTTGTTGATTTTTTATTGCAGTTTTAAAAATAAAATCTATTAAGAGAAAACATTTTTAACATTAAAAATTATTAGAGATAAAGAGGTTTACAACACGATAGCAGATTCAATTGAGCATGAAGTTATAAGAATTCCAAATTTTCACTTATATACCGATATAATGTAGACATATATATAGTCAAAATAACCAGTTGGAATAATAGGCAGACACACAACATTACAGAAGGAGATTTGTACATACCTCTCTTGTAACTGATGGATAAAGCAGTGGGGAAAATCAGTGAATGTTATATATTGAACAGTACAGTTAATAAACTTGCGTTAATGGACATACATAGAACATAGATCACCAAACCATGTTTTCAAACACATAAGTCTCAGAAACTGACCCAGATGATACATCATGAAAATTAATATGTAATGATGTATTTACTGATCATTAGGCAATTAAATTAAAAATGAGTAACAAAATGATAACTAGAAAAAGGACACAAAATTGAGAGTTTTAAAACACATTTTAATAGTTAATGGGCCAAAGAGAGAATCATAGCAAAAATTAGAAAAGATTTAGAACTGAAGAGAAATTTAAATACTCTGAAGCAAATGAGTTATTGGAGGAAATTTTATACTTTTAACTGCTAACATTAAAAAGCCTGAAACTTAACTAACAAACTATCCAATTTAAATAGTTAGAAAAATAACAGCCTAACAAATTCAAAGTGTAAAGAATGAACAAATAAAAGTAAAATTTAACCAAACAGAAAATGGGGCCGGGCGTGGTCGCTCACACCTATAATCCCAGCAATTTGGGAAGCCGAGGCGGGTGGATCACCTGATGTTAAGAGTTCAAGACCAGCCTGGCCAACTTGGCAAAACCCCGTCTCTACTAAACAATACAAAATTAGCCAGGCGTGGTGGCGGGCGCCTGCAATCCCAGCTGCTCGGGAGGCTGAGACAGGGAGAATTACTTAAATATATATATTTATATAGCTGTTATATAAATATATATTTGTATATATATTTGTATGGCTGTTATAACATTGAAATCTAAGAAGATATGACAACTTTAGGCTAACAAATGTGAAAAATTTAAACAAATTGTTACATTTCTAAAAAATACACTTCACTAAATTTGATTAAGAAGAATTAGAAAATTTAATTTGTACTTAAGTATTCAAGTAATTAAATTAATAGTTAAAATTATTTCTACAAAGAAAACACAAGACCTAGATGGCTTTACTACTGAGTTCTATATATTCTTCCAGTTAGCACATAAAAACATAAGATGCTACTTCTTAACTCCTCCTATGAGATTAGCAAAAGCCCCATGCCATAACCTAGCAAAATCATCACAAACTATTCTCATTCATGAATATGGATTCAAAAAATTCTGGACAAAATATTAGCAAATTGAATCTAGGAAGTTTACTTTTATATTAAAATATCTATCAACAAAATTCCCATTTTAAGGGATTAATGAGGAAACATAAAAATCTTAATAAATACAAATAAATCATTGATACATAGTAAAAAAAAATTTAGTAAACAAGGATTAAGAGGAAGAAAAGTTGCTGAGCTTTATGATGGACATATGCATGTACAGAAACCTATAGCAAATATAGTATTCAGTACTGGCTCTTCAAAAGCATTTCCTTTAAAAATGGGGAACTAGATGAGGATGACAGCTATTGCCACTTCTGTTAAACATTATACATCAGTCTTAATTCCATTCTGTAATATAGAAGAGTAATCAAAGCATGTATAGACTGAAAATAAAGAAACTACCATTAGTCAAAAATGCTATAAAATCTGAGGAAGTGTTACCAAAGTATAAGAACAGATGTGCCGAGGCAAGCCAAAGAAGCATGTATTAAATATGGTCTTCCCTAGAATTCTTTAGAGAGGGTTTATAGAGTGTTTCCATAATGATGTAAAGTTCTATTGGACAGTTCTGGTCTATAGGGTTAGCCCTTGATATTTTTTGCATCTGTACAAAAAAGCCAATATCCAGAATTATTCATTCTGTGTCAATTATTTTTCTCTATATCAAGTTAAGTCTACTTAGGACTCTTATACCAAGTTAAGATCGACTTGCCATAATTTTAGCGCTTGAGGGTTCACGTCTTGGCCATCTCTCCCTGCTCAAAGTGTTTTATGAGAACTTTTTGTTTAGACCTGTCTTTTGTCCTCTTCCCAAATGTGTGAATTCATTATCAAAATTCTACATTAGAAATTCCTAAATTAAACATGTTCATATCCTCAGGAACTTAGTCTCTAATTACTTATATGCACTTCATTCTTGGGAAAGACATTAATTAACTTATCAGCTTGTTTCTTTGAAATTTTCTTGAACGCTCAAATGTTTCAGAATTTGCCCTATCCATTCTCTACTGTTGAATTCTAGCCTGTATCTCCTGGCTGTACTTTACTCCCTTAATCAATTCATGTTAGAAGTGTTGAAAAATAGCCACTAGTGACTTCCTGACCCTATCAAGTGCCAGGAAGACTTATATGGATACCCACTTCACCAAAAATACTTCAGAATTGTATAATCGTCAGCACAAACTGTGTCACTGATGGCAGTGGCCACTCCAGACAGCCACTGTAATGTTCTTCAAAGATAATCGTCTGGTTTTCAATTTTCTGAGCTTGATTTGATCATCACTGGAGGATTTGTTGTCCTGGGGATAGTTGACTTCCTGTAATATAACCTAATCTTATCTTTTCAGAAAAGCTAACCAGCATCTCAAACACCACCAGAACCGTTGTACGTAATTCATTGCTGTTCCTTCCCAATTACAACCTTGCAAAGTGCGTTAGTCAGTATACAACTATCTACGAGATGAAGATATTATGCACCACCTTAAAGAAGCATCCTATCTACCTAAATTGTAGCAAAGAAAGTGAGTACCTCAGGGTCCCTAAGTCTAGCAAATTAGCATCAGGTTCATGCTGTAAAATATGTGGGGAATCTGCCCTTCCTTCATCGGAGAGAGTCAGGACACATGTTTGGTACATAAGTCCTTTTACAAGGCTGGAAAAAACCTCCTTAAATATAATAAAGCCTCAGGCTGGGTGCGGTGGCTCACGCCTGTAATCCCAGCACTTTGGGAGGTCAAGGTGGGCGGATCACCTGAGGTCAGGAGTTCGAGAGCAGCCTGGCCAACATAGAGAAACCCCGTCTCTACTAAAAATACAAATATCAGCCGGGCATGATGGTGCGCATCTGTAATCTCAGCTACTCAGGAGGCTGAGGCAGGAGAATCTCTTGAACCCAGGAGGCAGAGGTTGCAGTGAGCCAAGATCATGCCACTGCGCTCCATCCTGGGTGACAGAGCCAGACTCCATCTCAAAAAACCAAACCAAAACAAATAAATATAATAAAGCCTCAAAAGCAAATCCAGGGTAAGTTTAAAGTGGTCATCAGATATACAATAAGAAGTACTAATAATCAACCATGTACTAACTTTACCTGCGTTATTGTAAGTCTTCACGACAATCTCAAGTTACCTGTTTTTATACTCATTTGATGAAAATGACCGTGTGTCATACAGGTCTTATGGTCCAGACTGGGATTCAAAGTTTTTATTCTTCCACTGCATAATGCATTCCCATAAGGAAGGATTTGTTCTGTCTTCACCGTTTTTATTTAATACTGTTTAGTGGTTATTAGCTTAAAAGTGTTGCAACTATGTTGCTCATTTTATTCCTATGTATCTTTTGATGCTATTATAAATGATATGACTTTTTGAAATGTCATTTTTTTTTATTGGTGATATAGAGAAATACAGTTGAAAAAGTTCATTTTCTGTATATTATTGAACTTGTAAAAGTATTTTTAAAATTTAGGTGTATATTTTTTATTTTAATGGATGTATTCAAAGCAGCTGTTAATAACATATTTATTTTCCAATCCATGTACACTTATTTTTTGTTCTTGACTCCCTGCTTTGTCAAAGACACATAGTTCAAATTTAATCAAATTGGTCATCATAGACCTTCAGTTTCATTTCAATTTAAAAGGTATCATTATAATATTTTACTATCAAGAATGATGCTTTCTATAGAAACCCTTTATCAGAATCGAGAAGTTTCTTTCTATTCTGTGTTTAGTTTATTTAATTATGAATACATGTTCAATCTTAACAGGTGTTTTTTACTGCTTCTATTGAACTTTTCTTCTTTGTTCTCTTGAATTACATATTTATTCCATTGAACTACATGGTGAATTATATAAGCTGAATTTGCAACGGTACATGATAACAAATCAAGTAATAAATTAGGTAAAGCAAGCATTATTGTGATATATTAAATGTTATATATTGTGGATTAAGTTCACTAATATTAATTAAGGATTCTTTTGTCTATGTCTATTAAAAAGATTAACCTAAAATTACTGGGAATTTTTAGTGAAATACTTACCAACCTTTGGTATAAAAATTAAACAGGATGGGTATGGTGGCTCATGCCTGTAATTCCAACACTTTGGGAGACCAAGGTAGGTGGATCACCTGAGGTCAGGAGTTTGAGTCCAGCCTGGCTAACATGGTGAAATCCTGTCTCTACTAAAAATACAAAAATTAGCTGGGCGTGGTGTTGCACGTCTGTAATCCCAGCTACTTGGGAAGCTGAAGCACAACTATCGCTTGAACGTGGGAGGCAGAGGTTGCAGTGAGCCGAGATCATCCCACTGCACTCCAGCCTGGGCAACAGAGTGAGACTCCATCTCAAAAAAATAAATAAATAAACTTTATAAA
This sequence comes from Piliocolobus tephrosceles, assembly GCF_002776525.5. Lineage (NCBI taxonomy): Eukaryota > Metazoa > Chordata > Mammalia > Primates > Cercopithecidae > Piliocolobus > Piliocolobus tephrosceles. The sequence goes on from NC_045450.1 coordinate 20,174,506, forward strand.
ATAAAAAATAAAGTAAGAAGTGCTTCCTATTTTTTATTTGCTCAAATATTTTGTGTATCTACCAGCATATCTTCTTAAATGTTTGGTGTTATTTCCTCTTAAATAGGGTGTGATTCATATGTGAAGTTAATTATGCATGGAGATTGTCCTTTGGGGAGGTTTTTAATTGTTCACATTTCTAAGTGAGAATTATTTGGGTATCTTATTAATAATCTGGGTGAGGGGTTGTTAGTTGAGTTTTTACAGGACCATTTCACTCCATCTAAATTTTCCAGTTTATTGGAATACATTTATTCACGATACCTTATGGTCTTTTTAACATCTGTAGGATTAATAATGATGTCTCCATTTTCATTTCTGTCTAATTTTTGCCACTTGTGTTTTTTCAAACAGTCTTAAAAGAAGTTTATCAATCTTCTAAGTCTTCAAAAAAAAAGTTTTCAACTTTGTTGATTTTTTATTGCATTTTTAAAAATTTATTTTCTACATTATTTTCTTCTTCTACATTCTAAATTTGGGGGATTAATTCTCTTACATCACAAGATGAGCCCTTAGATTGTTTATTGTCACTCTAGAATGTATCTCAGTGACTAGAATGTATCTCAGTGTGGGTGGAGGGATTGGCATTTTTTCTACTTAGATGCTCTAAGCTTCTAACATCTGTGATTTGATGTCTCATTACTTTTGGAAGATTGTCATTCTTGGGAAGACAAAATTTCTGGGAAAAGTCAGTACAATTTGGGAGATAGAATTGTCCCTTGGAGACTTGAGATGTAGAAAGAAGAAAACATACAGCATAAGTTAAGGGTCCTGAAGAACCAAAAGGCTATCAGAAAAACAGAAAACAGTAGTATCCACACTACCACCACCACCCTATCACACACTCCCCAATAAAAAGACATTTACGTGTAAAGAAACTATATTTCACTCTACCAACAGAAATAGCTGTCATAAACCAAGCAACCATGTCGTCTTCTCAAACCGTTATCACCATTTCATAGAATTACTATTTTTGATGGTCCATGAGAATTCACAGTTCACACCAGAAAGAGGTAGGACACATTTATACAAAGTATGAAAGGAGGACAAAAAGGAATAAAAACAGTGCACATGACAAAATAACCTTTAAAAAACACAACGGCAACATACTTACGAATACACCTATGGTGGGGGCAGAAAATGTGTCAAAATGTTAGCAATGTTGATACTATACAGAGGGAACAGTGTTTATTTTATTACTATTATTTCGATGTCACTTTATGTTTGAGAATTTCAGAAATAATGTAAGGAGAAAATGGGCTTCAGACAACTATATGAGAGTATGATACTGTTTTTATAAAGCTCAAATTTAGAAAGTAAAATATTGTTAGTGCATACATGTAAAGATCAATTTGTATGTAATTAACACAGAAAATCAATTCATCATAGCAGTTACCTGTGGAGAATAGAAAAGTGAAGGATCACATAGGTATTCTGTTTACAATATTTGTAAACTTTTCATTTTGAGGCTTGGCTTATAGATGCCATTATGATATTATTCTTAAAATTTATAAATAAGGCCAGGTGCGGTGGCTCACGCCTGTAATCCTAGCACTTTAGGAGGCCGAGGTGGGCAGATTATTTAAGGTCAGGTGTTCGAGACCACCCTGGCCAATGTGGTGAAACTCTGTCTCTACTAAAAATACAAAAATTAGCCGGGTGTGCTGGCATGCACCCAGCTATTCAAGAGGCTGAGACAGGAGAATCGCTTGAACCTGGAAGGCGGAGGTTGCAGTGAGCCAAGATCGCGCTACTGCACTCCAGCCTGGGTGATAGAGTGAGACTCAGTCTCCAAAAAAATATATATATGTGTGTGTATATATATATGTGTGTGTGTGTGTATATATATATATATATGCATAAATATTATACCATATAGTCTTTGGTATGAGTCAAGTATTTTTAAAACATAATTCTGAAGTATGAGAAATGTAAAAGATGAAATAATAGTAGATATAATGGTCTACCCAGAAATCTGAAATAATTCCCTAATGAACTATTAGATTCTGTAATAATTAATGTGGTTGCTGAACTCAGAATAAATACAAACATAAAATTCAATTGCATTTCTATACATCAATGACAAAGACTTATAAAATGTGATTCCGAAAAAGGGAGAGTTCAGTGGCCAAAACTAGAACAGTTTGAGCAACAAAATAAAGTAGTACTGGATTATAACCCAAAATATAACCAATAATATCTGTAAGTCTATTTTGATTTATTAAAGTAATTCTGATATTTATTTTGACATCTAATTAAATGATGTTCAAATATATCTATTCGAATTCAAATATATAATTTCTAGTATATAAAGGGGGAAGAAAGGAAAAACTTTATAGCAGAGAAAACAGAAAAACACCACCTCAATCAAGTGACCAAGAGCAACGTCAGCAGTAAATAATTCGCTTTGAGTGTATGGAGCTCTCCTTTTAGATGTGATAAAGATTGAACTTTACCTTTGCGGTATTCCTTCCAAAAACCCATAACTTCATTCTAATTATGAAAAAAACCTTATATAGATCCCAATTGAGGGTCTGACAGATCTTATTCTACAAAATACCTGACCCCCAGTACTCCTCAAAAAGTCAATGCCATTAAAAATAAGAAAAATCCAAGAAACTATCACAGCCAAGAGGAACCTAAAAGACATGGCTATTAAATGTAATGTGGTATCTGGATTGGAGCATGGAACAGAAAAAGGACATTATATTTTAAAAACTAGGAAATCTGAATAAATTAGGTATGTTATAATAATGTATTAATATTCATTAATTGTAACATGTATCTTACTAGTATATGTTATTAGAGATACGGGGTACAGGATATATGGAGCTCTCTTTACAATTTTTCTGTAAATCTAAAACTATTCTAAAATATCCTTTTTTAAAACAAGGAGAGGAGAGTTTATAATTTTCTTATAACAAGATTTTTTTTTTTTTTTTTTTTTTTTTTTTTTTTGAGATGGAGTCTTGCTCTGTCATCCAGTCTGGAGTGCAATGGCACGATCTCGGCTCACTGCAACCTCCGCCTCCCAGGTTCAAGTGATTCTCCTGCCTCAGCCTCCCAAGTAGCTGGGATTACAGGTGGCTGCCACCACGCCTGGCTAAGTTTTGTATTTTTAGTAGGGATGAGGTTTCACCATGTTGCCCAGGCTGGTCTCAAAGCCCTGACCCCAGGTGATCCACGTGCCTCAGCCTCCCAAAGTGTTGGTATTACAGGTGTGAGCCACTGTACAAGGCTATCATTTTCTTATAACAGGAATTCTGTGCCTTTTATTCATGAACTTTCCAAGAAAGTTTTACAAGTGTCAGCTAATGGTCAGTTTTACATTGTTTAAAGGCGAGTGTGTCTTCTTTTCCAAGAGTATTTGTACTTTAAAGCTTTCTTCTAATTAGCAACTTAAGATTTCACATTTCTGAAAGGATTTGGGATATATTGTTCATAGCAAGCAATGATTATTAGACATATAAATAAATATATTAATATACATAAGCTTACTTAATTACTATGCATTATGTTAATGAAGGCCGATCTTCAAAATTTATTGTTCAAATGGCATTTTTGTAGCAGGATAATTACTTCTCACACTAAATACCTTGTCTCAATTTAGTCTAATGTTTGATTTTATCCTATATTTTTTCTTTGTTGTTTTTCGAGTTCTTGTTCATTCATAGTATCAATGTTGTGCACTAAGATTAGCTGTCTTGCATTTTCTTTTTTGCCAATTTCAGATACTGAGAAGAATATTTATTCTTTGGAAGAGCCTATGATTGGAAAGTATTTGATTGGCATGAGTACTGCAGGCTTTATTTTCCTTCTGTTGATTTTCTTTTGGGAGACTACTTCATGGAGACTAAGAACATTCCTCAATCAATACATTTACTTTGGTATCTACAAGCGATACAGGAAAGTAAGTACTCAAGTGTGGAATAATTTAAGAACAACTCTAAGAGAATTGGAAATTAGGTCTGAGAAGTATGTATCTATATACTGTTACCTTAGCCAGCCTGGTGGCATGCTCCTGTGGTCCCAGCTACTCAGGAAGCTTGGAAGTTATTTGATGAAAGAAAAATCTGTGTCTACAAGAATGTATTTTCTTAACCTATATTGAGATAGAATTACCTACACTAAACTGCATTCTTTTTGTTGGTCATTTCAAAGGTCCAGATTTTGTCTTTATGAATTTTCTCTAATGCTGACTATTTTCTATTTCACTGATAATCTAATTCTTTTTCATGGCTGAAAAGTACTCTATTGTGTATAAGTACCATATTTTGTTTATCCATTCATTCATTGATGGGTAGTTAGGTTACTTTTGAATCTTGGGTATTGTGAATAGCATGCCTGCTATGGGTCTGTCACATATGGCTTTTATTATGTTGAGGTACGTTCCTTCTATACTCATTTTTTAGGGTTTTTATCATGAATCCATGTTGAATCTTATCAAATGCTCTTTCAGCATCAACTGAAATGATTATATAGTTTTTGCCCTTCATTATGTTGATATGATGTACCACATTGATTGGTTTCTGTATCTTAAACCATCCTTGCATCCCTGGGAGAAATCCTACTTGGAGATGATAAAATGATCTTTGTAATGTATTGTTGAATTCAGTTTGCTAGTATTTTGTTGAGAATTCTTGCATCAATATTCATCAGGAATATTGGTCTATTGTCTTCTTTCTTTTTTTATGTATCTTTTTCTGATTTTTATTTCTGCCTTAATTTCATTGTTTACGCAAAGTCGTTCAGGAGCAGATTATTTAATTTTCATTTAATTGTAAGGTTTTGAGCAATCTTCTTAGTATTGATATCTATTTTTATTGCACTGTGGTCCAAAAGTGTGGTTGGTATGATTTTGTGGGGTTTTTTTTTTATAATATGTTAAAGACTGTTTTATGACTGATTGTGTGGTCAATTTTAGAGTATGTGCCATGCACAGATAAGAAGAATGTATGTTCTGTTTTTGGGTAGAGAGTTCTGTGGGTGTCATTTAGATTCATTTGGTCAATGTCAAGTTCAGGTCCTGAATATCTTTGTTAATTTTTTGCCTCCATGATTTGTCTAATACTGTCAGTGAGGTGTTGAAGTCTCCAACTATTATTGTGTGGTTATTTAAGCCTCTTTGTAGGTCTCCAAGAATTTGCTTTATGAATCTGGGTGCTCCTGTGTTGGGTGCATACATATTTAGGATAGTTAGGTCTTCTTGTTGAATTGAACCCTTTGCCATTATGTAATGCCCTTCTTTGTCTTTTTTGATCTTTGTTGGTTTAAAATCTGTTTTGTGTGAAATTAGAATAGCAACACTTCTTTTTTTCTGTTTTCCATTTGCTTAGCTTTTTCTCCATCTCTTTACTTAAAGCCTGTAAGTATCATTGCATGTGAGATGGATTTCTTGAGTATAGCATACAGTTGAGTCCTGCTTCTTCATCCAACTTGCCACCCTGTGCCTTTTAATTGTGGTATTTAGCTTATTTATATTCAAGGTTAATATTGATATGTGCGAACGTGATCCTATCATCATGTCATTGGCTGGTTGTTATGTAGACTTGATTGTGGAGTTGCTTTATAGTGTCAAGGCTCTTTTACGTAAGTGTGTTTTTGTGATGGCCTTTCCTTTCCATATTTAGCACTCCCTTCACGACCTCTTGTGAGGCAGGTCTGGTGGCAATGAATTCCCTTAGCATTTGCTTGTTTCAAAAGGATCTTATTTCTCCTTTGCTTATGAAACTTAGCCTGAATATGAAATTGATGGTTGGAATTTCTTTTCTTTACCAATGCTGAATATAGGCCCCCAATCTCTTCTGGCTTGTAGGGTTTCTGCTGAGAGATCTACTGTTAGCCTGATGGGGTTCTCTTTGTGGGTGATCTGTTCCTTCTCTCTAGCTGCCTTTAACATTTTTTCTTTCATTTTGACCTTGAGAAATCTGACGAATATATGTCTTGAGGATGGTTATCTTGTATACTATCTCATAGGGGTTCTTTGCTTTTCCTGAGTTTGAATGTTGATGTCTCTAGTGAGGTTTGGGAAATTTTCATGGATGATATACTGAAATATATTTTCCAAGTTTCTTGCTTTCTCTCCCTGTTTCAGTGACAGCAGTAAGTCATAGATTTTGTTTCATTACATAATTCCGCATTTCTCAGGTTTGGTTCATTCTTCTTTGTTGTTTCTTCTTTATTTTGTCTGACTCAGTTATTTCAGAAAACTGGTCTTTGAGGTGAGCTTCTTTCCTCAGCTTGCTTGAGTCTGCTGTTAATCCTTGCAGTTGTATTATAGAATTCTTGAAGTGTGTGTTATAGAATTCTTAAAGTGAGTTTTTCAGCACTATAAGATCAGCTTGATTCTTTCTTAAAATGGCCACTTCATCTTTCATCTCTTGTATTGTTTTATTATATTACTTAGAGTCCTTGGATTGGGTTTTTACTTTCTCCTAAATTTTGATCATCTTTGTTCCTATCCATATTCTGATTTCTATTTCTGTCATTTCAGCCATTTCAGCCTGGGTATGAACCATCACTGCTGGGGAACTAGTGTGGTTGTTCAGAGGTAAGAAGACACTCTGGCTTGTTGAGTTGCCAGAGTTCTTGCACTGGTTGTTTCTCATCTGTGTGGGCTTATGTTCCTTCAATATTTGAAATTGCTGTCCTTTGGATGGGTTGGTTTTTTGTATTTTTTGTTTGTTTGTTTTTTGCTTGTATCTTTTTATATGCCCTTGGGGATTTGATTGTGGTATAAGGTGGGTTCAGTTGACTGCTTTGTTTCTGGAAGACTTTAGGGGGCTAAGTGTCAGCTCAGCACTCTTGGGCTGCATGCTCTATCTCTGAGGAGCTGGTCCTGGGCCCACAGCTTTGTTCTCTGGCCCCTGGAAGTTAGGAATCTGCTGCACTGGAGGGGCTGAAGTGGTTCCAGTTCACTGGCCAGAACACTCCAAGGAGTGGCGTGGGCCACACAGCGGTACAGCGAGGTGCACACGCCTCTGCTGATTGGGGTACTGTCAGAAGCAAGGCTGCCGCATACCTGCTGAGCTTGCACAAGTTACAGTGGTGGTGTGATAAGGGCGGGGTGCTGGCGGTGAGGGCAGGGATTGGGGGGTTCCAGTGTTGGTGCTCACACTCATGCTTGCAACAGTGATGGCGAGAGTGGGGCACTGGTGAGCATGGCGCTGTTGGCCTCCGTGGTGTTGTGCTCCCAAAGGCAGCATTGGCAGCGCAGGGTGGATGAGGCTGCCAACATCCTTGTGCGCATTTGTAGCAGCGGTGGGGCGGCACCATTGCATGGGGTTGCCAGTGTCTGCATGTTCGCGCCGGTGGCGGTGTCACCGTTGGGGGTGTTGAACATCTGTTGCATACCTCTTGGCCATTCATATGTCTTGTTTCAAAAAATGTCTGTTCAGGTCCTTTGCCATTTTTAAATCAGATTATTTGTTTTCTTACTATTCTGTTGTTGTGATTGCTTATATATTTTGGATATTAATCCCTTATGAGATAAATGGTTTGCAGATATATTCTCCTAATCCATAGGCTGTCTCCTCACTCTATGGTTTATTTTACTCTGCTGAAACTTTTTAGTTTCATGCAATTTTATTTGTCTATTTTTGCTTTTGTTGCATGTGCTTTGTGGATTATTTGAAAAAGACCTTTGCCAGACCAATGTAAAGAAGCTCTTACCCTGTATTTTCCTCTAGGAATTTTACAGCTTCAGGCCTTAAGTTTAAGTCTCTAATCCACTTTGAGTTCATTTTTTTTATATTGAGTGAGATAAGGGTCCAACTTCATTCTTTTGCATGTGGATCTTCAAATTCCCAGTAGCATTTATTAAGGAAACTGTCTTCCTGGTTGTGTCTTTTGGGCACCTCTGCTGAATATATTTGACCTTAAATGACTGATTTTATCTCTGGGCTTTCTATTCTTTTCTGTTATTCTGTATGTCTGCTTTTGTACCAGTACTGCATTGCTTTGATTACTGTTACTTTGTGGTAGATTTTGAGATCAAGTTGTGTGATGCCTGGAGTTTTGTTCTTATGTGCTCAAGATTTATTTGGCTATTTGGAGGTATTTTTGGTTTTCATATGAATATGAGAATTGTCTTTTCTATTTCTGTGGAAAGGATCATTGGAATTTTGATAGGGATGGCATTGAATCTGCAGACTACTTTGGATGACATAAATATTTTAACAATATTAAATTTTCCAATCCATGAACACAGGATATCTTCCATTGATTTTGTCTTCTACAAAATATTTAGTCACTGTTTTATAGTTTTCGGTTTGCAGACCTTTCAGCTCTGCAAATTTATTGCTAAGTATTATTATGCTATTGTGAATGAGATTATTTTTGGATTTTTTGATAGGTAGTTATTAGTGAATAGAAATATTGATTTTTGAATGTTGATTTTGTATCCCACAAATTTATTAAATTCATTTGTTCTAACATATTTTTGGTGAAATATTTAGGGTTTTCTATTTGTAGGGTCATGGCATCTGCAAACAGGGACAATTCAATTTATTCCTTTTCAATTTGGATAACTTTTATTTCTTTTTCTTGCCTAATTGCTCTAACTAGGACTTTCAGGACTATGCAGAATAAAAGTAGCAAGAATGGACATCGTTGCCTTATTCCTGATCTTAGAGAAAAAGCTCTCAATTTTTCTCCATTGAGTATGATGTTTGATGTAGGTGTGTCATATATGGCCTTTATTGTGTTGAGGTACAATCTTTTAATATCTAATGTGTTGAGAGTCTTTTTATCATAAAGGATATTAAATTTTGTCAAATTTTTTTCTGTATTCATATGAATCATATGTTTTTGTCCTTTCTTCGATTAATGTGGTATCACATTTATAGATTTCTGTTATGTTAAACCATCCTTGTATTGGGATAAATGCCACTTGGTATGGTAAATGATCCTTTTGATGTGCTATTGAGTTTGATTCAGAACTCAATCACATTGCTAGTATTTTGTGAGAAATACTATTTGTGCTAGTATTTTGTTGAGAACTTTTGCATCTATGTTTTGTTATGTTGTGTTTCCACTTTCATTTATCTCAAGATTTAAACTTCCCTTTTAATTTGTTCTTTAACTCATTATTTGGAAGTATATTGTTTGATTTTTATGTATTTGTGAATTTTCCAAAATTACTCATGTTATTGATTGCTAGTCTGATATCATTGTGGTCAGAAAAGATACTTGGTATGATCTCAGTCTTTTGAAATGTGTTAAGACGTGTACTATAGCCTAACATATGAACTCTCCTGGAGAATGTTCTGGGCACACTATAGAAGAATTTGTATTCTACTGGTATTGGATTAAATGTACTATATATGTCTATTAGTTCCACTTGGTCTAAAATGTTGCTTAAGTCCAATGTTTCTGTATTGATTTTCTGAACGTATGAGTTGTACATTGCTATCTAAGTATGGTATTGAATTTTCCTACTTTCCTATTCTTGTATTACTGTCTATCTCTCCCTTCAGGTCTATTAATACTTGCTTTATATATTTATAACATGTGAAGTTGGGTGTGTGTATGTTTATAATTGCTACATCCTCTTGATGAATTGTCTCCTTTATCATGATATAATGACCTTCTTTGTCTTGTTTTACAATTTTTGACTTAAAGCTTATTTCATCTAAGCATAGCTACTCCTGCTCTTTTTTTTTTTTTTTTTTTTTTGGTTTCCATTTGTATAAAATATTATTTTTATCCCTTCATTTTCAGTCTAGGTGTGTCCCTACAGGTGAAATGAGTCTCTTGTAGATAGCATATATTTCAGCTACTCTGTATCTTTTGATTGGAGAACTTAATTCATTTAAATTGAACATAATTGTTGATGGGTAACTACCTTCATTTTGTTGTTTTATGATTATTTTGTAGATCCTTTGTTCCTTTTTTCTCTCTCTTGCTATCACCTTATTGATTAAATAATTTTCTCTACTGGTATGCTTTAAGTCTTTATTTTCTATCTCTTTTTATCTGCTTTGTTGTTTTGCATGTACCATAAGGCTTCCCAAGAAATTTTTATGGTTATAGTAGGCTACTTTAAGGTGATAATAACTCAATTTTGATCACATTTTAAAATTCCACAATTTTACTCCTTCTCTTTCCACATTTAAAATTTTTAATGTTACAGTTTACTTTCCGTCATATTATATATCCCTTAAGAACACACGACATTTTGTCTTTTAACCTTTATACTAAAGTTAAAAGTGATTCATATCCCCATTACAATATTGGAGTATTCTGCATTTGACTGTATGCTTACTTTTACCAGTGAGTTTCATATTTTCATATGTTTTTCTGTTACTCATTAGCACCCTCTTCTTTCATCTTGAAGAAATTTTATTAGCATCTCTTATAAGTAATCACAATCTTGAGGTCTGGTGGTAATGAAATCCCTTAGATTTTGTTTGCCTGGGAAAGCCTTTATCTCTCCATTTATAAATGACAAGTTTGCAGGGTATAGGATTCTTGAATGACAGTTTCATTTTTCCTTGAGCACTTTAAATATGTCATCCTATTCTCTTCTGGTTTGTTAGCTCTCTGTTGAGAAATTCGCTGCTAGCCTTATTGGATCTCCTTTATATATGTTATTTGCTTTTTTCTCTTGCCACTTTTAAGATCCTCTTTTTGTGCTTGACTTTTGACAATTTGATTTTCATATGTCTTGGTGTAGTATTGTTTAAATTTAATCTGATTGAACATATTTGACCCTCCTGTACCTGGAAATATATAACTCTCCCCAAATTTGTCAAGTATTCTGCTGTTATTTCTTTAAACAAACTTTCTAACCATTTACTTTTTTATTCTCCTTTGCTAACTCGTGTTTGCTCTTTTGATGCTATCTAATAAATCCCATAAGATTTCTTTATTATTTTTCATGATTTTTAATCTTTTTCCTTTTCTGTCTGTTTTCAAATAACTTGTCTGCATGTTCAAGTGAATTATAGATTCATTCTTTTGCTTGATCAAGTCTTCTGTTCATGCTCTCTACTGCAATTTTTATCTCAAATTTGTTGTATTTTTCAGCTCCAAAATTTGTTAGATTTTTTTAAAAAATAATTTCAGTCTCTCTGTTAAATTTCTCATTTGAGTCATTATTGTTTACCTGATTTAATTGACTTGTTCATTGTTGTTATTATATTGAAGTATGTTTGACATTCCTTAAAACGATTATTTTGAATTCTTTGTCAGACTATTTGTGTATCATTTTGAAGAGTGTCAGCTCCTGGGAGAGACTTGTGTTTTTTTGTTTTGGTGTTGGTGGCATTATGATCTCCTTTGTTCTTTATGTTTTTTTTTATTTTGTTTTGTTTTGTTTTGTTTTTTGCCTTCCTTTGATGTATGCACATTTGAATAAGTAGGAACTTATTCCAGTTTTTTAGATTGGCTTTTTCCAGGAAAACCTTTTACCTGTCAGCTGTTCAGAGATTCTGAGTAGACTGTTTCAAGTACAGATTTGCTGCTGGAGTCTTTGGGCAAGCTGTTCTTTTGCCAGGGATAGCAGCTGGGTAGGTATGGTGCCTGGGACCATAAGGTTGGTCCTGATGCCTGTATCCCCTGGTGGTCCAGGTTATTAGGTCTACTGGGAAAATATTGAACCCAGGGTCTGCTAGAGTGTGGGACCATAAGGGCCATCCTAGAAGGTGAAGTCAGCCTGGTGCTAGAGCCAGCATGGAGCCTGGTTCCATGGGCGCTGGTCTGAGTTCTAAGATCCTGGATACTGGCCTAGTACCTGGAGCCACTGGATCTGGTCTGGGGCTTATGACTATGGGAGTCAGCCAAGTTCTGGGTATGGTTCAGAGCCCAGGGTCACTGGCACTGTCCTGGCCCTGAGGTAGGCCTGGAGCCTGAATCTGTAGGGCTGACCTGGTATTGGAGTGGGTCCAAAGACTGCCTGGTTTGGAGACTGGCCCATGGCTTAGGTTCGTTGTGGAGATGAAGTCTGTTTCACTGGACTGGAGCCTGTGACCACAGGGGCTGTTCTGTGCCCCATCTGTGGCCTGTATCCACCAAGTAAGGCCTGAAGGCTCAGTCTGTGAGTACCAACTTGATGACTAGGGCTATGAGGGTCAGCCTGGTGTTGGGGAAGGCCTGAGGTGTAGGGCTGTGGGAGCCAGCTCTACGCTGTGGATGGTGGGGTGTTCCGGGGACAAAATATGGCCTGGGTCCTGGGACTTTGGTATCTGTCCTGGTGTCCGGGCAGGACTGGAGGCTCAGTACTGTAAGTACTTAAGTACTTGGAGTCTGGAGGATATAGAGACCTGACTGGTGCTGTGGTTCTTTTGGAGTGTAGCACAGCTCCTCATAAGTCACACTTTGTACCTCACCTTTAGGGGCCTGGTAGAAATGACTCTAGTTATGGCTCTAAAACCAAAAAGGTGTGGAGGTGGGTCCTGAGAAGAATCAGCAATGTTTTGCAAGACATCTACTTCAGGGGAGGCCATTATAGTTTTCTCAGACAAAGCAGTGTTAATTTTTTTTTTTTTTTTTTAGATGGAGTCTTGTTCTGTCACCAGGCTGGAGTGCAGTGGTGTGATCTCAGCTCACTGCAACCTCCACCTCCTGGATTCAAGCGATTCTCCTGCCTCAGGCTCCTGAGTAGCTGGGACTACAGATGCTTGCCACCACACACAGCTAATTTTTGTATTTTTAGTAGAGACGAGGTTTCACCACGTTGGCCAGGATGATCCCAATCTCCTGACCTCGTGATTCACCTGACTCGGCCTCCCAAAATGCTGGGATTATAGGCGTGAGCTATTGCACCCTGCAGTAGTGTTAATTTTTTTACATAGGTACAGAGAACCTGCTTCTACTGGCAAACAAGTCTCATAAGAATGTAGGAGTTCATCATTCCCAGCTTCATCAGAATCTTCTCATTTGTCCTCATTCCAGTCTTCAGGATATCATTCTTTCCTAAGCAATGCCTTCACTTTAATGGTAGTTACTCTGCAAAGTTGGGAATTCAATTTGTGTTGTAATTCAGCCACCCACAGAATGAGGCTGTGGGGTTGTGTTTTAGCAATCTCAGCCCTGTGGCTATATGAGTCTCTTTCTTGACAGACGTAGACATTTAAGGACATTTATGGAGCCCTTCATCTGGAAATTTGAATCCCTAAGCTTATCCTTTTCTTTCCCTATTTTGTCATGCAAAATTAGAAGCATCTAGGTAATCTCATTATGCTTGTTAGTTTGACCAAAATGTTCACCAGTATCATACATATGGATACCTGGTCACCCAGTATCTTGCCTCTTGTAAGAATTTGATTATGAGTGTCCAGTGGTTTCAGATCTTTGTTGCCACATCAGTCATGGACTATCAGAGAGAGAGAGAGATTGATTGAGATTGAGATTTTAAGAAATTGGCTCACATGATTGTGGATGCTGTTATGTTTAAAATCTGAAGGGTAGGCTAGCAGGCTGGAGACCCAGGGAAGATTTTAAAATATTGTAACCATCCAACGAGTTCTCCTTTCCCACAGCCAAGATCGAGCTGATTTATCAAAACAGGAGAATTGCAGTAGAGAAATAGTTTAAATCACAGAGCTTGCTGAATGGGAGACTGGAGTTTTATTATTACTCAAATCAGTCTGCCCCAAAACTCGGGGATTGGGATTCTTAAGGATAATTTGGTGGGTAGGAGGTCGGAAAGTGGGGAGTGTTGATTGATCAGGTCTGAGATGAGATCTTAGGGAGTCACAGTTGTCCTCTTGTGCTGAGTTAGCTCCTGTGTGAAGGCCACAAGACCAGATGAGTCAGTTTATCAATCTGGGTCTTGCCAGCTGATCCATTGAGTACAGGGTCTGCAAAGCATCTTAGGTTTTAACCTAAGATCAGTCATGTTACCCTCAGAGCAATTTGGGGAGGTTCAGAATCTTGCAGCCTCTAGCCGAATGACCCCTAAACCATGATTTCTAATCTTGTAACTAATTTGTTAGTCCTGCAAAGACAGTCTAGTCCCCAGGCAGGAAAAGGGTTGTTTTGGGAAAATGCTGTTATTGTATTTGTTTTAAAGTTAAACTACAAACTAAGTTCCTCCTAAAGTTAATGCAGCCTATGCCCAGGAATGAGCCAGGACAGCTTGGAGGTTAGAAGCACGATGGAGTCTGTTAGGTTAGATCTCTTTCACTGTCATAATTTTCTCAGTTATAATTTTTGCAAAGGTGGTTTCAATATCTTTACACCAACATCTAGATTAGTGTTTTACCAAATATCTGCCTGTTATGGCCTAACCAAGTTGACATGTAAAATTAACCATCACAACAGCATATAGTTGCGGCTTTAAAAATCCAGTCTGACAGTTTCTGCCTTGTGTTTGCATTGTTTAATCCAGTCACATTTAATGTCATTATTGATATAGTTGGATATACTTCCATTTTACATTTTTTCTGTATCGTTTGTTCTTCTGTTCATCCTTTGCTGCTTTCCTTTGCAATTAGTGAAAATTTTATAAAGTAACATTTCAATTCTTTCAATTATTTTTTCACTATGTTTTTTGAGTAATTTCCTTAGTAGTTGTTTTAGGACTTGCAATATGCTTCACTTATCAAATCTACTCAACTTATTAAAATCTACCTCAGTTTAACGCTAAATTAATTTCAGTGAGATATAAAAACTTTATTCCTATATATCGGTATTGTCTATTATTCCTCTTTTTCTATTATTATACATAGTACATCTACATGTTGTAGACCCAGCAATACATTATCATACTTATTACTTTATGTAATGTTTTGTCTTTTAAATAAACTAAGAGAAGAATGGACAGCAAGTATGTATTTTTAGCCCTTGTTATACTAACCATTGTATTTACCATTTCTGGTTTGTATTTGTTCCTATGTATTTGAGTTACCATCTAGTGTCATTTATTTAGAAGAATACAGATTTGCTCACTCCCATCTTCTTTGTGCTATTATTGGCAAATATATTATATTTCTCTGTGTTATAGGCGCAAACATACAAAAAAGTATATACATATCATTTTGTACAGTTGTTCTTTAAGTCAGCTAATGGAAGAAAGGAGAAGAAACATGCATTTATGCCATTTCTTAATTCCATAATTGTCTTTATAAGCACTTTTAAAATATGGATTCGAATTTCTGTCTGGGGCCAATTGCTTGTGACTGAACAACTTCCTTTAGGATTTCCTGTAGAGCAGGTCAGCTAGCAACATTTTCTTAAAATTGTTATGTGGTAATGTCCTTATTTTGCCTTTATTGTTTAAACATAGCTCTGCTGGACATAGGATTCTTGGGGATAGTTTTCTGTTTGCTTGTTTTTGTTTTTTCTTTCAGCACTTCATACATGTCATTCCCCTGCTTTCTGGCTTCTATTGTTTCTAATAAGAAGTCAGTTGTCAACCTATTGGGGTTCTTTTGTAGATTATGAGTGTTTTTCTCTTTCTTATTTCAAGAGACTTTTTCCTTATCTTTGGCTTTCAGCAAATTACTGATATGTTTATGTATAGACGTCTTTGTGTTTATCCTGCTTGGTGTACGTTAAGCCCCCTTGGTGTGTAGGTTAATATTTTTCATCATATTTAGGAAGTTTCCAGCCATTACGTCTTCAAAAATTTTTCTGTTCCTTTTTCTACTTTCTATTTGGCATACCCATTATGGGAATGTTGATACACCTAATGGTGTCCCAAATTCCCCTGAGACTTTGTTTTTCTTCGTTTTCTTTTTGTTCTTCAGACTGCATTATCTCTTTCTGCCTATCTTCATGTTTGTTAATTCTTTCTTCACATCTACTATTGAGCTCCTCTACTGAGTTTTTCATTTCAGTTATTGTACTTTTCAACTCTAGAACCTACATTTGGTTCCTTTTTAATAATCTGTATCTTGGCTGGGCGCAGTGGCTCAAGCCTGTAATCCCAGCACTTTGGGAGGCCGAGACGGGCGGATCACGAGGTCAGGAGATCGAGACCATCCTGGCTAACACGGTGAAACCCCATCTCTACTAAAAAATACAAAAAACTACCCAGGCGAGGTGGCGGGCGCCTGTAGTCCCAGCTACTCCGGAGGCTGAGCAGGAGAATGGCCTGAACCCAGGAGGCAGAGCTTGCAGTGAGCTGAGATCCGGCCACTGCACTCCAGCCTGGGCGACAGAGCGAGACTCCGCCTCAAAAAAAATAATAATAATAATCTGTATCTCATTATTCTCTGTTTGATAAGACATTGCCATAATACCTTTCTTCATTTCTTTAAGCATGGTTTCCTTTACTTTTAGAATATATTTGTAATGGTTACTTTAAAGCTTTTGTCTGTTACAACTGATGTCTGGTCACTTTCACAGTTTCTGTTGCCTGGTTTTTTTCCTATATGTGACACAAACTTTTATTTTTTTTGCATGTGTTGTAATTTTTTTTTAACTGAACTCTGAACTTTTTTGATAATATATGTTGGTAACCGTGGGTACTATTCTCACCAAGGGAGTTGTTGCTGTTTGCTAGTTTATTGTTTAGTGACTTGCTGAGCAGTTTCAGTGAAGTCTTTCCCTTCCTGTGTGAAGCCTCAGATGTTGTTCCTCAGAGGGTGCAGACCTGGGCATGGGCACAGTCATCCCTGGATGACAGTGATTTTTGCAGGGTTCTTGACTGTCTCTTTTCATGACTACATCTAGCTATTAAACTCCACTAACTTTAATATTAATCCAGCTATTAAACTTGACTAATCTCTTATTTCTTATTGGTTTCAACAATGCCCTGGGGTGTGAATTTCTCCAAAAACTGATCCAATTAAATTATATGAGTTAATTTGAAGTCAGGGTTTAAGCTTCATCTTTACCCCAGGAGGGCTCTTCATAGCTGTCTTTTTCCTTGGTTCTCTTCAGTAAACTACCTAGCATCCGGTTTGATTTATACCTGTAATGGAGCTAGCTAGCAGTCACCTCTTGATTGCTTTCCATCAAAATTTCCTTTTTTTTTTTTTTTTTTTTTTTGAGATGGAGTTTCACTCTTGTTGCCCAGGCTGGAGTGCAATGGTGCAATCTCAGCTCACTGCAACCTCCCCCTCCCGGGTTCAAATGATTCTCCTGCCTCAGCCTCCCGAGTAGCTAAGATTATAGGTATGCGCCACCATGCCCAGCTAATTTTGTATTTTTAGTAGAGACAGGGTTTCTCCATGTTGGTCAGGCTGGTCTTGAACTCCTGACCTTAGAGGTGTGAGCCACTGCACCTGGTCTGTTTTTTACAGCATCCTTAGGCTTTAACTTCCTCCATCCTCTGTTTCAAATTAAGTCAATTAAATTGGGGAGAGCAGAGGTGTTCTCTGTCTTATGGCCCAACTCTCCCGCTGGGCAAAACCGCTGAGCTGGGATAATGGAATGCTTTTCTGCTTCAGGGCTGGATGTCCAGTGGAGGACAGTAGTCTTTGGTCTTCTTGGCTTGCCTCTCCAAGCATAAAACCCTTTCCCTATGAATGAGCCAGGGCCCAGTCCCCAGTATAGCACCTCATGCCCAAGGTAGCCTTCACCTTATGAATAGGGGCTGAGTCGAAGAAGGGAGACCCAAAGTCATAGTTATACTTACCCAAAACATAACCTCTGCAAAAGGTTGCTAAGGATGGGATGAGAAATGCTAACCTTTTTCCCCTTATAGAAATATACCTTAGCCCTTGATTGGAAGCTGGGGGAAAAGGGAATCTAATATTTTTGGCTGAACCTGCCTAGAGTAACATTCTGTCACACTGGCCTGTGGGAAGGGAGGAGAGGATGTGGACCATGGATTTCACTGTTCTTAACAAGTCTAATAGATTTCCTTTGAATAAATGTTTCTTCATTTCCTGTATGCCCTTAGGATCCGCTATGGTTTGAATACGTTTCCCACATTTCATGTATTGGGAACAGAACCCCCAATGTGGCAGTATTGAAAGGTAGGGCATTTAAGAGGTGATTGGATGCTGAGGGCTCTGCTTTCATGAATGGATTAATCCATTGATCAATGGATTGATGAGTTAACATGGAGATGGAACTGGTAGCTTCATAAAAAGAGGGTAAGCAACCTGAGTAAGCATGTTAGCATGAGATTAAGCATGTCAGCTCTCTCACCAGGTGATGTTCTGTGCTGCCTTCAGACTCTGTAGAAAGCACCCACCAGGAGTAAGCCCTCACCAGATACTGAGCCATGCCTTTGGACTACCCAGTCTCCATAATTGCAATAAATAAATTGCCTTTCTTTATATAAATTACCCAGTTTTAGGTATTCCATTATAAGCAACAGAAAATGGACTAAGGCAGGATCATTACTAAAGACTTTAAGTGGTTATATTTTAAAATAACTTTCACCAGTTTCACTGGGGTACAGGTTTACAGACCTGTTAAACTGTTATTCTGGAAGTCTCAAAATTATTCCATATCAAGTCTTACTGACTTTTTCTCTCTCCTTCATAAAACAGAGTCAGTTCTTATTATTCTTTCTATGTGTTGAACATTCTGTGGTTGTAACAAATCATATTTGTTTATCTCAGTGTGGCTTCAATTTTTCATGAGGTGTCTGATTCACCTCATGGAAAAACAAGTTATGTAATCCTAATTTCTTAATCTATAGAAAACAGAAATCAATGTGTTCTGAAATAACTGGACAAAAATGTCTTAAAAATTATGCCAAATTTCTGCTCTAACATGTTTGGATCAGTTTCCTGAAACTACTTGGTCTAGTCAAGGTGACTAAAGAGCATTAATATCTGCAACATTTATCTTGAAAACATAGACCGTGGGGTCCAGTGAGTTTCTTAGGAAAAGTCCTTTTAAATCTTGCTGAACTTCTTAGCTCCCATTCCCTTCAAAGGACATTTATCATTACAAACTCATTACTGTTATGTTTAAAAGCTTTTTTACTCTCTTGAGATGATTTTCTTCTTAAGGATCCAGGTGAAAAAATCGTTTTTCTGTTTTAAATGCTTTAAGTTGTCTTTCAAAGTATTCAAGTACACATCGTAGCATGTTAATTCATAGTCTCTCTACCATTGAGTGCCTTTTTCCTCTCCTCTGGTCCTCACTCTTCTTTCTCTGGTGAATTATTCATTACTCACAACTTATCAAATTATACATGAGCGCTGAAGTGCTATTCAAGAAGTCTCTTGGAAATGACTCAAACTTTCTGTTTTAACATCTTTTAATATTATCCCTCAATTCAGCTTTTATGAAGCCACCCAGGCTAAAACAGATGCCTAAAGGGTATCTGCCTCTGTAATTTTTGTTTTGAAAATACAGGATATAGTGTCCAAGGAATTATCTGGGCAATCTGAAGATGAAGATGTACAAAACGAAAGAAAGAGAATCCTGGAGCAGCCTCAGGAGTTGCTGGATTCTATAGTACTTATTAAAGAACTCATAAAGGTAATGTAATTCAATGGCTAACATACACTGGCTTCATTTCTACTTCAGAGTGTGCCACTGGTGCCAAGGGCTCACTGTGGTTCTTTGGGCTCTATATGTATTCTCCCAGTAGAACAGAAGAGTTATCATGAAACTGTCTCAAGTAGTGATCCATAGGGGTCTGAGATATTACTAATTGTATTTTACCTATAAGTATTCTTTACTGAATTGTGTTTCCTGGATTTTTTTTTAGATATATTTTAAGTGCCCAGCCATTCTGGCTGTAAAAAATATCTCCCTTGCAATCCAAAAGGGGGAGTGCTTTGGATTGCTTGGATTCAATGGAGCTGGAAAAACAACTACTTTCCAAATTTTGACTGGGGAAGCCAGGCCTACCTCTGGAGATGTGTTGATTGATGGCTTTAGCATCACAAAAGATATCCTACAGGTAAGAGGCTGTTACAGTCTAAGATGTGAGAAGCATAATGAATGACTCAGGTTCAGGTAACAGGTAGATGGCTGGGGAGGGAGATGGGAAATATGGTATGTATTGATATTTATTTTGTTGATGCAGTCAATGGATTCTGGAGAGGGAAATAAACTTTTGAAGAGAGAGTGAAGCAGTAAGAGCGGAATCTAAAACAAGAGTGTCTTCTGTGTTCTTTCTTGAAAGTAAAAGGCAAGTTCTTTCAACATTACATCTAACATATGCCAGACAAGGTATGGTAAAGGTGTAAGAATGGTAAGGCTGGGCAGAAGGAGAAGAAGACCTGCAATTCAGTTGCACCTGAGGCCTTGCTCTGTCTTACTGAGAGCTCTGCAGCAAGATGGCCTTTCACAAGTCCCCCAAGTGAAGCAAGGTCACTAGCCTTTGTATCTCTGCATCTGCCAGTCATTGGCCACACATGCCACCTGGAAGAGAGGGTGTAACCTTGGAAAGAAGCTAAGTGTGGGGAGAATTTCAAGAATAAGAGAATTAGCAAATGTGTCAAACGCCAGGAAGACTAAGGCAAGGTAAAGCCTGGATAATGTACATTGGCTTTAGTAAGTAGAACTTCATTGACGAGGTTGGCAAGAGCAATTGCACTAGGGTTAAGTGGGTGGTAGTAACAAGAGCATGAATAGTGAATTCATTTCTCCTCACTTCATCACATCAGCCACTATCACCATAGAAGTAGGAAAACGGAGTTGGCAGAGTCTGCATCCTGCGGGATAAACAGCAGTCTAGTTTATTAGTCCGTTCTCATCCTGATAATAAAGACATACCCGAGACTGGGTAATTTATAAAGGAAAGGGATTTAATTGACTCACAGTTTCACATGACTGGGGAGGCCTCACAATCACGGAGGAAGGCAAATGAGGAGCAAAGTCATGTCTCACATGGCGACAGGCAAGAAAGCTTGTGCAGGGGAACTCCCATTAAAACCATCAGATCTCATGAGATGTATTCACTATCACAAGAACAACACAGGAAAGGCCTGTCCCCGTGATTCAATTACCTCCCACGGAGTTCCTCCCATGTCAAGTGGGAGTTATGGGAGCTACAATTCAAGATGAGATTTGGGTGGGGACACAGCCAAAGCATATCATCTGGTAACCAGAAGTGAAGCTAAAAATGTGGATTATACTTTGAAGAGAGTTAGCTGTGAGGCAAAATGAAGAATGAAAATTCACCCAGATTTGTAATAAGGACAGAAAATATTTCATAGGGTGAATAACTGAAACACATTTATACTAGAAGGGGAGGAGTTAAAGAAACAGAGGAGGGAGTGATACATGATGGCAGGAGGTGATCTGTTCCTGCCAGGTGGTCCTTGCAAAAAAGTCAGGGGACATGAGGTCTCCCCTAACTATCTTTGTTCATACTATTTGTCCCCTTGGAGAACATAAGGGTGGCATAAAACAGTCTAGCCTCTTGACTGTGAGTAATGGAGAAAAAGTTTAAGTGAATCTGGTACCAAGGAGCAAAAGCTAAATTGGGAACCAAGAAGACAGTTAATACAAAATGTCATATTTTAAAAAAGAACAGGCATATGGGCAAAATGTCAGCCTTTTGCAAGGACTGATTCAAAGTTCAGTAAATCTGAGGGAACTCTTTCAAGCCTCAGAGAATCTCTCCTAGTTTGCTATTCTAAAACATTTATCGTATTTTATGTAACAGATGGTAATATTTTCATTTATTCAGACCTTAAAAATTTTTACATTGTCTTTCTATTGTGGTAAAAATGCATAATATAAAAATTGAAAAATGCGTAATATAAAAAAGTTCATCTTCAGAATTTTTTCCTTAAATTAAATATCTCTACTCATTAAACAACAACTCATCCCTTTATTTACTCCTTTGAATTTGACTATACTAGGTACCTCATGTAAGTAGAGTCATATAATATTTTCCTTGTATATCTGATATACTTCACCTAGCACAATACCTTCAAGGTTCATCTATGTATTTGAATTTCATTAAGTTTGGCCAGGCACGGTGGCTCATGCCTGTAATCCCAGCACTTTGGGAGGCCAAGGTGGGCGGATCACTTGAGGTCAGGAGTTTAAAACTAGGATGGCCAACATGGTGAAACCCCATCTCTACTAAAAATACTAAAATTAGCCAGGTGTGGTGGTGTGTGCCTACAATCCCAACTATTTGAGAGGCCGAGGCAGGAGAATTGCTTGAACCAAGGAGGTAAAAGTTACAGTGAGCCAAGATTGCACCACTGCACTCCAGCCCAGCCTGGGCGACAAGAGCGAAACTCTGTCTCAAAAAAAAAAAAAAAAAAAAAAATTCATTCAGTTTTATGGCTGATAATATTCCTTTGTATGAGTATACAACATTTTGCTTTTCCATTCATCCATTTATGGTGCATTTGGGTTGTTTGTACCTTTTGGCTCTTGCAAATAATGCATCAACATTGATATACAAATATCTGAGCCCCTGCTATTGATTATCTGGGATATGTACCTACAGGTGGAATGCAGAATCATATAGTAATTCTATGATTATTTTCATAAGAACTTCTATACTGTAGTCCACAGCAGCTGCGTCATTTTACATTCCTACCAGCAATGCGCAAGAGTTCCAATTTATTCACGTAATCACTAACTCTTCTTAATTTTTGTTTTAATAGTAGCCATCCTAATGACTGTGAGGTGGTATCCCCTTGTAGTTTTGATTTGCATTTCCCTAACAATTAGTGATATTGGGCATTTTTTTCATGTGCTTATTGGCCATTTGTATATCTTCTTGGAGAAGTGCCTATATTAATCATTTGCACGATTTTAAATTTTGTTGTTTGGTTTCAGTTGCTGTTGAATTGGAGGAATCCTTTATATATTCTGGATATTAATTCATACATGATTTGTAAATATTTTTTCCCATTACATATAACATATGCCAGACAGGGTGCTATAAGGGTATAAGGATGGCAAGACTGGGCAGAAGGAGAAGATGACCTGCAATTCAGTTGTACCTGAGGCCTTGCTCCATTTTACTGAGAGCTCTGCAGGAAGATGACCTTTCACAAGTCCAGCAATTGAAGCAAGGTTGCTAGCCTTTGTATCTCTGCGTCTACCAGTCATTGGCTGCACATGCCACCGGAAGAGAGGGTATAACCTGAGAAAGAAGCTTTTTCTGCCTTTTCTGGTATCCTTTGGTGCACAAGTGTTTTAATATGACGTTCATTTTATCTACTTTTTCTTTTGTTGCCTGCGATTTTGGTGTCCTATCCACAAAATTATTGTCAAATTCGATGTCATGAAGTTTTTTCTCTATTTTTTTTCTAAGAGTTTTATAGTTGAACTAACATGTTTAGGTCTTTGATCCATTTTGAGCTTATTATGGTATACAGTGTAAGGGAAGGATCCAGCATCAATCTTATTCATGTGAATATCCAGTTTTCTCAACACCATTTGTTGAAAAGTCTGTCCTTTGTCTATTGAATGGTCTTGGCACCCATGTGTGATTAATTGATCATTTCCTGAGGATTTATTTCTGGATCTCTGTTCTCTTTTACGGATCTATATGTGTGTATTTATGCCACACAGTTTTTCATTACTGAAACTTTTCAGTAAGTTTTGAATTTATAAAGAATGAGTCCTCTAATTTCATCCTTCCTTTCAAAAGATTGTTTTGGCCATTTGGGTCTCGGAAGGTTCTACATGAATTTTAGGATGCATTTTTCTACTTCTGCAAAAAAAAAAAAAAAAAAAGTTATCAGGATTTTGATAGAAATTGCATTGAATCTGGAGATTGTTTGTAACAACAATAGTAAGTTTCTCAATCCATGAACATGGGATATATTCCTATTTATTTATGTCTTCTTTAATTTTTCAGCAATTTTTAGTTTTCAGTGTAAGAGACTTTTAACTTATTGGTTAAGTCTATTCCTATGCATTTTACTCTTTTTGATGCTATATAAATTGAATTGTTTTCTTAATTTCCTTTTGGGGGGTTTTATTGTTAGTGTATAGAAGTGTAACTGATTTTTTAAAAGAAAAAATAGATCAATCTATTAATTTCCCTATACCTTGCACAATATGAACAGAATAGATGAATAAAAATTCAAGAAAAATTAAGAGGAAAATAATAAATCCAGAGAAGAGATAAGTCTATAGAAAAACTCACTTTGATTAACTTGGAAAGTGCCACAACATTACCACTAAGCTTCTTAGAATCTATATTAACTATGAGATCTGACTTCATATCAAATGCAACTATCTTTTCCAAATAGAAGTCAGGGTCCAAGCAACCTGACTGAGTGAATATTCAGGGATATAAAACTGGATCATGGTTATAATTTGCTAGGATGCTGCCTTTTTTGTCATTGTTGTTATATTGTCATTCTCTGCCTGGAGAAAAAAAAATGGGATGGTTGCTATAGTGGTTATAGTAGAGTCAAGAGACAGATGACTTGGTCTCCAGCACCATCGAGTTATGGGAGGATAGGGAAAAAGAACTCCTAGTCAGGGCTGTGAAGGTATTACATAGAAGGCCATATTGGTGACCAAACTAGTTCAAATCTATGCATATCAGTCAACTTTGTGCTTGATATTTTGTGGTTTTTCCTACTCAGAGACATGCTGAGCAGCAACTATGGCTCATGGGATATTGGCAGATCTCATTTTAAATACAGGGGTGGCACTCTTTTTTTAAATGTAGAAGTAGCAAAGTCTATGTGAATTAGTCACTTTTTCATGGTGCCAGAGTCCATGGAAACTTGACTTACATCCAGGAATCACACAGCTGGTTTCCATGTTTATTTTTGTTTCTTTGTTTTTTAATGTAAGCATTTATAGTTTGTATGGCCTCCAGTTCCCCTGTTTTCTATCTTTGTGCTGACTGAGAGAACAGAGTGCCTTAACCAAACTGAGTTGCTGTTCAAGGCCAGCTTTATGCCTTCTCCTACAGGCTTGGACACAAGCCAGGGCCTGGAAGGTGCCAAGGAACATTCCAAGACACTGATAAAGTGCTTTAAGTTGTTGCCCAAAACCGAAAGGTCAAGCATCTTGCTAAACACGTAGAAAGTAGCCCTGGCCCTGAGCCAAATTCTTTAAACACTCTGTAAACCAACTCCCTCCTTATAGCCATACCCAGGTAGAACATCTTTTTTGCTATCCATCACAAGGACACCACAACTCTCATATGTAAATTTTCCTAACAAATGTTTTGGATTGTTATCTAGGGCTTCTTTCTTTGGAATCCCAATTGGCTCTACCTCAGGGTGATGTGGGACAGTCCACTATAAGAGCTCCTCAGCCACCACTTTTGGGGCAACACTGACCATTAGCTCCAAGGACAGAACATAGCTATAAATTTCCCCCTGAACACTGCTTTTGCTGGGCCCCATGAGTTTTTGTATAGTGTTTTCTTTGTTCTCACTCATCTCTAAGCATTTTCTAAATTCTCTCTTTTTTTTTTTTTTTTTTTTTTTTGAGACGGAGTCTCACTCTGTCTCCCGGGCTGGAGTGCAGTGGCCGGATCTCAACTCACTGTAAGCTCCGCCTCCCGGGTTCACGCCATTCTCCTGCCTCAGCCTCCCGAGTAGCTGGGACTACAGGCGCCCGCCATCTCGCCTGGCTAGTTTTTTGTATTTTTTAATAGAGACGGGGTTTCACCGTGTAGGCCAGGATGGTCTCGATCTCCTGACCTCGTGATCCACCCGTCTCGGCCTCCCAAAGTGCTGGGATTACAGGCTTGAGCCACCACGCCCGGCCCCAGCATTTTCTAAATTCTCTTATGATTTCTTCATTTAGCCATTAGTTAAGAGTGTGTAGTTTAATTTCTGCAAATTTGTGAATTTTCCAGGTTTTCTCCTGTTAATGATACCTAAATTTATCCAATTATGGTTAGAAAAGGTAGTTTATCTTTTCAAATCTTCTGAGATTTAATTTATAGCCTAAAATATGGTTCATCCTGGAAGATGTCCCATGTGCACGTGAAAAGAGTGTGTACTCTGTTTTTTGTTGATTAGTGTTCTGCATATGTTAGTTAGATATAATTGGTTTATTGTGTTATTTAAGGTGTCTATATCCTTATTGATCTTCTGTCTGGTGGTTCTATTCATTAATGAGAGTAGGCTATTAAAATATCCAACTATTATTATAGAATTGTTTCTTTAATTCTGTCAGTTTTTTCTTCATCTATTTTGAGGATCTGCTATTAGATGTGTAAATGTTTTTACTTTTTACATCTCCATTCCGAATTGAACCTTTTATTAATATGTAATATTCTTTGCTTCTTCTAAATTTTCTTGATTTAAGGTCTATTTTATCTGATATTAGTGTAGCCGCCCTTATACCCCATTTGATTACTAAATGCATGAAATATCTTTTTTTCCATCCTTTCATTTTCAGTCTACTTATGTCTTTTGGATCTAAAGTGAGTCTCCTGGAGATGGCATCTAGTTGAATCATTTTTTTTTTAAATTCATTCTGCTAATCTCTGTCTTTTGATTAGAGAGTTTAATGTGTTTATATTTAAAGTACTTATAAGGAGAAACTTATTCCATCATTTTGCTATTTTTTCTATATGCCTTATAGCTTTTATATCCCCAATTTCCTGTATTACTTTTTTTTTTTTTTTTTTTTTTTTTTTTTTGAGATTGAGTCTCACTCTGTCACCCAGGCTGGAGTACTGTGGCACAATCTCAGCTCATTGTAACCTCCGCCTCCTGGGTTCTAGTGATTCTTCTGCCTCAGTTTTCAGAGTAGCTGAGATTACAGGCTGATGCCAGCATACCAGGCTAATTGTTTTTTCCTATATTTTTAGTAGAGACAGATTTCACCATATTGGCCAGGCTGGTCTTGAACTCCTGACCTCAAGTGATCCACCTGTCTCAGCCTCCCAAAGTGCTGAGATTACAGATGTGAGCCACCACGCCCAGCCAGCATTACTATTTTCCTTTGTATTTAGTTGATTTTTTTGTAGTAAGACATTTAAATTCCTTTCTCGTTTTCTTTTGTAAATATTCTATAACTATTTTCTTTGTAGTTATCAGACAGTACATTTAATATACTAATGTTATAATACTAATTTGAATTTATATCAACTTAACTTCAGGAACATAAAAAACTCTGCTCCTTTACAGCTCCATCACCACCCCTTTCAGTTGCTGATGTCACAAAATTACATCTTTATACACTATGTGCCCAAAACGTAATTATTTTAAATGCATTAAAATTTTAAATTACATAGAAAACAAAATGTAACAAACTTTTGTTACGATACTATTAGCTTTTATAATTCCCTATGTATTGACCTTTATTGAGATCTTTACTTCTTATGGCATTAACTTATTGTCCGGTGTCTTTTCATTTCACCTTATAGGACTTCCTTGAGCATTTCCTACAGGACAGGTCTATTGACAACAAACTCCATCAGCTTTCATTTATCTGATAATGTCTTAATTTCTTCTTCACTCTTGAAATAGTTTTACCAGATGCAAGATTCTTGTTTGACAGTTTTCTTCATTTAACAGTTTTGAGGGTGGATGGGGAAAGGCTTTTCTTCTGGTTCAGCCCGCTGCCTCTGGTTGCTGAAGTTTCTGATATCTGCTGATAATCTTCAGAGATTTTTTTTAACGTGATCCATGGCTTCTGTCTTCCTGATTTCAAGATTCTCTCTCTGTGTTTGGCTTTTGCCAAATTTATAATAACATGTCTTGATGTGGGTCTCTTTGAGTTCATTTTACTTAGAGTTCATTGGGCTCCTGGATGTTTCTATTAATCAAATTCGGAAAGTTTTCAATCATTATTTCTTCAAATTATCTCTCTGCCCTTTTCTTTCTTCTCCTTCTTGAATACTGAAATGTATACATTAAGTCCACTTGATGGTATTCCGAAGGTTCCTTAGGCTCTGTTTACATTTCTTTGATCTTTTTTCTTTTTTTCTTTTTTTGATCTTTTTTCTTTTTTTCTTTTTTTGATCTTTTTTCTTTCTGTTCCTCGGACTAAATAATTGCCATTGTCCTACAGTAAAGTTAATTAATCGTTTCTTCTGCCTATTCAAACATGACTTTTTTTTTTTTTTTTTTTTGAGATGGAGTCTTGCTCTGTCGCCCAGGCTGGAGTGCCGTGGTGCAATCTCGACTCACTGCAAGCTCTGCCTCCCGGGTTCACACCATTCTCCTGCCTCAGCCTCTTGAGTAGCTGGTACTACAGGCGCCCGCCACCACACCCGGCTAATTTTTTGTATTTTTAGTAGAGACAGGATTTCACCGTGTTAGCCAGAATGGTCTAGATCTCCTGACCTCATGATCTACCTGCCTCGGCCTCCCAAAGTGTTGGGATTACAGGCGTGAGCCACCACGCCCAGCCTCAAACATGACTTTCAATCCTACTAGTTAATACTTTATTTCAGTTATTGTACTTTTCCACTCTATAATTTTTTTGTTTCCCTTTAGAGTTTTCTACCTCTTATTGATATTTCCATTTTGTTTGTACATCATTTTCTTGACTTCTTCCACCTCTCCCTTTAGTTTTTAAAGCATCGTTAAGACAATATTTTAAGGTATTTTTCTAGTGTATCTGCCTTCATGTCTTTTTCAGTACAGTTTCCATTCATTTTTTTTTCTTTCATCCTTTGATGGGTCATACTTTCCTGTCTCCCTCTATGATTCTGAGTTTTATTAAAAACTGGACATTTGACTCTAACAAAGTGGTAATTCTGGAAATTATATTTTCCTCATTCTCCTAGGTTTGCTGCTGTTTGTTACTTTTTATTTATTGTTTTTGTTTTTTGGATTGCTGTCTCTGTGCTTAGGATCAGCGTGGGGTGTGAAAATAAGTTCTTCTCAGGCATTTTCTGAGCCTGTGTCTTGCCCTGAGCATGTGTGGTTACTTTATAATTTTATTTGTGTATGCAGTTGTGTTTTACTGCCCTAATACTTAATGTATGAATCCCAAAAGAGGAAAATGAGAAAAATGAAGGATGGTGTGTAAAGGGAACTAGTCTTTTAAAGCCCCTGTCACTTCAAACAGAGGGGCAGGGGCTCGTGCCATGCCAGGAGTTTAGGGGGCATGAATAGTTTGGAAACACTGTAAATTAATTAGCAATTTAATTTAATTTAATTTGATAGCCTTTTCTCTGGTTCTTAGCTTATGTGCACCTCAGTGCAAATCAACAGAAGGGTTTGACTAATTGGTAAAGCAACATTTATTGCAGTCTCTGGTTTGGGGATGAATGCGGAAAGGCTTTGCTTCTGGTTCAGCCTTACTCTGGAACAAGATATACATATGGCTCTACAGGTTAAACAAAGCCAAAACATCATGGTGGCCATGCTCCTTGGAGTTCCTGGTTAAGGAGAAGAGCATCTCATATTCTAATACTCCTCCAAATTGTGTGGCTCTAGAATTTTATTTCTAACTTCTTTATCCCCAAGATCATTAAAACTGAATTATGGAAGCTGTTATCCCAATGTCCTACCACTGGTCTGACAGCTATAATTTTGTAGCCCTTTAGGAAAAAAATAATCTTGGTAGGACTCTTAGAAGCGTGGCTTGGAGGACTGCAGGTTTGCCATCTCATCCATGGATGTGTAGTGGGATGGATGACTTGGCTGTTTACTCAAGGCAATTTTTGTTATTAGGTGAGGTCAAGAATTGGCTACTGTCCTCAATTTGATGCCTTGCTGGAATATATGACTGCTCAGGAAATAATGATTATGTATGCCAGAATATGGGGAGTCTCTGAGCCCCAGATTGAGCTGTATGTGAACAAATGGTTGAATTCACTGGAACTGGAGTCTCATGCTGACAGGCTTATCAACACCTACAGGTGAGTCACTGTGCTACTGCTCTTTTCTGTTGATGCTGCTAACATTGAGGTGCTTCCTTTAGTTCTTGCTGTTTGAAATGAAGCTGACAGCTCTACCTAAGCTCCGCTTCCCACAATTACCTACTTGTGAAACTATCTAATGTTCTGCTAGGCTTCAGATGCCAGTGATAAGGCAAATCAATACAGTTCCACATCTTCCCTTTGCAGAGATGAAACACAAAGTCTTGGTTCTATTTGAACTATATCCTCTGAACCTCAAAAAAAGGAGTGTCTTCTCTTTCTAGGGTCCCTATAGTTCTTTGTCTACCAAGTAAGGAAGAATGTAGGCCCTTTGAATTATGATGTGATTTATGTGACTTGGAAACTGTAACACTCTAAGAACATGGGTAAATAAATGCCACTGATAATGCTGCCAAAATTTACTACATAAAAGTCACTCCTCTATATCTCAAATTTAAATGAATTGATATACACATCTGTAATTGGGCCTGCTACCTAATCAAAGTCACATGTAATCAGCATTGTGGATGTCCATGTTAAGTGTTTGCTGGGACGCTCAGCATTTGGGAAATTTGTACTAACTCTTTGCTATACATAACTGATATGTATAGCCATTTCTTCTCTCACTTTTTCTCTTCGTCTTTGGCCATGAAGTGAAGGAAACAAACGTAGGCTGAATACTGCTATTGCCCTAATGGGAAGGTCTTCAGTCATTTTCCTGGATGAGCCATCAACTGGCATGGACCCAGTAGCCCGACGCCTGCTCTGGAACACAGTGACAAAGACACGCGAAAGTGGAAAAGCCATCGTTATAACCTCCCACAGGTGTGGTTCACTGGGAGGCTTGGTTGAGGGCTAGTGAGAGTTGTAGTGGCTATAAGAGGGAATTATTTAGGCCCAGTGGATAATATTGGACAGTAAACTTGCCTGAGTATGTTAGTTCCTCATTAGGAATTAGGATTCATGTTAATCCTAATAAATCAAATGACTAAAAATCCTCATTGAGTTTAACAAAAAAAGTGAGGAAAAGACAGGACTTCAGAAGATGCTCTATTTGAAAATTGGGCACTATGTTCTTTTTCATTTGAAAAATTCCCACTTCCCATCGATGAGTTTTATGATTGGAAAAATACAACTTCTGATTGAAAATAGGGTCACAAAATTCTGGCTCTGATTGAACTACACGGTGTCCTCCAAAAGAGAACTTTTTATTTTTACCCTTACAACATTCTGCCCTTTTGTTTTGCAAGTATGGAGGAATGTGATGCCCTCTGTACCAGTCTAGCCATCATGGTGCAAGGGAAGTTGATGTGCTTGGGCAGCCCTCAGCATCTCAAGAACAAGTTTGGCAACATTTACATCCTGAAGGTCAAGGTCAAGACTAAAGATAAATTAGAGGATTTTAAACGTTTTGTTACAACAACATTTCCAGGTAAATTAAGCTGTGCTACCTTTGTCAGAAATGTATTAAATCGGCCCGGTGCAGTGGTTGACGCCTGTAATCCCAGCACTTTGGGAGGCTGAGGCGGGCAGGTCACTTGAGCTCAGGAGTTTGAGAAATGTGTTAAATCATATTTGTTGTTCTCACCATCCATATGATTTATGTCTTCAATACTAGTTTTCTGTGAGTTATTGATAGGTATTGATTTTCTATAATGTTCCTTTGGCAATATTTGATACTATAAGTCTCTTGTGGCAGATTATGCTAAGTTTCACAAAAAACAGAGGTTCACACAAACCCTTAAATCACCTAACAAGGCAGTTTTATGTTTGTGCTGTCCATATAAATTAGTTGGGTGCAGTAGCTCACGCCTGTACTTTCAGCAACTTGGCAGGCTGAGTCCAGAGAACTGCTTGAGCCCCAGGGTTTAGGCTGCAATTAGCTATGATTGTGCTGTTGCACTCCAGTCTGGGTGACAGAGCAAGACCCCATCTCTAAAAAAATAATGATAATAAATAAAAACTAAAAATAAATTATATATCTAAAGTCCTATTTTAGCATAATTCTCAATCATTTTCACAGATTATTCATGCCAAATGTTAAGGTTTTTTCCTTCACACTACACATGCAACTTTATGCTTTTGCTGTCTCAGCTAGGATATGGTATTGAAATGCAAATAAGAACGTTGCCAAAGGAACATTATAGAAAATCAATACCTATCAATAACTCACAGAAAACTGGTATTGAAGACATAAATCATATGAATGGTGAGAACAACAAATACAATGTAACACATTTCTCAAGAACGTATTTCTCTCCTTTCAAGAGTAGTTTGGTTTCTGAGTGCCATTTCTTCATGCTAAATTCAGTAAGCACCTCTCTGCCTACATGGAACAGTACAAGAGAGACCATCCATTTCGATCTGTCTCTTATCTCTCTTTCCTTAACCTAAAGCGTGGGCAATGGCAAGGCTTTTAATAATTCTGGCTTTTCATCTTAGTTTGTGGTATTAGGCTGAGCAAAATACCACAGAAGTTCCTGTTGTGTGTTAGGCTAAGGGGTTGAAAATTTGTCTCCTAGGCAATGGAAAATAGCAAAATTGATTACACAGTAAGAATGAAAATCAGGGCCAGGTACAGTGGCTGATGCTTGTAATCCCAGCACTTTGGGAGGCTGAGGTGAGTGGATCACCTGAGGTCAGAAGTTCAAGACCAGCCTGGTCAACATGATGAATCCCCATATCCATTAAAAATACAAAAATTAGCTGTACATGATGGCGTGTACCTGTGGTCTCAGCTACTCAGGAGGCTGAGGCAGGAGAATTACTTGAACCAGAGAGGTGGAGGTTCCAGTGAGCAGAGGTCATGCCATTGCACTTTAGCCTGGGTGACAGAGAGAGACTTCATCTCAAAAAAGCCAGAAGAAAAGAAAATCAGAAAACAGATATGAAATGGATGGTCAAGCATATGTGAAGAACGAGCTGTGTGGAAAAATTATCACCCTGGTGTTGGTCATAGTGTTTATGGTGTGCCCTTGATACATGTAGATGGATATGTCCATTAAGAAGTTGAATATTCACTTATGCATTTGTGTGGCAAATATTTTTGAGGACTTATTGTGTCAGAGTTCGATTTGATGTGATCAATAAATCACTTTAAGAAAGCTCTATAGGCTAAGGCACGGTGGCTCACACCTGTAATCCCAGCACTTTGGAAGGCCAAGGCGGGTGGATCACCAGGTTAGGAGTTTGAGACCAGCCTAGCCAATATAGTGAAACCCCATCTCTACTAAAAATAGAAAAATTAGCCAGGCATGGGGGTGGGTGCCTGTAATCCCAGCTACTCGGGAGGCTGAGGCAGGAGAATCGCTTGAACCCGGAGGTGGAGGTTGCAGTGAGCTGAGATCGTGCCACTGGACTCCAGCCTGGGCAACAGAGGGAGACTCCATCTTAAAAACAAAAACAAAAAGCTCTACACACTTCAAGATAATACAGAAAAACAATTCAACAAAATCAGGTAAACAATAAATTACCCAGACTAGTAACTTAATAGAAACATTGAAATTTCTTCTTAAAAAATCAAACAGAAATCATGGATATGTAATATACAGTGAATAAAATGAAGAATGCAGTAGAAAGCATTAACAGCCGAATTTATCAAGCAGAGAAAACTATCTCAACTCAAATAGGCTTTTTGAAAACATACAGTTAGACAATTAAAAGAAAAATTAAGAGGAATGAAGAAAGCTCATGAGATTTATAGAACAACATCAAAAGAGCCAGTGTTTACATTATTAGAGTTTATGAGGAAGAAGAAAAAACAAATTGTTAGATTATTTAAAGAAATAAAAGCAGAAGATTTTCCAAATATTAAGAAAAACATAAATATCCAGGTACAAGAGGGTCACATATCTGCATTCGGATTCAATACAAACAAGGCTACATCAAGACATTATAATTAAATGATCAAAAATCAAGCACAAAGAGAGGATCCTGAAAGCAGCAAGAGAAAAAACAAAAGCAAATAACATATAAGGGAGATTCCATAAGGCTAGCTACAGATTTCTCAGCAGGGACCTCATGGGCAAGGAGAGAGTGGGATGACATGTTCAAATTACTGAAGAGAAAAAAACCTGCCAACCAAGATACTGTGTCCAATACTATGTTGAATAAGAGTGGTAAGAGAGGACATCCTTGTTCTTGTGCCAGCTTTCAAGGGGAATGCTTCCAGCTTTTGCCCATTCAGTATGATATTGGTGGTGAGCTTGTCATATATGGCTCTTATGAGTTTGAGGTATGTCCCTTCAGTATCTAGTGTATTGAGAATTTTTA
This sequence comes from Piliocolobus tephrosceles, assembly GCF_002776525.5. Lineage (NCBI taxonomy): Eukaryota > Metazoa > Chordata > Mammalia > Primates > Cercopithecidae > Piliocolobus > Piliocolobus tephrosceles. Next base: position 20,208,398 of record NC_045450.1, read on the forward strand.
ACCTGAAGGGATGTTGAATTTTATCGAAGGCCTTTTCTGCATCTATTGAGTTAATCATGTGGTTTTTGTCTTTAGTTCTGTTTATGTGATGAATCACATTTATTGATTTGCATATGTTGAACCAGCCTTGCATCCCAGGGATGAAGCCAACTTGATCATGGTGGACAAGCGTTTTGATGTGTGGGTGGATTCAGTTTGCCAGTATTTTATTGAGGATTTTTGCGTTGATTTTCATCAAGGATATTGGCCTGAAGTTTTCTTTTTTTGTTGTATCTCTGTCTGGTGTTGGTATCAGGATGATGCTGGCCTCATAGAACGAGTTAGGGAGCAGTCCCTCCTTTGGTCACCAGCCTACATGTACCTGTAGGAGGTAGCTGGAGACCTCTGTTGGAAGGTTTCACTCAGGAGGAAAGGGATCAGGGACCCACCCAAAGCAGCAGTCTGGCTGCTTTTTGGTATAGCAGGTGTGCTGTGTTGTGGGGGACCTTTCCTTTTTTGGACTGTCTGTATTCTTCAACGCTGACAGGCTGAAGCGGCTGAGTTGACCAAACCACAGAGATGGCAGCTGCCCCTCCCCCAGGAACTTGGACCCATCTCAGGGAGACTCCAACTCACTGCCATTGGTTGGCTGGGATTCCAAGCCAGTAGGTCTTAACTTGTGACGTGACGTGGAAGTGGGGCCTGCAGAATGTACTGCTTGGCTCCCTGGATTCAGCTTCCTTCCTAGGGATATGTACAGATGGACCTCCCACCTTGCCAAGGATCCCAAGGCTGGAGTATATAAAACTCCTGGGTCTCTGTGTATACCTGAGTGGATGCTCTGTCAAGACTTCACACAGCTCTGTGTATCAGACCCAAGGCCCTGGTGGTGTGGGCTCACGAAGGGATCTCTTGAGCCGGGTTGCAAAGACCCATGAGAAAAGCATGGTTTCCTGGGCAGGGTCTTACAATCACTCGCTGCTTCTCTTGGCTAGGGGTGGGGGTTCCTTTGGTTCCATGGGGCTCCTTGGTGGGCCATCTCCACCCCGTGCTCTTCCTTGTTCTCCATGGGTTGAGTTTTTAGCCAAGTTGATCCCGATGTGAGAACCTGGATATGTCAGCTGAAGGTGCTAAATTCACTCACTCCTCTCCATTCCTCTCCGTGAGTACTGTGAACCACAGCCACTTCTAAGAGGCTGTCTTGGATTGGGTCCCTCTGCAAACATAAGACTTTTAGAAGGCTCAGGTTTTTCCACATTGGGCATGTCAGCTGACAATTTATTGTACCTCAAATCCTGCCTTCAATAATTGCTATGAACTCCACATAATAAGATGATTTCATGAGGAATAAATCTGCTGAAAGCATTAACCGTGTCATGGATACCAAAGAGAGTGGGTTAGCGGGTCATATCTCCTTTCATATTGACCTCCTCTATTCACCCCTCCACAGTATATAATTAAATGTAGTAATATTTTGGCAATTTCAAATGAAGCCTGTAAGATTATTCGCCTGTCCTATTTTCCTTTTTTAGGTAGTGTCTTAAAACATGAGAATCAAGGAATCCTTAACTACTACATTCCTAGCAAGGACAATCGCTGGGGAAAGGTGATGGTAGCAACCTTGCCCTTCTAACACTGCATGTTAAGAGAGCACTAACGATGGGGAGTATTTGGGATTTGGGAATGTGGAATGCGAACCTGGCATTGTTGAGGGAGTAGCATCATTAGGTTGCTTTTCAAACACCCCTAGAGTTCAATAGCTACAATTTCTTGTCCTGAATTCCATTATTACTCCATATCCATCAAGCGAATGGGAACAGAGAATGGCCTCCTCTCTCACTTTCTCAATTCTCTGTTCTTCCACCTTCTCACCTCTCCCTTCTGTGCCTTTTGTCCTCCAATATACACTTGATAGGAATTGGGGGAGTGGAGGAGAGGCTCATCTGAGTTGGGGGCTTGAATGGGAGATTGCAATGGTAACTGCGTTTTTGTTGCTGTTGTTAAAGGTGTTTGGCATTTTGGAGCAAGCTAAAGAGCAATTTGATTTAGAAGACTATTCCGTCAGTCAGATCACACTGGAACAAGTCTTCCTGACCTTTGCTAACCCAGAGAAAGTATCCAGTGATGATGAAAATGAGGTGCCATGAGATTCACTTACAACCAGTGACCCTCGTGTCTTTCATAGATGACACCTGGATGCATAGGGGGACCTTCCTGTGCATGTATATCTTGGTGTAAATATATTTACATAATAAAGATTTTCCCAAAGAAGAAAGTTTGTCCCCTTCATTGCAGATTTAGATGAGCAGCCTGTGTATCCAGCATGCTCAAATCCGAAGACATCTGGTGAAATTCCTGTTTTCTCTCCTTGAGATATGAAAGAGCAGCATTTGTCAGGGTTGGGACAGGAACCTGTTCCTGAGGGTTCTGGACATTTGAACAGAAAGATCCAGTAATGATGGAGCTGTCAGATGGAACAGCCCAAAGAACAAGAGCTTTATGTTTTAGCAGTTGAGTTATGGATAAGAAGAGCATAAGGCCTGGATCACATCAGTTTTCCCATGGATACACACACACACCACACACACATTCACACATACATGTGCAGATATACATGCACATACACATATATCTAATATAAATCATCAATGTTGGAGGGCTGAGTTGGGTTACTATTTCAAACATCCAAAATAAAGTTCATATGCTTCAGTTGAAAGAGAATTTTTGCACCAAGAACATTTGGGGTCCATGACCAGAAGAAAAAAAGGATTATTTAAAAATAATGTGTTTTATTTTCTACCATTGTCTCCCCTCTAATAAAGAAGAAAAGAAGAAGAAATAAAGTGAAGAGGGAGGGACACAGAGATATTTTCTTCTGATTCTTGCCTAGACAGATACTTGGAGTTCCCCATAAATAATATGAGAAATCTAATCACCTCTTCAGGATTCATAGACAACTGAGTAGAAAACTAGGATGGTTCTTGTAGAATTGCAAGATGAAGAGAGTCTATAAGGCTGCTCTATTTTGGGGTGACTTGTTCAATGTTTTCAAATCCTTACTTGGATATTGTTGATTATAAAGTGACATTCACCAGATGCTTACTGTTCTTTTTTTTTTTTTTTTTAGATAAAGAGGAAATTTGAGTTTGTTTCTATGAAGTGTCTAGGAGTATAAGAAGTCTCCAATTAAAACAAAATTGAATTTATAGCTCTTTCTCTGGTTCGTAGGCTATGCTCACCTGAGTGTAAATCAACAGAGGGGTTTGACTAATTGCTAAAGCAACACTCACTGCAGTCTGCCGGTTGGCGGGGTAGGGAAAGGCTTTGGTTCTGGTTCAGCCTTTACATGGACAAGATGTTGTACAGGTTGAACAGCGCAAATACATCCATGGCGGCCATTCCCCTTGGAGTTCTTGATTAATGACAAGACCATTTCATAATCTAGTACTCCTCCAAAATGAGGAGGCTCTGGAATTTCATTTCTAACTTCTTTATCCCCAAGATAATTAAAACTGAATTATGGAACCTAATATTCCAATGTCCTACAATAGATCTGACAGCTGTAATTCTGTAGCCCTTTAGAAGAAAATACCTTGGTAGGACTCTTAGAAGTATGGCCTGGAAGACTGCAGGTTTGCCATCTTATCCATGGTTGTCTAGTGGGATAGATGACTTGGGTTTTTACTTAATACAATTCTTGTAATTAGGTTAAGGTCAAGAATTGGTTATTGTCCTGAATTTGATGTCTTGCTAGAATATATGACTGCTCAGGAAATAATGATCATGTATGCCAGATTATGGGGAGTCTCTGAGCCCCAGATCCAACTGTAAAGAAGTGGTTGAATTCACTTGAACTGGAGCCTCATGCTGATGAGCTTATCAACACCTACAGGTGAGTCATTATGCTGCTGCACCTTTTCTTGATGCTGCTAATGTTTGAGGTGCTTCCTTTTGTCCCTGCTATTTGAAATGAAGCCCGTAGCAACACCTAGGCTCCTTTTCCCACAGTTACTTAATTATGAAACTGTCTAATGTCCTACTAGGTTTCAGATATGAGTAATAAGGCAAATCAGTGTAGCTTCACATCTTCCTTTTGCAGAAATGAAACAATAAATCTTAGTTTTATTTGAACTGTAGCTTCTGAACCTCAAAAGCTATCAATTAAGAGAGAGTTTAGGATTGCTAAAGCAGCTAGAATTTGAAGAGCAGGGTGCTGGTAAAGAGGAAGCGAGGGCCCAGAAATTTGAATGGGGTTTGCTGTGAGTCATGAGCTGGCCTGTGCCATGTGCAAAGGGAGAAATGCTGTGAGGCCTATCAGAGAATGGCACCTGCTGGACTGAGAACTGAATGTGTTACCGGTGGAAGATAGCTGAGTTACTGACGGTGAATCTGTGTGCAGCTGCAGCTACCTCAATTCTTGCCTCCTCAGAAGAAAGAATTCAACAGAGGGGCATAAGGCAGAAAAAGAGACCAAGGCAGGTTTCAGAGCAGGAGTGGAAGATTATTTAAAAGGCTTTAGAACAGGATAAAAAAGGAAAGGAAAGTATGCTTGAAGAGACCCAACCAGGCACCGAAGTCAAGCGCCCTATTTAACAGTGATCCTAGGACTTTATAGCCCGGCCCCTTTCTCATGATTCTTCCCTTAGGGTGGGCTGCCCGCATGCCTGGTGCCCCCCTCACCCTTTGGAGGTGAGCACGCACAGCGTGTTCAGGAAGTTGTCCACATGCCCATCTGAGGCTTTCTTCCCTCAGAAGTTCTGGTGGAGTAACCCTGGAAAGTCATACTCCGCCATTTTGTTTCTTAATACACATGCCCAGGAAGTTGCTTCTCCCTGGTGTCTGCATTCAATTAACACTGTTAATTTCGTGCAGCAGGTGTTGACTATCAGGAAATGGCCTCTCCAATGTATCTTTTTTTTTGTTTTTTGGGGTTTTTTGTTTTTTTGAGATGGAGTTTCGCTCTTGTTGCCCAGGCTGGAGTGCAGTGGTACAATCTCGGCTCACTGCAACCTCCACCTCTTGGGTTCAAGTGATTCTCCTGCTTCAGCCTCCCCAGTAGCTGGCGCCCGCCACCATGCCCAGCTAATTTTGTATCTTTAGTAGAGACAAGGTTTCTCCATGTTGTTAAGGCAGGTCTCGAACTCCCGACCTCAGGTGATCCACCTGCCCTGGCCTCCCAAAGTGTTGGGATTACAGGTGTGAGCCACCGCACCTGGCCCAATTTATCACTTTTAGTAGAGAGGCAATGTGGTAACTGCCAAATCATCACCCAACATTCCTGGTGGGTGGGGGGAGAGCCCTCTCCTGCCCTGCTCATACCTGTCTAACTACCTGTAACAAACGTAGACCTGGAGTTTACATGGTGCAGAGAATGTCAGAATTCTTACTGAGCTACAGTAGAGACACCTTACTGAGCACCCCTTACAGTTATAACTCCAGAAAAGCCATGCCTTAGAAATAAAGATCATGTCCTAGAATAAGATCAAAAACCTAAATAGACCCACCGTAACAAAGAATAAAATAAAAGCCTGACAAAATCAAAGGGAGCATGTGAAATATACGAAAGCTGGGAAAGATGTTTACTTCTGTGAACCAAAAGTATCTGAGACAGGTCTCAATCAATGTGGAAAGTTTCCATTGCCAAGGTTAAGGATAAGCTCCTGACAGCCATGTCTATGCCTTTCTCCAAAGGTGATTTTGAGGGCTTCAATATTTAAGGAGAAAGGATTGATATGAGTGAAAAGGAAGAAAATTTAAAATGTTAATTCCAGCTCTTTGGGAGGCCAGTTGGCCTCAGGAGTTTGAGACCAGCCTGGGCAACATGGCAAAACCCCATCTCTATCAAAAATACAAAAATTAGCCAGATGTGGTGGCATGCGCCTGTGGTCCCACCTACTCGGGAGACTGAAGTGGGAGGACTGCTTGAGTCCAGGAAGTACCGGAAGCACTCAAGCCTGAGTGACAGAGCGAGACTCTGTCTCAAAAGAAAAGGAAAAAAAAAAATTTAAAAATGTGTGGGTAGACAAGAGACAAAGGGTTGCATCCTCTTGAATCTTTGATCAGCCTTTCACTGAATATACAATTTACATGTGAGAGGATGGGCAGAGGAATAGTCACTTACGTCCTTGTCTGGCTCAAAGAATCTTCATTATTTTTACATAATATAATGTAAACAATAGGGCAGAGGAAGCAATCAGATATGCATTTAAGATGAGCTTTCAGTTCTGTCCTTTGTCCTGAACCTATGAAAATAAGCTATCAGGCCTGGTGTAATGGCTCACGCCTGTAATCCCAACACTTTGGGAGGCCAAGGTGGGCAGATCACCTGAGGTCAGGAGTTCAAGACCAGCCTGGCCAACATGGTGAAACCCTGTCTCTACTAAAAATACAAAATTAGCCCGGCGTGGTGGCCCATGCCTGTAATCCCTACTGAGGAGGCTGAGGCGCTACTGAGGAGGCTGAGGCGGGAGAATCCGCTTGAAACCAGGAGGTGGAGGTTGCAATGAGCTCAGATCGTGCCATTCCACTCCAGCCTGGGCGAAAGAGTGAAACTCTCTCAAAGATAAATAAATAAAAATTAATTAAGCTATCAATTTACATTGCCAGGGTGAAATTCAACAGAACTGTTTTAGGGTAAAGATCTTCAGACGCATAATGGAATTTCCCCGTGGGCAAATTGTGAGGGAGGTTATGTAGCTTTTTATCCTTATAGCTGTCTTATTTAGGAATAAAACGGCAGGCAGGTTTGTCTGACATCATTCCCAGCTTGAATTTTATCTTTGGCTTAGTGATTTGGGGGTCCTGAGATTTTTTTTTCCCTTCTACACTTCCTAACTCATTTTATCTATGATAGAAAAATGCATGAATAGGGGGAATGAAAAGTGAAAGTTAAAGCCAATATCACTCTGGAACATAAATGCACAAATCCTAAACAAATTAGTAGCAAATTATGTCTAGAAATATATTAAAAGAATAAAACATCCAGACCAAGCTGGATTTATAACAGGAAGGAAAGGTTTATTTATAATTTGAATCAATCAATATAACTTAACAGTCTTAGAATGAAGACCAATCTGTTCACCTCAAAACATGGAAAAAGTATATGTGACCAAAAACATTAATTATAGTATATTATAAATTGATGTGAACTTTCTCTTTTCCTTTTTTTTCCCCTGAGACAGTCTCACTGTGTTGCCTAGGCTAGAGTGTAGTGGCGTGATCTCGGCTCACTGCAACTTACACCTCCCAGGTTCAAGCAATTCTCCCTGCCTCAGCCTCCCAAGTATCTAGGATTACAGTAACCCACCACCACACCCGCCTAATTTTTTTTTTTTTTTTTTTTTCAGTAGAGACAGGGTTTTGCCATGTTGGCCAGGCTGGTCTTGGACTCCTGACCTGAGGTGGTCCACCTACTCAGCCTCCCAAAGTGCTGGGATTACAGGCATGAGCCACCACACCCGGCCCCGGGAATATTTTATCAGAGATAATACTTGACAGGGTAGGATTCTGAAAGGAATGGGAAGGAAATGCCAACATCGAAATTATGCATTGGAGAGCCATGATTAATGCCTCTGGCCCTAAGATGGCAAGGTAATGTTGTTCCCAAGTATAAACCCACATCACTTTCCTTTGGTGTGCTTTACTCCTACTGTTGCCTCCTTTCCCTTTACATTCTCCCACCCCATGCACAAACACACTCACCACGAGGGCTCAGGGTAGGTAGTTGGGCTCCATGGAGTCAAATTGGACTGCACATTAACAAAACTAACAATTCGAGCTTTCCAGCAATGAACTCATCTGCTCTTCCATGTCTACTCTTCCTGTCTGCTGGTTTCCACTCCCAGGGCTTTCAATGTGTTCTACACAGAAACCAGTTCAAGGATTGGGTTTTCTTCTGCAATAAAATGCTAGAGTTGTGGCAGAGACCTCCACTGTGAGAGCAGCCACGGAATTGGCTAGGAAGTGACATGATGTGGAAGTGGTAGATGTGTCCACAAGATGGCACTCCTAATTTGAGTTTAATGCTTAATAGGACCTTTTGCAATGGACAAATGGGATTTTATGATTTATGTAGCTGGTGTCATGAATTATGTTTCAAATCCTGCCTTATTTTGAACAGAACTTATTTTTGCCCCTTTCCGATATTGGGTCATAACCTAAGAATGAGAGGACATTATAAGCAGGTTGTGTGTGTGTGTGTGTGTGTGTGTGTGTGTGTGTACTTGAGCGTTGAGACTCGTGTGTTCCTCCTACCTGACCTGAACTGTTGAATGAAGTTACAATGACTGGACGCAGGGTCGCAGGTAACTTGCGAAATGGGATTTTGAAGTACTGGAAACAGCTTTGTATGCCATGTTAATGAACTTGAACTTTATCCTGAAAAACGTGGCTGTCGCAGGTGGCTTGATCACAGCACTGCTTCCCAAATTTCACTCAATGGTACCTGTATAATACATTCATGATTTTTGCCATATCTCCGTATCATCAAGTTACTTAACGTTTGTACACCAACTTTTTTTATTAATGTACTTAAAGAGGAAATTCACTAGTAGTATTGCTTGTCTTAATCAAAATAAATATCTTGTTAAAATGGAACAGTGCTAAATAAGATGTACACATGGACATAGAGTGTGGAATGATAGACACTGGAGACTCCGAAAGGTGGAGGGGTGGGAGGGAGGTGAACGATGAGAAAGTACTTAATGGGCACCATGTACATTATTCGGGTGACGGGTAAACTAAAAGCCCAGACTTCACCATTACTGCAATATATTCACATAACATAACTGTGCTTGCGCCCCTTAAATTTATACAAATTTTTAAAAGGAAAAAAAATGGAAGTGTTCATCTATGTACCAACTTAAAATCATCTCATGCATCACTAGTGTTAAGTTTACCACACGTGGGGAAACTGTATGGTATGAATTGGGTTGAGGGTGTCCCCAGCAGGCACAGAAATTGGGTTGGTGCCAGGTTCTTAATGCCAGGACCTTAAATCGTTAGACAGCCCGAGTCCGTTGTAGGCCTGGAGCAATTCAGACACAAGGCAAAAAGGACGTAAATTTGCCTATGCCTTGTAACGTCTACACCATCAGCCTTTCTGAAACTATTGTGCATACGAAATCATCTCAGGATCTTGTAAAAACACCGATTCGGATCCAATATGGGACCTGGAGTTCATACATTTCTAATCAACTCCCAAATGATAGTGATGCTGATACTGTAGGTTTCCCAACCAAGCAACGTAGCAAGGTACGAAATTCTTAAGTCCCTAAAAGGCAGGGACCACGCCTCCCTCGTTAGCACACTGCCTGGCCCAAGGCACTTTATGGGTTAACACTTGCCGAGGACCGGAGTGAACGCGCCCCCAGATCGTCACGTGACTGCCTTTCTCCAACGGCCGGTTTCGGCTCACATAACACACCTACTGTCCAAAACATTTCCATTTTTCTCATACAAAAACTATAGTTAAGGTTTTTATATTCTATGTAGCCCCAGCCTAGGACGTAAGTTCCACGAGACCAGAGACCTTGTGATGATTCCCCTAGGTTGCTGACCCTCCCGGTGTGTCCCGGGCCTGCTCTGGGGGACACAGAGGCGAATATGCTGAACAAGGCCCCTGTTTCACGGAGCTAAAGATCCAGTAAGGACTTCACCCAGCAAGAGGCAACTGCGCTGGGCTTCGATGCCCAGTACCTCTGCAGAAAGGCGGAATGGCAGGAGCCTCCTAAAGCCCCCAGTGTCCAGGGACGCGGAAACCGAAGGCCCCCAGCGCAGGTGTCAGTCCGAGGGGCGCCTGCGCAGTCCCAAGAGAGGCGCGTCCCATTGGACAATCCCGAGCGGAAGAGCCCAAGGTAGCGGGGGGAGTTGTGACGGGCCGCTGCAGACGTACTTAGAAAAGGGTTGCATACTGGATATTCAGGCCAGGAGAAGAACGCAAAAAGCAGTGACGTACATTATCTTCTGCATATTTACTTGGGAAATTGTGTGTCTCCCTATTCTGAGTCTTGGAAGAATTGGACTGGTCCAACCTTCTGCAGGGAGCAGTAGAGCGCGGCAGTATAGAGAGTACCCTTCACGAAGGGGACGTGGAAAGAGCTGGCGGGGAACGCTGGGAAACTCCTGGCCTCCGCCACCATCTTGCTTTCCTTAATCCGGCAGGACCGTGTGTCAGAATAATCTTGAATCATGAAGCTACTAACCAGAGCCGGGTCCTTCTCGGTGAGCTCAGGTGGCGGGTTTGGGAAAGGGCTGGGGAGCAGTGTGTCGACAAGGTGATACGAGGCGGAGGTGTCTGGTCTGGGGTCTGGGCCTTGGGATTCCGTCTGCCCTTCAGCTGAACCCTACGGGCTAAGTGGGCTGCAGACTAGGTCAGGCTTTGGAGGCCCAGCTCATGCTGTGAGCAGAAGAGACCTAACACCGGGAAACCTGAAGAGAGGGGCAGGACGTGAGAGCGGAGTTGAAACGACTCCCTGGAGAGACTTATGAAGGTCATTCCGGTACTCAAGTGCTGGAGAACGAGACCGCGAAACCCAGAGGGAGCGGGAGGACGGCACAGACTTAGCCCCCAACCTTCACTTTATCCGCTGCAGCCTCTGCTCCTTGGTTTATCACGGAGCATCAGTTTCCCCAGCGAATAAAAGCAAAAGAAAGGAGCTCATGCAGATATAACACTTATCACAGTGTCTGGAACTTCATTCATTGTTAATTACTACCGTGTCTGAGTAGTCTAACGTTGCTTTTCTTGATCGTATGTTAGACGGTTCCTCCAAGACGTCTCTGTCCTCGGAAGCTCCTTACTTAAGTTTCCCCTTCAAGCCTAAATTAAACATAACTGTCACTTCGGGAAAAGTCACACATTAGGGTTATATCACGATGGGGCAGTGGTTATTAAGCGGGGTAAGGGGGGACACTTCTTAAAAATATATATAGCGAGGGACAGTATGCTCCCACGGAACCGGTGGCGATGTCTGGAGACATATTTAGTTGCAACAACTTGTAGAGAGGGTGGTATTGGCATCGAGATGCCAGGGACGCTGCTAAACTTCCCCCTACAACAAAGAATTATCTAGCCCCAAGTGCCAGTAGTAGTACCTGTGTTGAGAAACCCTCCTAGATGGAGATGCAAAAGACCAGACCTGGGCATGGGATGTTCTTATGCTTTATGTTTACGTGAATGTGCTGTGGGCTGTATCAATTTAGGCTGTAATTGCATTAACCTTCCTGGTATACCTAGACACACCAGTGATTACCCTTTGAGGGAAGCATGGTTAGATTGGCAAAAGACCCCAAAATGTCCTTCTCCATTCTATTTTACAATAGAAAAAGCTCAGAGAAAACAGTTGGAGAGGCCCAAAGTAAACAAATTGCAGCAAACGTGAAAGCAGTTATTTATGTTTCTAATTTTAGCATTTTATATAGGAGAATAAGCTTGATATATCTTGTTATTAGAACAAAATAATTTAGTAATTGCATGACCGTTACTAGGATAATTTGCTGATTTGAATGGGACGATTAAGAAGCACATTTACCGGTCGGGCGCGATGGCTCACACCTGTAATCCTAGCACTTTGAGAGGCGGAGGCAGGCGAATCACTTGAGATCAGGAGTTCGAAACCAGTCTGGCCAACTTGGTGAAACCCCATCTATACTAAAAATACAAAAAAAAAAATTAGCCCGGCATGGTGGCGGGAGCCTCTAATCCCAGCTACTCGGGAGGCTGAGTCAGGAGAATCTCTTGAACCCGGGAGGCGGAGGTTGCGGTGAGCAGAGATCGCGCCACTGCACTCTAGCCTAGGCGACAGAGCGAGACTCCATCTCAAAAAATATATATGTATATATATATATATAACCAACAAAGTGTCACTATTTGGGCACATTTGGTTGGAAAACACAAAAAGTCTCACTTGGTAGCGGAACTATAGATTATTCATGTTTGAATTGCTATGCCCATATATCAAAGTTTAGTTTTTGGAAAATCATAGGCAAAAATTACAAAGAAGGTTAACTATACCATACTCAGCAAACTAAATTGATGATGATAAAGCAAAGCTAATTGTAATTCATAACTGAAAAGCAGTACTAAAAGCAAATGATAACCAGCAGCCAACCTAGTACAGCACTAGTGCTGGATGTACAACAAATAGCCTTCTGGACAGCACAGAGTGGAGTCCTTGCAGCCTGTGCGGGGATGTCTGGGAAACTCCAGCGAGGTGTTCATTGGGTCTTGGGAGCACCAGGTTTTATTCACTCATCATCTCCTCGGATAACCTCATGAACTTTAGTCATAATCAGAATGATTTTTATGGCATCGTATAACATTTGCCCAAGCAAACTGAATAAACTGAGTGCATTTTGGGTACATTATCTAATATTTAATGAGACCCTTTTACCCTACCATTAACTGCATTTTATATATTGAGAATCCGCCGTGGATGAAGCCATTGTTAATCTAAGGATGACATACATGTCATAAATGTTTTATTTAGTCAAAAAAGGTAAGACGTTTGGTTGTGTGGTCTTAATGCAGCACATTAGAGTGAAGATACAATGAAAAATATTGAGGACTTGGAGGAACCTCCCCTCCCCTCCCCTCCCCTCCCATTTTGTTCTTGTTGCCCAGGCTGGACTGCAATGGTGCAATCTTGGCTCACTGCAACCTCCACCTTCTGGCTTCAAGTGATTCTCCCACCTCACCCTCCCCAGTAGTTGGGATTACAGGCATGCGTCACCACGCCCTGCTAATTTTGTATTTTTAGTAGAGACCGGGTTTCTCCATGTTGATCAGACTAGTCTCGAACCCCCGACCTCAGGTGATCTGCCCACCTCGGCCTCCCAAAGTGCTGGGATTACAGGTGTGAGCCACCGTGCCCGGCTGCTTTGTCTTTTTAAAGGTTACTAAGACGATTAAGAAGATGAAACCGTTTCAATTTGGAAAATAGACTGAACGGGTGAGATTCATTGGGCAGATAAAAGAAGCAAGAAGCTGAAACCTATAAAAGGTTGTGGAGGTAGGCCGGGTGTGGTGACTCCCACCTGGAATCCTAGCACTTTGGGAGGCCGAGGTGGGTGGATTGCCTGAGATCAGGAGTTGGAGACCAGCCTGAGCTACATGGTGAAATGCCGTCTCTACTAAAATACAAAAAATTAGCCAGGCATGGCAGCATGTGCCTGTAATCCCAGCTACTTGGGAGCTGAGACAGGAGAATCGCTTGAATCCGGGTGGCGGACATTGCAATGATCTGAGATTGCGCCGTTGCACTCCAGCCTGGGACACAGAGCATGACTTGGTCTCAAAAAAAAAAAGGTTGTGGATGGGGCGATCTGACACTTTTTCAAAAAATGCCAAAGCTTTAGAGCTACAAAGAATGATGAAACTTTTATAAGGTAACTGAAAGTTAAGAAAATACAGCGATTCTTTACATCATAAACAAATAAACATCAAGAACTCTATAAATCACTAATAAATAGAGGTTTAAGAATGGCTCGGGTAAACTGGTGGGTTAATAAGTTATGCAGCTAGGCGGGGTGCAGTGGCTCATGCCTGTAATCCCAACACTTTGGGAGGCCAAGGCGGGCGGCTCACTTAAGATCAGGAGTTCGAGACCAGCTTGGCCAACACAGTGAAACCCCATCTCTACTAAAAAATACAAAAATAAAAACTAGCTGGACATGGTGGCACGCATCTGTAGTTCCAGCTACTTGGGAGGCTGAGGCAGGAGAATGGCTTGAGCCCAGGGGGTGGAGGTTGTAGTGAGCCAAGATTGCACCACTGCACTCTAGCCTGAGCGACAGAGGGACATTCTGTCTCAAAAACAAAAAAAAATGTTATGCAGCTAAATATTCCCATGGAGGTGGTTATTGCTCCTTTTACCCCTGAACACCCTCTGTTGCTTGGGTACCCTAAGGTACCATGCTTTTATATAAAGCACTGTTCTTGTAAGAAATATGTGTGACCTGTGTTTTTTGTGTTTAGAGATTTTATTCCCTCAAAGTTGCCCCCAAAGTTAAAGCTACAGCTGCGCCTGCAGGAGCACCGCCACAACCTCAGGACCTTGAGGTTAGTCCCACTAACTTGCTCGCTAGAACCCATACATGCTTTACTCTTTTTGGTAATATGAAGACATCCATTATATCTCTACTTTATTTTAAATACAGTTTACCAAGTTACCAAATGGCTTGGTGATTGCTTCTTTGGAAAACTATGCTCCTCTATCAAGAATTGGTTTGTTCATTAAAGCAGGCAGTAGATATGAGGACTCCAACAATTTAGGAACCACCCATTTGCTGCGACTTGCGTCCAGTCTGGTAAGTATCTTCATTACCTCAAGTGTTTGGAAACGCTGTGGTATCTTGGTCCTGTGTAAAAGAAAAACTAAAATCAAAGGCATTATATTTGCTTCCTTGACCTGCCATAACAAATTACCACAGACTGGGTAGCTTAAACCAAATAAATTTATCCTGTCACAGTTCTAGAGGCTGGAAGTCAAAGTCAAAGTATCTAAGCCAAGCCAAGATATCAGCGGGGCTGTGATCCGTCTAAAGGTTCTAGGAAGGCACAAATCCTCCCCTGCCTGTTCCTGGCTTCCAGCAGTTGCCCACAACCCTTCACATTCCTTGACCTGCAGCTGCATCACTGCAGTCTCTGCCTTTGTTGTCACATGGCCTTCCTTCTGTCTGTGTCCATATTTCCTCCTAATAAGGATACCATTTATATTAGATTTAGTGCCCACCATAATCCAATATGATGTCATCTTAAGTACTTAAATCTGCAGAGACCTTATTACCAAGTAAAGTAACATGCAAACATTCTGGCTGGACATAAATTTAGGGGGGAACACTGTTTAACCCAGTACAGACCCTTAATGTAAAATGAGAAACCACAACATATTTGCTGCAGAGAAGCACTAAATTAGTATCCATATGAATGTTGATATTAGAGCATAAGAAATCAGTAAACAAAATTTTAAAACAAAGTGTCATAAATTGAAAGAAAATTAACTTTTTTTTCCCCATATGCAAGTCTCTTTCAGAATAGACTAATGAATCCAGTAAGCTTGTGTTTGACAGTGGAAATTTTATATGAATGTACTTAACATAAAAATCTATGCTTAAGCTTTTTGTTGAGCCTTGTTTTATAATTCTTAACTAAAAAGGATGCAGGAATTTAGTAAAATTCTTTTTAAATCTGCTCATAACAGACAACAGATTTTGACATAGTGTGATGTTTAGCAAACTTGGCATTGAAAAACTACAAAGATAATCATTCTTTTCTTTTTCAAGACTACAAAAGGAGCTTCATCTTTCAAGATAACCCGTGGAATTGAAGCAGTTGGTGGCAAATTAAGGTTTGTTAAATAAATAATAGGAAATAGTGAAAATGCCAGAAGATATTCAATTGTAAGGGAACTTTTCTCTGTTATCAAGGAGGTTGAGGATTTCTTAAGTAACACAAGAAGGAAAAGACTGATGAGTTTGAGTACATCAAAATGTAAAACATCTTTATGTCTTAAAGTAAAAATTTAAGTAACTGACTGGGAGTAGAATCTGCAATATATAGGCATACCTCAGAGACATTGCAGGCTCTGTTCCAGATCACCACAAAATATCGCAGCAAAGAAAGCCATAGGAATTTTGTGGTTTCCCGGTGCATATAATAGTTATGTTTACATTATACTGTGGTCTACTAAGTGTACAATGACATTTTGTCTTGGAAAAAAAGTACATAACCTTACTTTTAAAATATTTTATTGCTTTAAAAATGTTAACAGTTATCTGAATCTTCAGCAAATCTTTTTGCTGGTGGAGGGTCTTTCCTCCACGTTAATGGCTGCTGACTGATCAAGGTGGTGGTTGCTGAAGGTGGTGGTGACTGACAGTTTCTTCAAATCAGACAACAATGAAGTTTGCTGCATTGATTGACTCTTTTTATGAAAGATTTCTCTGTAGCATGAGATGCTGTTTTTAGCCATTTACCCACAGAACTTCTTCAAAATTAAAGTCAGTTGTCTCAAACCTTACCACTTTTTATCAACCGAGATTATGTAATATTATTTGTTATCATTTCAACAATGTTCACAGCATCTTCAACCAGGAGTAGATTCCATCTCAAGAAACCACTTTCTTTTCTCATCCATAAGAAGCAATTCCTTATCTGTTCAAGTTTTATCATAAGATTGCAGCCCTTCAGTCACATCTTCAGGCTCCACTTCTAGTTCTCTTGCTCCTCCCACCATATTTGCAGTTTCTTCTCCCTCTGAAGTCTTGCCTCTCAGAGTCATCCATGAGGGTTGGAATTGGCTTCTTCCAGACTCATGTTAATGTTGATACTTTGACATCCTCCCATGAGTCACAAATGTTCTTAATGGTGTCGAGAATGGTGAATCCTTTGCAGAAAGTTTTTAAATTTACTTTGCCCAGATCCATCAGCGTCTTCACTGTCTGTGGTAGCTATAGCCTTACAAAATGTATTTCTTAAATAATAAGAGATGAAAATAAAAATTACTCCTAGATCCATGGGATGCAGAAGGGATGTACTATTAGCAGCCATGAAAACAGTATCAGTCTCCTTCTACATCTGCATCAGAGCTCTTGGGTGACTAAATGCATTGTCAGTGAGCAGTAATATTTTGAAAGGAATCTTTTTTCTGAGCAATGGGCTTAAAATACTCCGTCAACCATGCTATAAACAGATATACTGTCATCCAGGCTTTTTTGTTCCATTTACAGAGCACAGGCAGAGTAGATTTAGCATAATTCCTAAAGGCTGTAGGATTTTGAGAATGGTAAATGACCTCAACCTAAAGTCACCAGCTGCATTAGTCCCTAACAAGTGCCTGTCTATCCTTTGAAGCTTTGAAGCCAGGCATTGACTTTAGCTATGAAAGTCCTGGATAGCATCTTCTTCCATTGTAAGGCTGTTTTGTCAGCATTGAAAATCTGTGGTTTAGTGTAGTCACCTTCATGGATGATCTTATGTAGATCTTCTGGATAACTTTCTGCAGCTTCCATATCAGCATTTGCTGCTTCACTGTGTACTATTATATTAAGAAGATGCTTCTTTCCTTAAAGCTCATGAAGTAACCTCTACTAGCTTCAGACTTTTCTTCTGCACCTTCCCTCTCTCAGCCTTCATGTAATTGCAGAGAGTTGGGGCATTGCTTTGGACGAGGCTTTGACTTAAGGTAATGCAGTTTGATCTATCCAGACCACTAAAACTCTCTATTATCAGCAATAAGGCTGTTTTACTTTTGTATCTTTCATGTGTTTGGTGGAGTAACACTTTTAGTTTTCTTCAAGAACTAGACTGGTGCAAGAGGCTTAGCTTTTGACCTGTCTCTGTTTTTAACATGCCTGCCTCACTTCCTCAGAAACTTAATCCTTTCTAGCTTCTGGTTTAAAGTGAGAGACATGAGACTCTTCCTTTCTCTTGTATACTTAGAGGCCATTGTCGGGTTATTAATTGGCCTAGTTTCAATATTGTTGTGTCTCAGGAGTAGGAAGGCCCAAAGAGAAGAAGAGAGACTTGGGGAACAGCTGGTCAGTGGAACAATCAGGACAGAAACAGCATTTCTTTCTTTCTTATTTATTTATTTATTTTAGAGACAGGGTCTTACTCTGCTACCCAAGCTAGAGTGCAGTGGTGCATACATATATTATTGCAGCCTTGAACTCCTGGGTCCAAGCGATTCTTCTCCCTCAGCTTTCCAAGTAGCTAGGACTACAGGCACATGCCACCATGCCCAGCTAATTTTTTATTTGTTGTACTGATGGGGGTCTATGTTGCCCAGACTGATGTTGAACTCCTGGCCTCAGGTGATCCTCTCACCTCAGCCCAGAGTGCTGGGATTACATAAGTGAGCCACCACACCCAGCTGGAGTGCAGTGGTGTGATCTTGGCTCACTGTAACCTCTGCCTCTTGGGTTCAAGCGATTCTCCTGCCTCAGCCTCCTGAGTAGCTGGGATTACAGGTGCACGCCACCACACTTGGCTAATTTTTGTATTTTCAGTAGAGACCATGGTTTCCCCTTGTTGGCCAGGCTGGTCTCAAACTCCTGACCTCAAGTGATCTGCCCACCTCAGCCTCCCAAAGTGCTGGGATTACAGATGTGAGCCACCGTGCCTAGCCCAAATTTATCATTTTCTTAAGTGTGCAGTTAAGTGGCCTTTAGCAACCATCACCAACATTCATCTCCAGAACTTTCCTGTCTTCTCCCACCTGAGACTCTGACTCCTGTTAAACAATGGCTGCTCATTCTCCCCTCCCCTCAGCCTCTGGCAACTGCCATTGTCTTTTCAGTCTACAAATTTGACTACTCCAGGTACCTCATAAGTAGAATCATACAATATTTGTCCCTTTGTGACTGGCTTATTACCTTAGCATAATGTCCTCAGGGTTCATCTGTGTTGTAACATGTGACCAGATTTCACTCATTTTAGGGTGGAATTATTTCCTGGTTTTTTAAAAAATTTAAATTTTAGTTGATGAGTATGTGGAGTTTTGTTGTATTGTCGTTCACACCTTTTATACTTAAGAAATTTTCTTTCCAAAGGAATTGGTTGATATAACAGAAGATTATAAGGGAAAGCTTACTATCCTGCTTCAGATGATTTACTGTAGTTTATTTTCTAATTCAGTGTGACCGCAACAAGGGAAACCATGGCTTACACTGTGGAATGCCTGCGGGGTGATGTGTAAGTACCTGTGTGTGTTTAGGACTTCTGCTTTGAAAGAAATGCTAAACTGCTCACTTCTGGTCTTTGTAATGCATCCTTATGACCTCTGACTTCCGTTTTGGATTATTATTCATAAACTGCTTATAAACACTGTGCTTGCCACAAGGCCTAAAGTTTCACACTGAGAGCATTACAGCTATGTAGAATCTCAAATGTTAGTTTTACATTTTTGACTGGTAATTCTTATCTCGATGTCTTCTGTAGTGATATTCTAATGGAGTTCCTGCTCAATGTCACCACAGCACCAGAATTTCGTCGTTGGGAAGTAGCTGACCTTCAGCCTCAGCTAAAGATTGACAAAGCTGTGGCCTTTCAGAATCCGCAGACTCGTAAGTACATTTCCAGATCACATTTGTTTCTAAGATACTGGGTTTTTTAGAAGATCAATTTTTAGAAGGAAAAAAAATGCTGTCAAAATTTATTTTTTTATTTTTATTTATTTATTTTTTTGAGACAGAGTCTCACTCTGTCACCCAGGCTAGAGTGCAGTGGCACAATTTTGGCTCACTGCAACCTCCGCCTCCTGGGTTCAAACAATTCTCCTGCCTTAGCCTCCCAAGCAGCTGGAATTATAGGTGTGCACCACTACACCTGACTACAGTTTTGTATTTTTAGTAGAAACAGGATTTTGCCATGTCGGTCAGGCTGGAGTTCAGTCTTGAATTCCTGGCCTCAAGTGATCCACTCATCTCAGCTTCCCAAAGTGCTGGGGATATGGGTATGAGCCACCATGCCTGGCCAAATGTTTTACTACTTGAATTTGAAAATATATTTTTCAAAAATTTGTTATTTAGATATGTTATTCTTTTGTTTCTAAACATTTATAATCATTTTTCATGTTTGATGGTAAGTAAATTGTAGGATCCTAGAAGTTTTTCCTGTTTCCTTCCCAATGTTTTGTTTTTGTTTGTTTGTTTTTGAGACAAGGTGTTGCTTGTTGCCCAGACTGGAGTGCAGTGGCATGATCTCACTGCAGCCTGAACCTTCTGGACTCAGGTGATCCTCCTACCTCAGCCTCCTGAGTAGCTGGGACTACAGGCACGCACCACCACACCCTGCTAATTTTTTTTTTTTTTTAATAGAGATGAGGTCTCACTATATTTCCCAGGCTGGTCTTGAACTCCTGGGCTGAAGTGATCCTCCCACCTCAGCTTCCCAAAGTGCTGGGTTTACAGGCGTGAGCCACTGTGCC
This sequence comes from Piliocolobus tephrosceles, assembly GCF_002776525.5. NCBI lineage: Eukaryota > Metazoa > Chordata > Mammalia > Primates > Cercopithecidae > Piliocolobus > Piliocolobus tephrosceles. The sequence continues at coordinate 20,228,305 of NC_045450.1, forward strand.
TGACCCCCAATGATTTTTAAGAGTTGTTTCGCTTACACCAAATTCTGCACCAGTTTATTGCTGCTGCTATTATCACTTACTGTTGTATTGCTATTATTGTTTAGCCATGTGCTCTTTATTGAATCTTTCCAAAGTAAGTAGCTTAATTTTTTTAAGTAAGAATCTTTTTTGCATTCATATTTTATGTTTATATAATGTCTGATTATATAATCTTGACAAGTACAACTGGTAATACAAGTCTATAAACAAGTGCTGCTGACTCCTGGGAGTCATTCAACTTCTGGTGGGAGCAAAAATGTGCAGGTAGAGCAGAAATAGGTCAACTCAATGGCTCAGCATGGGACAGGCTCCCCTCCACATGCTGGCCTGGTGACTGATGTTATTTCATGGTGATGCTTGGTGTCATAGAGGAGCGTGATCTGTGTTGCTCAGGATTTCTACTGAAGAAATAGATAGAATAGTATAATTTTAGAAAAGATGACCTATGTGTCCAGAGTGGCTTCTTCCCCACTGGCGGCAGTGAGACACCAGCCTGCATCTATTCTGTCTGAACAGTTACTGTGTGGTCTCCTGGCTGGTTTCTGCCTCCAGGTTTACATCTTGAGTCCATCTACCACACGGCCATTACAGCGACCTTCTGACATGAAAGTAAGCCTTCTTATTAGCTGTGGGATAAAGTCTGAACAGCATATACGTATATGGCCTTGCATGATCTTACCAGCCCACTTCTCTTACTTCATGCTCACCCTCTTCTCCTCCCAGCTGCAATTCCCATTTGAATCAAATTATTGTTATCCTTTATGCCTTTGTTTTGTCTGCTTCCTACGCCTAAATTGCTGTTCCCAAATGATTTCCCCTGGGAAACACCAGCTCATTCTGTAAGATGGATCCCACATGTTACTTGTATTAATTGTTTTCTAATTCCCACTGCCCTTCCCTTGTACCTCTATTGCACTTTTGACACACTGCCGACATTGCACCCATAATACTTTATTTCACAGGTTTTCCTCTTAAAATTTGAGGGCAGGCCTTGTATGTTCCACATCTCTGTATTTCTAGCATCTAGCACAGTGCCTCGCATAGGGAAGTTGCCAGGTAATGAGCAACTGAAGGAAACACTGCAGGCAAAAAGGCACTGAAGCAAGAAAGCAGGGAAAGCACCAAGCACCACGGAGGAATAAGTCCCAGTGGAAGCTCACATTGGTCCCCTGAAAGCTGCCTGACAACCTCCTTATTACCTAGAGAGGAAACCTAAAAGTAAGTAAAATTCAGATTAAATGACTTGTGCTAGGTCATATGGCAAGATGACAGCAAAACCATAACTAGATGGGGACATCCTGAAACCCAGGCCAATATACCTTCCCAGTGATACCAGCTAGGTTAAAGTTAGAAAAGTGGTTTAGGTGGACTCCAGTATATAGAAGCTGCTGCCATGTAATCTCTTTTTTTCCTTAGCACATTCTACTGACAGAAACTGGCAGTTACTAGAGGTTAAATAATAATAATTTTAAGTCCTCTTAACATATGAATGCCAGAAGATGACCAAATTTGTATAGGCTTGTTGCTTTCTAGGTTTTAAAAACATTGTCTTTACTGAAAGTGCATTTCCCTAAATGCTTCTTCACTTATCTCATAGATGTCATTGAAAATTTGCATGCAGCAGCTTACCGGAATGCCTTGGCTAATCCCTTGTACTGTCCTGACTATAGGATTGGAAAAGTGACATCAGAGGAGGTACCAATAAAACATATTTTGAAATGTGCTTGTTTTTCACATTAAATTGAACATCTACCATTTCAGGTTTGTTGGGTAATTTTTCTTTTTATCTTCTAACTTTAAGAAATTCAACGTGCTTGCTTTTTCATCCGCCTGCTTTTTAACTAAAATTTTATCTGAGCAATTCTTGTATTTCCTTTAAGAAATGTTTTCATGAAAAAAAAAAAAAAGAAATGTTTTCATGACTAAAGGGACGTGATCATTAAAAAGTAAAATCAAGCAAAATGAAGGAAAAGAAAACATCTCACATACCTAAAGGCACTCAATGTTAATACCTGGTATATTTTCTTCTAAACCCTTTTCTGTGTGTATGTATCTTTTTTGTTTGTTTGTTTTAAATATGGGGTCTCGCTGTGTTGCCTAGGCTGGTCTTCAACTCTTAGGCTCAAGCAGTCCTCCTGCCTCTGCCTCTCATAGTGCTGGGATTACAGGCATGAGCCATTGCACCCAGCCTGTGTATCTTTTTTAAACAGTATTTAAATGTTTAAGTAGCATAATAGGGGCTGGGCCTAGTGGTTCACCCCTGTAATCACAGCACTTTGGGAGGCTGAGGCAGAAGGATCACTTGAGGCCAGGAGTTCAAGAGCAGCCTGGGCAACATAGCAAGACCCTGTCTCTTAAAAAAAAAAAAAAGTGTGTGTGTGTATACGTACATATATATAAAATAGGTCCTTTGACTAAAACTCTTTGGTCTCTCTGAATTCGTAAATAAGACTTGAGCCCACTTCCTTAGCTCCCGTTCCATCCTCGCTCGCTCATTCATGTTCTTTGGCACACCAGCCTCCCTTTGCTGGCTATTGGGGTTTGTCACATGCCGCAGCCATATGTGCATCTTAGAACTTACTTTCCAAAACATGAAACATTGAATGCTAAATCTACAAGTATAGGTATGTGCATATAATCTTCATTCCCTATTCCTAGCACCCAAACCCAAAAACAAATTTTATCCAAAGACATTAAGAGAAAAATTTGGAATTATCAACACCTTCAAAGTATATCTGACTCAAAAATTTAAGGTTTTTATTCTCGTTTCGTTCCTAGTTAGCTGTTACAGAAAACTAAACTGTATCGCTTCTCTTTTTGACTTATCAATTAATAATTTGATGCCTTCCGTTCATATGGCACTTTTATTTAGAAATTTTAACTTATATCATCCAACTTGAACAGGCAGCAGTTTTTCATAAGATTGGACTCTAATGTTTTGAAATTTTTTAGAAATCAAATTCACCCTCATGAAGATGTGTCATTAAGATCGCTAAAAGAGTAGACATAGCAAAGGTTTATCCACAAGAATAGCTATTGTAATATTGTTTTATAATTGTGAAAAATTAGAAACAAGTTAATATCCAGCATTAGGGAACTAGTTAAATAACTTATAGAATGGAACAGTATTCAGCCATTCAAAAATATTAGTTGATATGTAAAACTTACAGCATATTGTCACATAAAGGCAATTTACGAATTAGGACATCCCAAAAGGTCCCATTTTTTTTTTAACAAAAGGTATGTATGTATGCATTATAGACAAATACCAAGATGTTAACTGTGATAACTTGGTTATCTCAAAGTTAATAGTATTTTTTAAATGTGTCCCTAGGCTAAAGGAAACTCTAAAGAAATTGGTGCTAGAATACTTTGAGCAATGGCAACATCAATAGAAAAACATCAATAGAAAAAGAGTATGACTTTCCAAGGTGACTCTATAGATATAGACAGCATTCATTGTAGGGCATGGATTATGATGAATTGATTAAAAGTTCAGTTTCATTACTTTAGCCCAGTGATTCTCAAATGTTATCACTTTCCTTCCTGAGGAGCCTTTCCAGCCATTTTTTTTCTAAACCTCTTACTTTTAATACCACAGATACAGTTTATGTACTGTATATTTGTACTTTATACATAAAAGTAGTGAGTTTTCTTTTCTTAGTTACCCCAAACCAATTTTCACCCATCTGGAAGGGATAGCATTTCTGTTGAAAGTACATGTTTTAGCCCTACTTTTGTATATTAAGCCTAAGGTGATAGTATAAACCAGTGATTCCCAAGTCTCGCCAGTCTTCAGATCACCTGAGTGGTTGATTGGATGGATGGGTAGTTGGTTGGTTTTAAATAAGAATTCTAGGATTCCACATTTAATATTTTGTATCAGTCTGTAGGGTAAGTCCCAAGAATGGGGGACAATGACCGTTTTTGTTTTTCAAGCTCTCTGAGTAATTCTGTGATCATACAGTTTGGACACCCTGGTATAGACAATGACTTCATGATCAGAAAAGCTTTGTAGAGATTGGCTTCAAAGATGGACGAGAAGGGTGTTGTGGTAAAACTCTGTTAGCCCTGTTATAGAATGTTAATAGTGCTCCATTACTACCTATATAAACACAAAAGAAATCTGATACACTACGTAAGCTACATTATAATAAAAATTACAGTCCATTTTTTCAAGTTTAGGCCAGTGTATGCTCTAATTTCTTTTTATTCCTTTTTTTTTTTTTTTTTTTTTTTTTTGAGACAAGAGTCTTGCTCTGTCACCCAGGCGAGAGTGCAGTGGCACGATCTCAGCTCACTGCAACCTCTGCCTCCTGGGTTCAAACAATTCTCGTACCTCAGACCACCCAAGTAGCTGGGATTACAGGCATACACCACCACGCCTGGCTCATTTTTGCATCTTTAGTAGAGTCAGGATTTCAGGGTGTTACCCGGGGTGGTCTCAAATTCGTGGCCTCAAATGATCTGCCAGCCTTGGCCTCCCAGAGTGCTGGGATTACAGGCATGAGCTACTGTACCCAGCCTTTTTTTATTCCTTTTATAAATAACAGCTTTATTGAGATGTAATTCACCATACTATACAACCTATTTAAAGTGTACACAATTCAGTGGTTTTCATTATATTCACAGAGTTGTGCAACCATGACCACAATTAGGTTCTAGTTCTTTTAAGCAATGGTTTTTATAATAAAATCCCAGGGTAATGAACCTCAGTACCATGTAGTTTATTACAGCAGCTTATAAGGCTAAGTATTTTCTTCCAAACTGTACTTTTATGTTTTTACAGCTTTTTATATCTGTGCTAATATAACCTAATAAGTGTTTTTAACTTCCCCAGTTACATTACTTCGTTCAGAACCATTTCACAAGTGCAAGAATGGCTTTGATTGGACTTGGTAAGTTGAGTATTGCCTGCCTCTCAGTTTGCTTTCTTAAGAGCAATTCCTTAAACTAATTACATGAACATAGGATTGAACAAAATTTGAAAACTTCAGCCTTCTATTTATGTCAGACAGGCAATATATCATAGGATTTTAATTGCTAGTCATTTGTTTTGGAAAGCAGAATCCACCATTTAAATTTGTAAACCTCTGGCTTTAAATTCTTTACAGTATTTGTAAAACCTGTGACAAAGGTGAATTTCTCAAAGCAAAGAGCTTTTACAGACTGTTTTTTTTTTTTTTGAGACGGAGTCTTGCTCTGTCGCCCAGGCTGGAGGGCAGTGGCGCGATCTCGGCTCACTGCAAGCTCCGTCTCCCGGGTTCCCGCCATTCTCCTGCCTCAGCCTCCCGAGTAGCTGGGACCACAGGCGCCCACCACAGTGCCCGGCTAATTGTTTTTTATTTTTAGTAGAGACGGGGTTTCACCGTGGTCTCGATCTCCTGACCTTGTGATCCACCCACCTCGGCCTTCCAAAGTGCTGGGATTACAGGCGTGAGCCACCGCGCGCGGCCTTACAGACTGTTTTTTAAAAGGAAGTACAGCTTACTAGAAAAACAGGCAAAGGGCATGAGCAGACAGTTCATGGGAGAAATATGTTTGTATATGTGTAGCCAACTATCTTTGTTTTAAATGATCAGCCTCACTAATAATTAAGAAAATTTTAATCTGTGATATTGGCAAAATTAAAAGATTGACACCGCCCAGAATTAACCAGAGTATGGAGAAATAGGCACTCTCACAAATTGTTAGTGGGAATATAAACTAGTACATTTTGGGAGATCTTTTTGAATATATCTGTTAAAATTCTAGGCTGGGCATGGTGGCATATGCCTGTAATCCTAGCACTTTGGGAGACTGAGATGGGCGGATCACCTGAGGTCAGGAGTTCAAGACCAGCCTGGCCAACCTGGTGAAAACCCTGTCTCTACTAAAAATACAAAAATTAGTCGGGCGTGGTGATTCAAGCCTGTAATCCCAACTATTGGGGGACTGAGGAGGAGAATCGCTTGAACCCGGGAGGCAGTAATTGCAGTGAGCCAAGATCATGCCACTGCATTCCAGCATGGGTGACAGAGCGAGACTCTGTCTCAAAAAAATAAAATTCTAAATGTTTATACTCGTAGATCCAGTGACTTTTAAGAATTTGTCTTACAGAAACATTAGGTCAAGTTTACAATATAGTTGCATGAGAATATCATTTTAATATTTTTTGTTTTGTTTTGCAAATAACAGCTTAAGATATTATTTACATGCCATAAAATTCACCCTGTTGAAGTGTATAGTTCTGTGGTTTTTAATACATTAGCTATTACCACTACCTAATTTCAGGGTGTGTTCATCATCCCCCCCAAAAGCCCCATACCCATTAGCAGTCACTCCCCATTCTCATCTTCCCCCGTCTGTGGCATCCACTAATCTACCTTTTTTTTTTTTTTTTTTTTTTAAAGAGATGGAGGTCTCATTCTGTTGCCCAAGCTGGAGCACAGTGGCACAATCATAGCTCACTTGAACTCCTAGGCTCAGGTGATCCTCCGACCTCAGCCTCCTAAGGAGCAATAATCTATTTTGTCTCTATAGATTTGACTATTCTGGACATTTCATATAAATGGAGTTAGACAGTATGTGGCCTTTTGTAATTGGCTTTTCTTACTTAGCATAATATTTTCAAGGTCCATCCATATTGGAGCATGTGTCAATGTCTCATTCCATTGTATGACTCAAGAATACTCCATTACCACATTGTTTCTTCATTCATTGGCATTGTAAATATTTTGGCTGTTGTAAATATAAACATTCATGTGTACATTTTTCTTAGGATACCTGTTTTTAGTTCTTTTGGTTATGTCTAAGAATAGAATTGCCAGGACATATGGTAACTCTGTTTAACCATTTGGGGAACTGCCAGACTGTTTTCCAAAGTAGCTGCACTGTTGTACATTCCCACCAGTAATGCACAAAGGTGTCAATTTCCCCACATCCTTACCAACACGTATTGTCTGTCTTTCTGACTATGACCATCCTACTGGGTGGGAAGTGGTTGTTGTGGTTTTGGTTTGTATTTCCCTAATGACAAATGACATTGAACATATTTCATGTGCTTTTTTTGTCCATTTGTATAACTTATTTGTTTTTTGGTTTTTTGAGACAGAGGCTTTCTCTGTCGCCCAGGTTGGAGTGCAGTGGCACAATCTTAGCTCACTGCCACCTCCACTTCCCAGGTTCAAGCAATTCTCCGGCCTCAGCCTCCCAAGTACCTGGGATTACAGGTGCACGCCACCATTCCTGGCTAATTTTTGTAATTTTAGTAGAGATGGGGTTTCACCATGTTGGCTGGGCTGGTCTCGAACTCCTGAGCTCAGGTGATCCACCTACCTCAGCTTCCCAAACTATTGGGATTACAGGTGTGAGCCCCCATGCTCAGTCAACTTTTGAGAAATGTCTCTTCAGGTCTTGCCCATTTTTTAATTGGGTTTTTTTCTTAATTGTTAAGTTGTAAAGGTTCTTTGATACTCAAGCTGTTAGCAGATATATTATCTGCAAATATTTTCCTGCATTTCATGGGTCCTCTTTTTACTTTCTTGATATAGTGTTCTTTGGTGGACAATGCAGTGTTGTTTTAAGAGCCGACTATTAGAAACATGCTAACGTCCCTCAGGAGGGGACTGATCAAATAAATGGTGGTACAGCCATAGAAAGGGATTCTTTATAACCATTAAATATTTGATGTAGACTAAACACTTAGAAATTTTTAAATTATGAAAGATCAGTTCAAAACAATATCAGTAGAATGATACCATTTTAGAAATAAATTGAGGATAATATTAACTACACAAAAAAATTCTAGATAAATAGTAATACTAAGTATATAGTAAATAGTTTAGTAATAGTAAACTATAGTAAACTGGGTATCTCTGGGAGAGTGGCATTATGGCAAGAAGACTTACTTATTTCTGTAATGTTCGGATTTTACAATCATATTTTTAAAACAAAGAAAAAATATTTTACGATTGTGTTTTGGTAATTCTGGTTCCAGCTTTGTTTTTACTTTTGTTGAAACAGGTGTGAGTCATCCTGTTCTAAAGCAAGTTGCTGAACAGTTTCTCAACATGAGGGGTGGGTTTGGTTTATCTGGTGTGAAGGCCAAATACCGTGGAGGTAAGCATTTCATTCTATTGGGGTTAATTTATCAGAAGGGCGTTTCCCCACTAGAATAGCATGTCGAGGTGGAATAGGCCTGAATATTTACTATTCAACAGTCTCGGCATAGAATCGGATGACTTGGATGTTGTATTTTAAGCATATGTTTTGTGTGTGTTTGGGGACAGGATGGTATGGGGAAAGCACCGAGCCACAGAAAAGACTCGTGGGTCAACACTGTGTTGTAGGAAATAGTGAAGAATGAAACCAATGGTGAACAAGCCATTTTCTTCTTCCCTCTATCCTTAACCTGGCCCCAGGTGAAATCCGAGAACAGAATGGAGACAGTCTTGTCCATGCTGCTCTTGTAGCAGAAAGTGCTGTCGCGGGAAGTGCAGAGGCAAATGCATTTAGTGTTCTTCAGCATGTCCTCGGTGCTGGGCCACATGTCAAGAGGGGCAGCAATACCACCAGCCATCTGCACCAGGCTGTTGCCAAGGCGACTCAGCAGCCATTTGATGTGAGTCTAAACAGTTGGTATCTCTCCTTTTGCTTTCAAAGGCTCAGTATTTAAGATGTAATTCTGATAATCTACTCTTAAAAAGTAAGACAAACACACAGAAAATCTTTGTACAATTGAAGAGATAGCCAAGCTTGATTTTAGTATATTTGAGGGTCTATCAAAAACTCACTGGCTTTTCTACTTTGTCTATTACTTGTCATTAGTCATATAGAAAGAGGAATTTAATGCTTAGAAATAAAAGGAATCCACATATCCGTTCCCTTTAGAATGAAGTTGTAGATATTAAACTTTTCCCTGGATTCTAACTAGTCTTTTTTTCTAGATTTTCTTCTGTCCCCTTCTGTTCTTATGGCTACTTCCTGAATTTCACTATTCTTTGTTTTCCAACCAAGTGGACAAGACGAACACCAAGAAATTGTTTACAGACTCACTCTTCCAGCTTGAGATTAAATTTAAAAAGAAAAATGAGAGGCTGGGCACAGTGGCTCACGACTGAAATCCCAGCACTTTGAGAGGCTGAGGTGGGCAGATCACTTGAGGTCAGGAGTTCGAGACCAGCCTGGCCAACATGGTGAAATCCCCATCTCTCCTAATCCAATGAAGTAATTTAATAGAAATTCCTAGTTCAGAACTTGGCCAGAAATTTGGAGTATAAATAGGATGGCCTCAGAATTACAATTAAAGAAATTGAAGTCCAAGCCAGCTGCGGTGGGTCATGCCTATAATCCCAGCACTTTGGGGGGCCAAGATGGGAGGATCACGAGGTCAGGAGATCGAGACCATCCTGGCTAATACAGTGAAACCCTGTCTCTACTAAAAATACAAAAATTAGCTGGGCATGGTGGCGCACGCCTGTAGTCCCAGTTACTTGGGAGGCTGAGGCAGGAGAATCACTTGAACCCAGGAGGCGGAGGTTTCAGTGAGCCGAGATCATGCCACTGCACTCCAGCCTGGGCGACAGAGCGAGAGTCTGTCTCAAAAAATAGAAAAAAAAAAAAAGAAATTGAAGTCCATTCTTATGCTTTACATGGACTGAGCCAATGGTTCTCCAAGTTTAATGTACATAAGAATCACCTGGAACACTTGTTAAAAATCTGGGCTCCCAGGCTACATCCACAGGGACCTGAGTCAGTAAGTCCATTTCAGGAATCTGAAAGTTTGTATTTTTAATAAGAACTCAGGTAATTTTTACATAAATGGTCCACATAATCACTGTAAATCGGGTTCACCCTAGAGAGCTAAAAGCTCTGCTCAAACTAGATAGCAATATCCCTGTTATTCAGAGGCTAAACTCTTGATACCTTGGACGTCTGGATAATGACCACTAAGCAGAAATTTTTCTCTTAACTTTTTGACTTGAGTGTATAAGAGAAATAAAAGTAAATTGGTGAAAAAGTCCCTACCAGCAGCAGAGAGAAGAAACCAGGTCTGCCTAATGCCAAAGCCCATCTGTATTTAATAATAATATTTGTGGATGAGTGTTTGCATTAACCTTTAATCATCTAAAGAGGGTTAGAAAATACCCAGCATAAAGGAAAGGGAGCAGTCATTTTAGAAATATTTAAATGAAGAAACAAAGCCGTGATAGTTCTGAAAGACACAGAATACTTTAGTTCTTGACAGAACTGATTAAGTAAAATATTAATCTATTTTGTTTATACTGTGAAGGTCCAAGTTTTTTCTAGGCAAACTTAAATCGTGCCCTGTTTTACCTGGCAGAATATCATACAGTAAAGTCTCATTATCTTTCAGGTTTCCGCATTTAATGCCAGTTACTCAGATTCTGGACTCTTCGGGATTTATACTATCTCCCAGGCCACAGCTGCTGGAGACGTAAGTTGCATACTCACCAAACTTCTTTCATTAACAAGTTATTTTCCCCCCCGGCCATGAACATGTTTTCAGTTAAAATATGGAGTGTTTGAATGCAATGCAGTGACTTATCAGAGCTCTGTATAGTATGATATCATTGAAGCATTATCTGCTGTAGGGAAATTTATACTAATGCTATATATACACATGTATACTAATGCTTCCAGGAAAGAGGAGAGAATTGCCTACTTGAAATTTTGGTTCTGGTTGGACAAGTTGCATTGAGTTGGCTCTGAAACATCTAAATTGAGAACCCAGGAGAGAGGAAGGCCAAGATGTTTATTTGCAAGTCTTCAGTATAGAGATTGTGTAGAAATCAGGGTATGTATGAATAATTGTAGGAAAAGAAAACTAAAGCTCAGTTTCTGGGAAAGAACACCATTTAAGGAGCAAGTGGCTAAGAAAAATGGCCCAGGTAAACAGAAAGAAAAAGAGAAGCTGTTATATTTGAAGGCTAGGAAAGAGAGAATGTTTAACACCAATTTGACCCACAGTGAAATAACATTCATTACCACTGAGAAGTCTGGTAGTTTCAGCAAACTGGGACATCATGGGTGATCTTAACAGTTTTGACTAGAGTAGTGGAAACTGGCTAAAAAGTGTAGTGATTAAGGAATGAATGACAAGTAAGAAATGAGAGGTTGGTGTGGGCTAGTGGAGCTTAGACATTCAAGGAGCAGGCTGTTTTAGGAGAGTTTACACAGAGATTAAGTTGAAAGAGACATTCAGACTGAACAAAAAGATCGGAGCAGTTATTGGAGACAGAAAATTATAAATGGCTCAAGTCTGAGAAAGGAATACGTGGGATCCAGCACACAAGTGGACTGTTTAGCCTTACAGACAGGCTAATATTGGAAGATACTGGGAATATGGGGAAGTAACGCCTCAGTGAGACAGGAGGCTAAGTCATGTTTTGACAGAGAAGGGAGGAAAGTTGAAAGAAAGGGAAGTTTGGGACAAATAGTGAAGTACACAAAAAGTGGGTATTGGTTGTAGTATAGGTGTATCCTTGAAATCAGCGACCACAAATTCATACTACAGTCAGCACTGTCATGTAATTTTTCCTCTGTTGCATTCACAAGCATAATGGAGAAATGGAGGAGGTAGGTATTAGGGTTAATCCCAGGTTGGAATCCTGCAAAGCGGGCAGGTCAGAAGTATGAGGATAGCAAGGGAGTTGGGAGCATTGGAGCATTGGCAAGAGTGATTAAAAGGATGATTCAGGGATCTAGGCTCAATAGAGAAGTAAAGCCAGAGGGGGCCTGATAAATTGAAAGACTGGACAAGTCAAGGAACTAGAGATCTTGATAAAGTGGAAGAATAAGTATAGTGAAATTAAAGACTGAGATCGGGGTCTTAGAATTGAGGACTTCAGAGGTATGCAAATCTAGGCTATAATCAGGTCTGGGGTGTGGCTATGAAAATGGGCAGCAGAAATGAAGGGGAAAAAGAGGTCCTAGAATTTAGGTGATCAGAGGGAAAAATAAGTAGCAGACTCAGCCAGCATTGGGATGGAGAAAATCATGGCCAGATTTATTTGCTTATTCAACAAATATTTACCAAGTACCCACATCCCTGGAACTTTATTCTTTCTTTTTTTAAATACCATACAAGGATTCAGATTCCTTCTTGACTCTGGCTTAGTAAGTAGGGACAAGCCTTACAAATTGGCTGTGTATGGATTACTACTCTCTTCTTAGTGACTAGTAAGAGATAGCAGTATTAATGGCATGACACTGCAAGAGTCTGGAGAAGTTTTAAAGGTGCTTATTCTTTATGGGTGATTAGAAATCCATGTGTTTGGCCGGGTGTGGTGGCTCACACCTATAATCCCAACACTTTGGGAGGTTGAGGTGGGAGGATCACTTGAGCCCACACATCTCTACAAAAAAAACTAAAAAGTTAGCCAGGCCTGGTAGCGTGCACCTGTAGTCCTAGCTTCTTGGGAGGCTGGGGCAGAAGGATTGTGTACAAACAGCTGCTTTATGAACATAGGAAGAATAAGGCACCCATAGTGATGACAGCATTCCATATGGACACTGTGCTGTTTGTCTGGAACTAACCTTCCATCTGTGTTTTTGCCTCAGTAAATAAGCGTGTCAGTGCTGCAGGAGACTCTGGTACTGACCACAGATGACCAACTTTTACTTATCTGTCCTAGGTAATCAAGGCTGCGTATAATCAAGTCAAAACAATAGCTCAAGGAAACCTTTCCAACACAGATGTCCAAGCTGCCAAGTAAGTCTCCGTGTTAACTGTGTTTTATGTTTTTGTTATTTGAAAGTTGTATTCTTTTCAGATTATAACAATATTACAATATATGCTCATAAGGACTGAGAAACACAAAAAGCATAAAAAGGGAAACATCCCCATATCCTACCACCTAAAGATATAATTGTTAACATTTTGACCAGTCACAGTGGCTCATGCCTATAATCCCAGCACTTTGGGAGGCCAAGGCAGGTGGTTCATTTGAGACCAGGAGTTTGAGACCAGTCTGGGCAACATAGCAAGACCTTGTCTCCACAAAAATTAGAGAATAATTGTTAACATTTTTCTTAGTTTATTGATCACACATTTTTAAACATAATTGTTAATGTTGTATATATAGATGCTGCTTGACTTACACTGGGGTTACATCCTGAGAAATCCATAAATCAAAAACGCATTTAATACCCTGATAAACCAGTCATATAGCCAAACAATCATAAGTTAAACCATCGTAAGTTAGGACCATCTATATACTTTTTTATCCTATTTAAATAGCATCCTTATTATAGAAGTTTGAAAATTACAAATAAAAGACAAAAATAATCTGATTCCCTACCAATGATTCTATATTTTCATTGATTCAGATTACTAAAAATTTAAACAATATTCATTGGTGTGTCAAAATACACTTGTGCATTTTCTGCAGTTATAAAGATATCTTTGGGCTTAAAATATTTTTGTATTTCATATTACTTTCTTAGTGTAGATTCCCAACTGAGTTAAAGAGTTATAAACATAACGAAAGGCTCCATGTTAGAGTGCGTGTACGTGTGTATATTTAAATAATACATTTGCCCAGGCGCAGTTGCTCATACCTGTAATCCCAGGACTTTGGGAGGCTAGGGCAGGAGGATCGCTTGAGGCCAGGAGTTCAGCCAGCCTGGGTAATGTGGCAAGACCCTGTCTTTACAAAAAGATATTTAAAACTAGCCAGGTGTGTTGGTGTGTGCCTGTAGCCCCAGCTACTCAGGAGGCTGAGGAAGGAGGATTGCTTGAGCCCAGGAGTTTGAGGTTGCAGTGAACTAAGATCATGCCATTGCACTCCAGCCTGGGCAACAGAGCAAGACCTTGTCTCTTTAAAAAAAAAAAAAAAAAAAAAAGGTATATATTTCTAAGTCACAAATCTAAAGAGATTGTACCAGTTTCTAATCACACCACCAGTATGTAAGAGTACCTATTCTACAATAGTTTCTTTCTTCATTACTGATTTATACCCAAAACAGATTTGATTTTGTTTTGTTTTATAAGAAAGACTAAAATATTTGTCTGCTTTTTGGCAATTTTTAAATCCCCACTGTCCAGATTGAAAGTGTTAACAACACTCCTAATTCATTAGTAGTTTGAGGGTTTCTCTAAAAGAAAGACTTGGGACAAAGTTGGAAATCAATCTGCATTTTCATACAGCAGTTTAAGACATTTAAGTTTGACTCCATCTACTTAGGACAATTCAAAATGTGAATTTTGCAACTCCAGTGGTTGTTATGATCATTTAGTATTGCCCACAGGGGAAGTATGACAGGGTGAATTACAACCCAGGATGGAACAACTTTTTAGTCATTTCTGTTCCCATTAGTATTGTTAAGTTTTGTTATGCTGAGCACACTACAAAATTGCATCTCTTGTATAAGTACAACACAATTTATTAAATATTGTATATATAAAACCAAGAATCAATAGGATGCAGGGCTGCTTGATTATACCAAAAACAAAACATGATGAGAATACATTGAAACACTGGATTTACTTAAGAAAAACCTAAGTTTTTCAAATCTAATTTATTTAAGAGAAGGTATTTTCTTAATAAGTGTAACAGTTCTTATAAGGTATGGTGATATGTAGGAAGTAGAATTTTGATTATTAATGTCAAGATATGTTTTCTGCCATTTTGATGGAGTTGATACTTTTTCTTGTAAGGTTCTTAGTCTTCCTATAGTGAAAGAGAGAAAGTGAGGTGTCATTGCTGAAGGTACACACTAGTAACCTCTTGGTAATTTATTGCAGGTAAAATCGTTTTTTAATTAAACTGACAAAGTGGTAAAATTGTAGCCTTAAATTGTAATTATGTTTAATGGAAGTCTTGCTATAGCATGTTAAAGAATGATACTTTGAGGTTTAAATATCAACTGACTTATCAAACACCATGTCTATAAGTAATAAGTTTCTGGGAGAATTGTGAATTGGATTTTGTTTTATTTTAAGTGTCTGCTTTTGTGCCCATATTTAAGCTGCTGTTGCTTATAAGACCTGTACTGCCCTTCCCCACTTGCCTTTTTAATCATACCTTGTGCTCACTGAGACAAATCTCAGCAAGAGGCAGGAGTTGCTTCACTAATCAAAACCTCACGTTAAAATAGTTTTACCTAGATCCAAGTTCTAGTCCAAAATCAAAAAGCAGTCTCTGGAATTTATTCAGTATAGTTTTGTACTGACAGCTTTCCAAATAGTAATGTATACAGTACAGTACTTGGTGAACTGAAGAAATAGAATGGAGGCCATTAGCACTGTAAGTTGTTAGTTTGCCTGTTTACCAAAAACACGTTGAAGAGTTTTGGGGCGAATACCTTAAAATTGCCCTGCTTCACTGCATAAGAGGAACTGGCTTGACTCTACTTCACCCTTGGTGGAAACTAACAGGCCCTAAAAGAGGCAGCAACAGCTGAAGTGGATACCGCAGAAATAGACAGCAGAAGCTCTTTCAGACACCCCCGAAACCTGCCAAAACTCATAGGTAATACAAGTGAAATGGTAGCATAAGAAGAAAATAAACATGAGAATCTTCAAACTGTAAGCATCGAAAGGTATCCTCCATCCAAGAAGAGAACCCAGTTCATACAAGGAAAAGGCAAAAGGAAAAGGTCAAGACTGACCTTTATGACACTGTGACCCCAGCCGTGGGCCAGGTGGAGTTGTCTGTTGTGACATCCCGGTTTGACAGAAGGATCTTCAAGATCCCTGGTCTGCACACTCTAGCAGCCAGAAGGTAGGTTGATAATACACACTGTCCCCAACTTGCCATGGATCACCTTACAATTTTTCAACCTGGCTACAGAGCAATACCATCGCAATTTCAGCTTCCAGTCATGGGTCACATAACAATGGGGATACGTTACAAGAAATGTGGTGTTAGGTGGTTTCATCACTGTGTGAACCTCATGGTGTACTTACACAAATGTACATGGTATAGCCTACTACACACATAGGTCTGTGTATAGTCTGTTGCTCCTAGGCTACAAACCTGTACAGCATACACTATATACTGAATACTGTAGGCAGTTATAACACAATGATAAGTATTTGTGCATCTAAACATAGGAAAGGTACAGTAAAAATAAAGCACAAAAGATTAAAAAAAAAAAAATGCCATTATAGGACATTTACCATGAATGGAGCTGGCAGGACCGAAAACTCCTGCTTTCAAGTGAGTCAGTGAATGAGTGGTGAGTAAATGGGAAGGCCTAGGACATTACTGTGCACTGCTGTAGATGCTAAACACTGTAAACATAGGCTACATGAAATTTATTTTTTTAAAGTTGCACTACAGCATTATGTTGTCACTGAGTAACAGGAATCTTTCAGCTCCCTAATAATCTTATGGGACCCCATTATATATGTGGTCCATCATTGACCAAAAACATCATTATGTAGTATATGACTATACCTTGAATTTTGATCTTTTCCTAGGCTAGTGATATGCAGTACATGAGATAATCAATACTTTCTTACAAAATGGGCTTATGTTAGATGACGTTTGCCCAACCGCAGGCTATTGTAAGTGTTCTGAGCACATATGAGGTAGGCCGGGCCAAGCTATGATGTTGGATATGTTAGGTGTATGAAATGCACTTTTGACTGCCATCTCAGTGGATGGCGACCCTCTCACTGACAGCAGAGAGATCTTCCTCACTGTGCCAGTAGGCAGGAAAAAGAGCATGCTGCGACTGGCCAGTGACGTGTAGAGGATCCAGATTGCACAACCGGATCCAGAGGCCTTGGGAAGCATTAGGGAGCTCTCCAGCTGTCTCACTCAAATCTGTAGCAGCATATGGACCCACAAATGGAGGCCAAAGTGGGCCCTCAGTTGGACACTTTGGCAACCCTGACGAGACTTCTTCCCTTCAGACTTACTGTTTTACTGTCATGTTCCAGAGAAGGGAGCGCCGTTCTTCTTGGGGAATTCAGGAAGAGGGAGACATGCCGTTACTATATCGATTAAATAAAGCTTTGATGTTCACAGCCCCTCGCCACCATCCAGAAAAAAAAAAAAAATAATTGCCTTGCTCTGTAGCTCTGTAAAACTGACTTCTGCCTTTTATCGGACAGGAACAAGCTGAAAGCTGGATACCTAATGTCAGTGGAGTCTTCTGAGCGTTTCCTGGAAGAAGTCGGGTCCCAGGCTCTAGTTGCTGGTTCTTACGTGCCACCATCTACAGTCCTTCAGCAGATTGATTCAGTGGCTAACGCTGATATCATCAATGTAAGTAAATGAAAACGTACGATTTAACAACATAGAACTTAATGATCCAATTTCAGAAGGATGCATAAGCGTCCTCGGGCGGTATATGTTATTCTCATGTTTGGTGCCCATCTACTTAATATGGAGGCGGGAGGGCCCATTCCCAGAAGATCTGCAACAAGCTTCCTTGTCAGCTCGAGTGTGTGTATCTTCCTCCTTCAAATAAACTACCATTAGGTTAAACTCTGCTGTCAGTGAGAGCGCTGCCATCCACTGAGATGGCAGTCAGAAGTGCATTTAATACACCTGACGTATCAAACATCAGGTTAAACTAATGGTAGTTTATAATACGGGCTTATGTTAGATGACTAGAGGTAAAGAAGAGTCAAATATTGGCAGTTTCATGTCATCCAACCTAAATGTGAAGTTTGCTATTTTTCCTCTTCAAGTATTTCACCATCCAGCATCTTAAGATTTTCTTTACTCTTCTAAGCCTAAGACATTCTCCTGTTCTTGCTAATTTTTTTTTTTTCACATATATTATTGTTCCCTACAAGATTGAGCTGTTTTGAGGGCAAGGACTATGTCATGTACTTCTTTGTGTTCCCTACTGTGCCTAACAAGCACATGACCTACAGAATTAATCCAAAGTAAGTGGGTTTTCCCCGTTTTCTACATTAAATTTACCAACTCGCCTTCCGTTGTACATGTCTCAGCCATCTTCTCACCAACAGGTCTGCTTTGTATAGGGACAGTGGGGATAAGAAAAAATAAAAAATAAAAAACCAAGCTGGGTGCAGTGGCTCATGCCTGTAATCCCAGCACTTTAGAAGGCTGAGGTGGGCAGATTGCTTGAGCCCAGGAGTTCAACACCAGACTGGGCAATGTAGCAAAACCCCATCTCTACAAAAAAGTACAAAAATTAGCTAGGCTTGGTGGCATGTGCCTGTAGTCCCAGCTACTCAGGAGACTGAGGTCGGAAGGTGGCTTGAGCCTGGAACGCAGAGGTTACAGAGAGCCAAGATCATGCCGCTGTACTCCAGGCTGGGCAACAGAGTGAGACCCTGTCTCAAATAAAAAAAGAGACAAGGCTATTTTAAGAAAGTAACCCTGACTTGATTTCACTTGGCCCCTAATCATCATCATTTCATACTCTTCTTTTTTTTTTTTTTCTTTTTTTGAGACGGACTCTCGCTCTGTTGTCCAGGCTGGAGGGAGTGCAGTGGCGCTATCTCAGCTCACTGCAACCTCCACCTCCCGGGTTCACGCCATGTTCCTGCCTCAGCCTCCCGAGTAGCTGGGACTACAGGTGCCTGCCACCACACCCAGCTAGTTTTTTGTATTTTTAGTAGAGATGGGATTTCACCGTGTTAGCCAGGATGTTCTCGATCTCCTGACCTCGTGATCCACCTGCCTCAGCCACCCAAAATGCTGGGATTACAGGTGTGAGCCACGGCCCCTGGCTCATTTCGTACTCTTCTAAGTGACTGTCCTCATCTTATATCCCATCATTATGTGCATCCCAACCCAACTGCTTCCACCACCACCTCTCCTTCATAGTGATAAGATAAGCTGGCCTGAGAATATGGGGGCTGCTGCTCCACCTACACCTGACTCATTACACTACACTTAACCAGTCTTTGAACTTGGAAGTAGTGGCATAAAGAATCCATTAGGGTATAAAGTTTTACTTTTAAGTTAACAATCATTGTATTTTTGTTGACCCAGACTATTTGCCATTGTAATACAGAAACAGGAAAGTACATCCCTGCCTGAAGCCACACTACTGTATTTGAGAGTATCAGTGGTGTTTTCCTTATCTCTCTTTTAACAGCTACCCTCTTACCGGAGCATTGCTCTTGCTTGGTTCATTACACATACAATGGAACATTCAGAGGAACAGCTAAGCTTTTCCCACATTGTCACAAATTAAAGCACCAGCCATCTCCTAGTTAATTTTCACAACAGCTATTATAGTAATTGCTGGCTTAGAATGTCCTATCCAAGGCCGGGTTGGTGGCTCATGCCTGTAATCCCAGCACTTCGGAAGGTCGAGGTGGGTGGATCACTTGAGGCTAGGAGTTCGAGACCAGCCTGCCCAATATGGCGAAATCTGGTCTCTACTAAAAATACAAAAATTAGCTGGGCATGGTGCTGCATGCCTGTAATCCCAGCTCCTTGGGCGGCTGAGGCAGAGAATTGCTTGAACCTGGGAAGCGGAGGCTGCAGTGAGCCAAGATCACACCACTGCACTCCATGCTGGGTGACAGAGCAAGACTCCATCTCAAAAAAAAAAAAAAGAATGTCCTATCCATAAATTCTTAAAATGACAAAATAAGTTCACCTGCTTGATGACATATATTTTTATTTTTGTTAACTTTGTCTTTTGTTTGTTTCTTTAAAGGCTGCAAAGAAGTTTGTTTCTGGCCAGAAGTCGATGGCAGCAAGTGGAAATTTGGGACATACACCTTTTGTTGATGAGCTGTAATACTGACGCACACATTACAGGAGAGAGCTGAACATTCTCTCAGCCCAGGGCAGCAAACACATGAAAGTCAGAAATCTCTAATAAAACATTTGTCTTTTTTCCAGTGAGGTAAAATAAGGCATAAATGCAGGTAATTATTCTCAGCTGACCTAAAGTCAATAAAACATTCTGCTTAGGTGTTTTTCTTACGTTTTTCTCAATGAGTTAATCAACAAGTATTTATTATGTGCTGATTGATATTTTTGTTTTAGATGCTTTAAAGGAGACAGGAATATAATTATTGAGTATAGAAGCATTAGAAACTATTAAAATTAAGGCTAAGTGGCTATCAGTATAAATAGTGCCAGGTTACTATTGGTGGCTTTTCAGATGAAAGCAAGTTCAAAATTTGTCATTTTGGGTATCAACAGCTAAATGGTCTGGTTTTTACCCCTGTTTTGCCTTTTTTGCAATAAAATTATTTCTGAAAAACATAAATGTCCTATCAATCATATCCTATATTCCCATTAATTCATTTTTTATGTCTGATTTATCTTCACTGACAGAGTTTTGTTTTTCGCTCATCTGCTGTCTCTCCCTTATCTGTTACTATCCTGTCTCTTCCAAGTAATTAACTCTCAATTCAACATTTACAGTAAAAGAAGGGCTGAAAAGGGAAAAACAAAGAATTCTAATGTGAATAACTAGCCAAGGAATATGTCTCTTAGTTATTTTAATTATAGTACTTGAAGTTTACCAAAAAAAGAGAGAAACTAAATATTTAAAGAAAAGTGTGGTGTTTACATAAAGTGACATTCTCTATTATGTTCAGACATTCTGATACTGGATTTCTCTACTGTATTTTCTAAAAGAAAAGAAATTCTTCTCAGAAAGAAGGGTTTTATTCTGAAAATAAGATTTGCGAGGCCTGCAAGAACCCAGGGAAGTCTTTAGATAATCCTAGTGAAGAACATCTCTAAAGGCTTAATAACGCGGTCACAAGAGAAGAGAATTGGTGAGTCTACAAACAGTCCTTGATAAGTATAGCAAACTTGTGCCTGGTGAGGCACAAAACTTGGGTGTCTGCAAGATAAATGCTCATATGACCACAGATTTGCTAACTAACCTTTGATACTGGTTGGGCTTTACCCTCTTCAACTTGGGCACAATCTTCCAGCCAAAAGGCATCTGAGGTAGAGGAAGTAGAGGAGGAAGAGGTTTCATTGTCTTGCTTCACCATTATCCAGTATGGAGAAGGTGCCCTCACTTCTTTCTTATCGTCTCTGTGAATCATCACGTCACAATCAATGTCTTTTCCTACACTAATAATATGGTTCTTCTTCTTATATCCATGCCAGTCTCTGGAGATGGATATTGGTCTCCTTGCAGGGTGATGCGCAGTTGACCATGGATATCTATAATATTGAAGTCTTCTATCTAAATCTACATTTTCATTATCATCACTGCTTATGAAAGATTCATCTTTTTCCAGCTCAGTTTTCTTTGGTGTGCTGAAATGAAAGAATAGTGAATAAAATAGATTCTTCATGTCTCAACATTTGTGGTCCCCTAACAAGATGCCTTATAACTCGCTTTTTGACTCATAGAAGATACAGTTTAGCTTTAGCACTACCTTTCTGTGTCATTGAAATGTTTCCCTTTTAAAAATTATCTTTAAATCTTTTTCCATTTCTAAATGGAAACCAAATTCTGCCTTAAATTACTTCACCATGCCCTAAAAAGTTTTGCACAGACTTATACTAGACTACTGACCAGAATATTAGGAGATGTTAAAGGGTAGGTTAATTTCAGTGCAGCTAAAGTGACAGGTTCAACCTGACCATCTCCTGAGAACTCTGTTCTTGTGGCTCACGTGGCAGGAACACAATATTACTGATTTCCAGAGGAGTCAGGAAATAGTGGGACTTAAGGATCTTCAACATCCTAGTCATTAGTAAGTCTTCAAGTCTTTTTTTTAGAGAGGGTCTTGCTCTGTCACCCTTGCTGCAGTGCAGTGGCACAATCAGCTCACTGCCGCCTTGAACTCCTAGACTCAAGTGACCCTCTGGCCTCTGTTTCCCAAGTAGCTGAGACTACAGGTGTGTATGCTGTGTGCTGCCACACCTGGCTAATTTTTAATTTTTTTTGTTTTGTTTTGTTTTGTTTGTAAAAACAGGATCTCCCTATGTTGCCCATGCCTGTCTCAAACTCCTGGCCTCAAAGAATACCTTAGCCTCCAAAGTGCTAGGATTACAGGCATGAGCCACTGTGCCCAGCCAGGTTTTTGTTGTTGTTGTTTTTAACTTTCTCCAATTATTGGCTTTCTTGATTGTTGAAACTAGGTGGTGCTTGCCTGCTAGTACCTTCAGGTCTCTGAACTTTCCTAATGCCTACAGTACCTGTGCTTGCTTTAACTTTCCAGAATGAGTGCTTTGTCACCTGCTTTCCCTCATCCTGGTGCTGTTGCCCAGCAGAACCAAATCTTTGTGATTACAAATCTCTGGTACATTCTGCCCTGCTAAAAGGAAATAGGTTTCTTCCCTGCCAACCTGTTAAGACTTCTGGTGTTATCAGTAATAACCTTGGCGATCTGCCTGTTGTATTTGCTTCCAAGAATTTGAATGGCTTTTCCTAAAGTTTATCTCTTCCAGTAATAAACAGTTGATAATGAGTAATTTTTACTAAGAGCCACTAGTCTTAAATACTGATGTTCTTTGTCTAATTTGCCTTCAGACACACTTAGGTCTTCCTGAACAGCACATGAATTTTTTTTAAAAATCCAAGTATTAATAACTTTTTTTTTTCAGACTGCAGGGTGAATCCTTGGCAACTCTGATGGTTAGGTAACCATAAAGGACAGGTAAATTATCATTAGGTAATAAAGCCACAACCCTGCAGAGGTCAGGATTGGCTGGAAACAAACTTTCTAGACCATTCGGCCCACCCAGAGCGTTAAATGGAGAATTTTCTCCAGTGTGTATACCCGGTGCCATTTTCTCCTGGAAAAGGTTATACCAGCTTTGTGAAAGCAGCTTTTTCCTTTCCCTTCTTTCCCTGCCCCATTACACCTAAGTTACTAAAATGCCGTAGATATGAGTACTTTGCCTAATTAAGAAAGGGGGTCAGCAGGTGCTTGGTATTTTTATTCAAGTTTGCGGGTTTTCGCCTCATAGTTGAGTTGTGCTGTTCTATCTTTTCTTAGCTTTTGAATGGTCAGTCTGCCATCCTTAGAATTTAATATTCTGGATCTCAGAACTCCTCCATGTAATGAAAATGCTTAGAACATAGTTGTTATGTTGTCATCTAAAAGATGAGCCCATGGTTTTAGAGTCGTGCCCTCCAGTGTAGGAGTCGCTGAGTAGGATTTGATTGTGAGTTGTGATCATGCCACTACACTACAGCCTGAGGGACAGAGTGAGACCCTGTCTCAAAAATAAGACTTTTAAAATTAAAAATTAAAAACAAATGAACCATTGACCACATGAAAGTCCTAGGGCAATTTTAGCAAAACAAGACAGACTCAGTCCCTGCCTTCATGGAGTTCACATTCTCCCAGGGAAACACAGTGAACAACTGATTACACAGATTATTTCATTAAAATTGGGATAAATGTGAAGGAGCGAGCTGTGAAGGCATATGTCAGATGGATGTGTTTCTAGGAAGACCCCTTGGAGAAGGTACACTGGAGCCTTCAAGGGTGACTACTGAAGAGCAAGCTTACGAGCATGTTGCAGACAGAAGAGCAAGTGCAAAGACCCTGAGGCAAAGAGCAACAAAAGGCAGGGAGCTGGAAGCTAAAGTGGGATAGAGAAGGATGGGGAAAGCAGTATGAGTTGAAGTTGGAATGATATGCAGAGGCCAGCTGAATCCCATAGAGTATTATAGGCCAATGTGAGGATTTTGACATTTATCCAAAGAACAAAAAGTCTTGAGATTTTTTTATAGGAACATGCCAGGATCAGATTTGCATTACAAAAAGATCATTCTGGCCAGGCTTGGTTGCTCATGCCTCTAATCCCAGCACTTAGGGAGACCGAGGCAGGCAGATCACCTGAGGTCAGGAGTGTGAAACCAGCTTGGCCAACATGGTAAAACTTCGTCTCTACTTAAAATACAAAAATTAGCTGGGTGTGGTGGCATGCGCCTGTAATCCCAGCTACCCTGGAGCCTGAGGCAGGAGAATCACTTGAACCTGGGAGGCAGAGGTTGCAGTGAGCCAGGATCACTCCACTGCACTCCAGCCTGGGCGACAAGAGCAAAACCAAGAAAAAAAGATACAGTTTTGGTGATAATACAATTTGAAAGTAATTAGCATGTGGATAGAGAAACCACAGGCATCAATGAAATTGGCTAGGAGAAAGGACACCAAGAGGAAATGGCCAGAGGTAATAGGAAAACAGGAAAATCAGGGGAGTGTGGTGTCACAGAAGCCTGGGAAGTGCTATTTCAAGAAGAGAGTGGGTGGAAAGTGTTAAGTGTCTAGTGCTGCTCAGAAGCCAAGCAAGATAAAGACAGAAGAATGTAGTGGGATGAGAAGTGTGAAGGCTATGGGTGGCCCTGGGAAAAGGACTTAGCCAAGGGATGAAAGCAAAGCCTAGATTGAAGTGGGTTGAGGAGTGTCTGGGAAGTGGCATCTCTCAAGGAAACAGAGGTGTCTAATACAGCTTTTAGCAAGTTGGGAGGGGATGCAAGAGACTCCAGTGGCTAGAGAGGGTAGGGAGAGGAGAGTGGACTGACGATAGGATTTGCCAAGAGGAGAGAAGTTTAAAAAGGCTTAGGTGTTACTGGGAAGGACCCGGAGAGAAAAAAATTGAATATGCAAAAGAAAATAGGATTTGCAAGAAGCCTTTTTTTTTTTTTTTTTTTTTTTTTTTGAGACAGAATCTGGCTCTGTCTCTAGGCTGGAGTGCAGTGTTGCGATCTCGGCTCACGGCAACTTCCGACTCCCAGGTTTAAGTGATTCTCCTGCCTCAGCCTCCTGAATAGCTGGGATTACAGGTGCTCACCACCACATGCAGCTAATTTTTGTACTTTTAGTAGAGAAGGGGTTTCACCATATTGGCCAGGATGGTCTCTATCTCCTGACCTCGTGATCCCCCTGCCTCCCAAAGTGTTGGGATTACAAGCATGAGCCACCACACCCGGCCCACAAGAAGCATTTTAAGGGCTGACTTGGGAAGGAGAGGCACCATTCAGGTAGGCACAGGGACAAAATTCCCAGCTGATGACTTGTTTTTTAACTCCAAGTTGACTTTATCGTGCTTTCTCATATTAGATCCTACAGATCTAATACCAGAAACCCAGGAAATTACTCTGACAGTGTCACCAGTCCTCCTGTCATTATCCTTATTTGGTAATTGTCACATTAAACCATCTGTGCCTCACAGGCCCTGGGATTCTGTATTATAACAAAGAGTTCCTAAAATGAACTATTTACCTTGTTACTGGGAATTTGGCCTCAGGGATTAAATCATGTATTTCTAGCCATTCTTCAGGAATGTTAATAAAATCTCGGTAAACCTTGATTTGTAGCACTGTTCCAATGGTGATATGTTGCAAAAGCTGTAAAAATTCTCGAAGAGTATATCCTAACACATTGGCATGGCCAACACTAATCAGAACATCACCTGAGGAGGGAAAAAATTATATATCAGTAAAACTAGGAGTTTAAAGGGGCCATATTGATTTCTGGCTTTATTGTGAGGTATTTCATTTTATGTGTTCATACTGTTGATTCTTTTTGAACCAAAACCAGGCTTCAGCCATTTTTTTTTTTTTTTTTTTTTGGGGGGATGAAGTCTCACTGTCGCCCAAGCTGGAGGGTAGTGATGCAATCTCAGCTCACTGCAAGCTCCACCTCCCAGGTTCAAGTGATTCTCCTGCCTCAGCCTCCCAAGTAGCTAGGATTATGGGCACGTGCCACCATGCCAGGTTAATTTTTGTTTGTTTGTTTTGTATTTTTAGTAGAGATGGGGTTTCACCATGTTGGCCAGGCTGGTCTCAAACTCCTGACCTCAGGTGATCTGTGCACCTCGGCCTCCCAAACTGCTGGGATGACAGGCGTGAGCCACCCCGCCTGGCCTAGCCTTTATTTAATAAAGATGTTCATCTCCATGATATGAATGTCCTTTGCATAATGAAGAGTATATGCAAGATGTTTCTTAATAGCAGTATAATGGTAGACATTATATGATGTTTTTGAGACATTTCTAAAGTTCTCGGTGTGACAGAGGCTAAAAAACATTTATAATCAGAACCAGCCTTTAGGATTCTAAAAATAGATTAGTTTCAAATAAAATGAATGGCTATTACTAGGAAAGAAAAAACTATTTACACTAAGTGATGAATAAATGACCTACTTTCTGTTATACCTGCCTGGCAATTTCCAGTGCCCTCTACAGTTAATAGACCACATTAAACATAAAACCTTTCATTTTAATTCTCTACCCTTGTGCAGTATTGAGCAAATAATTCTGTATAAAACATTGGGCAATTAGGCATGCTTTAATTAACTGTAAGATGTGTGTGCAGTGAGTATGTTGGTTTAAAGGGATTTGACAGCTAGGTTTCCCTACCTTAGGGCAGTGCAGGACAAGGAAAGAAACAAGATGATCAACCATGCAGCTTCTGAGCCCCCAGCAGGTGGGAAGAGGACTACATCTTGAGCACTAACCTCCAAAACCCCCAAATTGAAAGAACCTAAAAAGACCAATTATTCACTTGCTCCAACCTTCCCCATGTCCCCACCTCCAGCAGCTAGGTCATGGACCTGTGAGTGAGATGCAGCCACTTGACACTCCCACCTGGGTCACTGAACCTGGAGGAGGAGACGCAGAAGAGTGACAGGAGCTTCTAGTTGCCAGGGGTAGTTACACACAGCTCTTGGTTCTCACCATTTTCCAAGCCTGCTTCTCCAGCCTTTTGAGCAATTCTGTCAGACTCAGTATCCCAAATTCAGTGCATTAACAGAAGTGTTTTCTGTTTTTTGCAATGAGGAACTCTGACTGCTACAAGGGCATTCAGCAAGACTTCAGAAAGGAATACAAAGGATTTGCTTTTTAAGGACCAATTCACGTTGGGCAAAATCTTAAGTCTTCAGATCTTATTAGTACTGACCTGCTGGGGACCCTCAGTCAGCCTCATTCTAAGACAGCTGAAGCCTAACCTCAGAGAAGAAAAGGGTCAAGAAGAAGTGCCTTCTCTGATGCATGCACTGGGCTTCAATCAGGAATTACACTGATCCCAAAAGAAGCCTCCAAGGATGCCAAGGACAAATGTCCATAGCTCTAGATCCTATCAGAAACAAATTTCCCAGAATTAAAGAAAATGGATACTTAGAAGGGTGGAGAAAAACCTTCTCCTTTGGTCTTAAGCAGTAGCTGGGGGTAATACAATCAACCATGCATCTGAAGCTCCCTTCAGAATGAAACAAGGCTACCTGCAGCTTGAGCAATACGAAACAGATGCTCATCCTACTGAGGTTAATTACAATGGCCAAAAAAAAAAAAAAAACTCCCCAGATGAGCTTACTTACCTAATGTTAAAAGCAGTGTTTATAGCTGAAAGCTATGGCTTGGCATTCTGCTTAATTATGTTGTAAAAGGGTGACTTTTATCAAGAGGGCAGAAGATAAACAGCTTAATTTCCTGACCGTTCTGGCTGTAAACCAAACATGTCAGCATATGAATGTGCTTACTCTAGCAATAGATAATAACATTGCCTTTCATACAGAAACACCAATTTGGTATTTATGAACACCAACCTCATTACACATTTTTTTTCTGTTTCAATGGGCTATAGGATGACATTATATAAACTTTGTCTCAATTACCTACATTAAATCAACTTTGCAGCAGCCAAGCCACTACTGAAAAATATTTTATTTTTTCATCTCTCCCAACTAGGCTGGAAGTTCCTTAAGTTCCTCATGGCTAGGGACCATGTCTGTGTGGTTCACCACTACATCCCCAGTGCCTAGCTGGGTGTCTGCACACACTGGGTCTTCAGGAAATGCTTAGGCAGTAGCCAGTCTATGACTTGTATTTACTGTAGAAACTACATTACTTTCTTTTTTTTTCCTTTTTTTTTTTCTTGAGACAGGGTCTCACTTTGTCACCCAGGCTGGAGTGCGGGGATGCAAATACAGCTCACTGCAGCCTCGACCTCCAGGGCTCAAGCAACCCTCCTGCCTCAGCCCTGGGAGGAGCTGGGACTACAAGCGCATATGCCCACCATGTTGGGCTAGTTTTTGTATTTTTTATTGAAATGGGGTTTTGTCATGTTGCCCTGGCTGGTCTCGAACTCCTGAGCTCCAACAATTTGCCCGCCTCAGCTTCTCAAAGTGCTGAGATTCCAGGTGTGTGCTACCGCACCCGGCCTACATTAATTTCTTAAGACTTAGAATATCAGAAGCTGTTAAGGCCATACTGGCCAAAAGGAACTTAAAGTTTAGCCAGAATAAACTAACACAAAATAAATTAGGAAATCAAGGCGAAACCCTATCCTGAAACACCAAAGGAGAGAGATTTCAGCACATAGATAAAAGATAATGGGGCTGGGAGGAAATGGGGTCAAAGAAATAGCATGTTTCTACAATTATCGTCTCCCAAAATCTCATCATCATTGTCTAAAACCACTGAGTTACAGACTTTAAAGCCTAGACTGATGCTGAGGAGAACTGGCAGGCTTGTCACAAAGAGGTTTGGAGCTCTGGACTTACTCTGCATTCAAATCTCATTTCTAGTTGTTAGGCAATTGGATGGAAAGGTATGGGCTTTCTAGGCAGACATGGGTTCAAATCCCAGCTCTGAACACAGACTCAATTGTGTTAACTAAGATGAACAAGTTATTTCATCTCTCTAATCCTCTATATTTTCATCATCTATATTTCAGGAGTGCTGCAAACTTTAAATTAGATAACACATGGGGCCAGGTGAGATGGCTCATGCCTGTAATCCCAGCACTTTGGGAGACTGAGACAGGAGGATTGCTTGAGCCCAGAGGTTCGAGGCTGTAGTAAGCTATGATTGCACTACTGCACTCCTGCACTCCAGCCTGTGTGACAGTGAGACCAGGTCTCTTATACAAATAAAATTAAAAATTGGAGTAAAAAAAAGATAATAGATGGGGAAATATCTCTCACAATGCCTGGGAGAAATATTCATTTATTATTTATTTATTTATTAAGCAAAGACATAACAAATGAGCCACTACTTTAGGTGTGACAGTTAATATTGTCAACTTAATTGGATCAAAGGATGCAAAGTATTGTTTCTGGGTATGTCTGTGAAGGTGTTGCCAGAAAAGATTAACATTTGAGTCAATGGACTTGGAGAGGCGGACCCGACCCTCAAATCTGGGTGGGAACCATCCAATCAGCTACCAGCATGGCTAGAAAAAGCAGGTGGAAAAAGGTGGAATGAGCAGACTTGCTGAGTCTTCAGCCTTCATCTTTCTCCTGTGCTGGATGCTTCCTGCCCTTGAACATCAGACTCCAAGTTATTTGGCTTTTGGACTCTTGGACTTACACCAGTGGTTTGCCAGGGGCTCTCAGGCCTTCAGCCACAGACTGGAGGCTACACTGTCAGCTTCCCAACTGTTGAGATTTTGGGACTTGCACTGAGCCACTATTGGCTTTCCTGCTCTTCAGCTTGCAGATGGAGGGGCAGAATGATATGGTTTGGTTCTGTGTCCCCATCCAAATGTCATTGCCAGTTGTAATCCCCACATTTTGAGGGAGGGACCTGTAATCCCCACATGTGGAGGGAGGGAGGTGATTGGATCATGGGGGCGGTTTCCCCCGTGCCGTTCTCATGATAGTGAGTTCTCATAAGATCTGATGGTTGGATGAGTGTTTGACAGCTCCTCCTTCACATACTCACACTCTCTCCTGCCGCCTTGTGAAGAAAATGCCTGATTCCTCCTCCACCATGATTGTAAGTTTCCTGAGGCCTCCCCAGCCATATGGAACTGTGAGTCAATTAAACCTCCTTCATGTATAAATTATCCAGTCTCAGGCAGTATCTTTACAGCAGTGTGAGAATGCACTAATACAGTAGGTGAGTCCTGGACTTAAAAGATGAAATTCAAGACTGCTTCTAACCTCGAAGAGCCCACTAACTATAGCCCTGCCATGAGATTCTCTATTGCCCACCTAAAAGCATACTCCTGTCCCACTCTAGCACCCTGGAGTATGCACCCGGATCATCACCTAGCATCTGTCACCTGACCTTGAAGCTGAGGAAAAGCAGAAAACCCATTGGGACCTGTCCTGGAGTTCTTTTGTTCTGGTAAGTCCAGAACTCTCTACCGGTCGCTGTTTGTTCTCCACCACCAAGTAGTGATGTGTGGGGAAAATGCTTTGGATTTTAAGGTATAGCAAACTGTTTTGTAAAACCATTATGTATCTGCTTTCTTCTTTAATCCATTGCTTGGAACCCTTAGCTGCAAATTAGAATCACCTGAGGAGCTTTTAAAACATAAACTGCCCTGTCCCAGTCCAAGAACGATTGAATCAAAAACCTGTGGGGAGATAGGGACCAGGCATCTTGGTTTTAAAAACTTCCCCGATGATTCTAATAGGTAACCAGGGTTGCAAACCAGTGGCTTAATCCACTGGGACCCCCATACAGCCATCATTTTTTATTAAAACACACACAGGCAAAAGTCTAGAGAATCTGTAAGAACAGCCTAAGAGATTATTTCCAATATTTCTATAGCACTTCAGTTTTAAAAGCACTTTCATAAAAATTATTTCATCAGGCTGGGCTCAATGGCTGACACCTGTAATCCCAGCACTTTTGGAGGCCACATGGGAGGATTGCTTGAGGCCAGGAGTTTGAGACCAGCCTGGACAACATAGTGAGACACCACCCACCCACCGCCTCCACTGCCCACGTCTACAAAAAAATAAAAAATAAAATAAAATTAGCTGGGCATGGTGGTACACGCCTGAGTCCCAGCTACTCAGGAGGCTGAAGCAGGAAGATCACTTGAGCCAAGGAGTTTAAGGCCACAATAAGCCATGATCAAGCCACTGCACTCCAGCATGGGTGACAGAATGATACCCCATCTATCAAACACACACGCATTATTTCATCAAATCTTAGCGACCTCTGACAAACACAGGATTATCCCAATTCAAAGATGAGGTGACTGAGGCCTGAAAGGTTAAGTGGCGTTGCCCAGGGTCACAGAACTAAAAAGTGTCAGACTCTGGGCCTGACTCAGGACAGCTAACACAGTATGTTTTTTCCTTCTCACGACTGCGCCAGCCCATTCTGCTTCCCCAGCTCCTGGGCACAGCACTAGGCCCCGGCCAGGCACTGAGAAAACACCTCTTGAACAGAATAGAAAATTCATTCACCCAAAGACACGAGGAGCAGGGCAGTATTGGTAAAGCCCTTAGGCTCTGGAGTCTGACAGAGAAGGTTCAAATCCCAGCTCCTCGGAGTGACCATGGGAGAGTTACTAAATACCTGATGCCTTGTCTGCAAGGTGGTTTCATGCAGAATCTAGCTCAGGGATTGTGAGAGTGAAATGAGAGCATGCAGCTAAGTGTTAGCAATGCTTAATACTGCCTACAAAAGAAAATATCTTTATGCACTGAGAGCCATAGCTCTGGAGCTGTGGTCCCTGAATCCCCACATAGGAGAAACAGGTGAATTGGACAAGGAGCTTGATCTCACTGACCCTCATTAAGTAAATTTAATTTTCTTATTTTTTTAGAGATAGGGTCTCACTGTGTTACCCAGGTTGGCGTGCAGTGGCACAATCATAGCTCACTGCAGCCTCGGCTTCCTGTGCTCAAGTGATCCTTCCACCTCAGCTTCCCGAGTAGCTAGGATTACAGGCACGCATCATGCCAGGCTACTTTTGTTTTGTTGCAGAAATGGTGATATGGTTTGGATTTGTGTCCCCGCCCAAATCTCATGTTGAACTGTAGTCCCCGGTGTTGGAGGAGGGACCTGTGGGGAGGTGGTTGGATCATGGGGGCAGATTTTCCCCTTGCTGTTCTCGTGATAGCGAGTGAGTTCTCATGAGATCTGGTTGTTTAAACTGTGTAGCACCTTCCCCTGCTCTCTCTTCCTCCTGTTCCAACCATGTAAGACGTTCCTCCTTCCTCTTCACCTTCTGCCATGATTGTAAGTTTCCTGAGGCCTCCCCAACTGTGCTTCCTGCAGAACCATGAGCCAGTTAAACCTCTTTTCTTACAAATTACCCAGTTTCAGGTTTTTCTTTATAGCAGTGCAAGAATGGACTAATACAGACAGCGTCTCACTATGTTGCTCAGGCTGGCGTTGAACTCCTGGCCTCACCTGATCCTCTCACCTTGGCTTCCCAAAGTGCTGGAATTACAGGTATAAGCCCACTGTACCTAGCCAGAATTAAATGAATTAATATGCCTAACAGTGATAGTTATATAAGTGATAGCCATTGGCTGGCCCATAGTAAGTTCTCAACTAATGTTGTCATATCTTTTTTTTTTTTTTTTTTGAGACAGAGTCTCACTCTGTCACCCAGGCTGGAGTACAACGGTGCAATCTCAGCTCACTGTAACCTCTGCCTCCAGGGTTCAAGAGATTCTCCTGCCTCAGCCTCCTGAGTAGCTGGGACTAAGGCACCCACCACCAGGCCCAGCTAATTTTTGTATTTGTATTTATTTATTTATGTTTTTATTTATTTATTTTTGAGACAGAGTCTCTGTCACTCAGGCTGGAGTGCAGTGGCACGATCTCAGCTCGCTGTAACCTCTGCTTCCCAGGTACAAGTGATTCTCCTACCTCAGCCTCTCAAGTAGCTGTGATTACAGGCGTGTGCCACCATGCCCAGCTAATTTTTGTATTTTTAATAGAGATAGAGTTTCACCATCTTTTCCAGGCTGGTCTCGAACTCCAGACCTCAGGATCCACCCACCTCAGCCTCCTAAAGTGCTGGGATTACAGGCGTGAGCCACCGCTCCCAGACAGTTTTTGTATTTTTAGTAGAGACAAAGTTTTACCATGTTGGCCAGGGTGGTCTCGAACTCCTGACCTCAAGTGATCTCCCGCCTTGGCCTCCCAAAGTGCTGGGATTACAGGCGTGAGCCAGCATGCCCGTTGTATCCTTATAGTTACACTGAAACCTGGTGACCCGAGTCTCCCTTCAGACAGATGGGCAGGATGGGTTGTTGGGAAGCACGGTGAAAGGGCAGTCACCTGGCTGAAGTTTCCCGTCGTTGGCTGCAGCCCCCTTCCTGATGAGGTGGGTGATCTGGAGGTAGGGTCCATGCTGGATGATGATGAGGCCTAATCCCAGCCTGCCCACAGTGAGTTTGGTCTGCTGTGTTTTGCTCAAGTTGTGTACAGATGTTTTGACCTTGATGCTGACTCCTGTTTCTAACCAAAAGAGGGGAACTTATTTCAGTCCTTCACCAAGACAGAAGCATGGCCACACCCACTGGGGTTCTGAAGCCGGATCCCTGGGACAGTTATTTAATCCCTATTCCTCAGGTTCCTTGTTGGTAAAATGAGGATAAAAAGTGTTCACCTTGGAGAGCTCTTCTGAAAATTAAATGGGAGCATTAAAGAGCTTTTGCAGAGTCTGGCATATTATGAGTACTTAATATTAGTTAGTATTATCTATTCACTTAACAAATATTTATTGATACAGACAGTGTGCTAGGCCCTGGGTTTACCTTGGTAAGCAAAATAGATATGTTGGGTTTTTTGGTTTTAACAGACAAGGTCTCACTCTATTGCCCAGACTGGAGTACAGTGGCATGATCACAGCTCACTGCAGCCTTGATCTCCTGGGCTCAAGGGCTCCTCCCACCTCAGCCTCCTAAGTAGCTGGGACTACTGGCACGGCTAATTTTTATTGTTTTTGTAGAGACAGGGTCTCACTATATTGGCCAGGCTAGTCTTGAACTCCTGGCCTCAAGCAGTCCTCCCACCTCAGCCTCCCAAAGTGCTGGCGTTACAGGTGTGAGCCACCATGCCCGGCCCACATGTGTTTCTTGTCCTCATGAAGTTTACAGCCTAGTGGAGGGGACAAATATCAGTCAGTCATGTAAATACGTGTTGGATAACAAACTGTAACTCATGTTATAAAAGAAATGGACGGAGGCTCTGAGAATGAGTAACAGAGGGCCAAAGTCTCATCTGAGGATGGTAGGTCAGGCTTCCAGCAGGGCTAAAATTTGAATTAAGGCCATAAGGACCAATAGAAAATATTTAGGCAAAGAAAGGTAGATCAGGAGCACATTGTGTTAAGGTCTGAGAAAGGAAGAAACTGGCCCTGTCAGAGGAGGGGGAGGCAGGAGGAGCGAGGACCAAGCAGACAGAGGCTGCTTCTCAGACTTCCTTAGTGAAAAAGCTCAGAAGTGAATTAAGCTGGACATGGTTAGATGAGATGAAATGAAATTGAAAATGAAAGGGTCGTAGTGCATGTCATGGCAGTAACAGCAGAAATGAGCAGTAGATGGATCCAAAAAGCACGTGGGAGGAAAATCCGAAGGCCTTGGAGACAAGGGGTAATGGGAGGGGTTGAAACATGTTTTCTACAGAACCAAATCTCACAAGAAAAATTTCAGGGACTAAAAGGACATTCAAAACAACAAGTTAATTTCCCAAGAGAAAGCTGCTAGCAAACTCCTTTTCGGTACACAGGAAGCTCCTGGGGAGATCTGTTTTCGGCACACTTTTCCAGTATTTCACACACAACTCCTTTCCATAAGGACAAATGACACACAAGCTTGCCAAGTCCATGTGACTGTGGTGGTTTCAGGGCCACTGCCGAGGGAAAGGCTCCCCCAGCTCCCCACCTCTGGCTGTAGGGAACTGGAGGGGTTCATGGCCCTTTCTTCTAAAGCAAACGTCCTTGCTCATCTCCAACCTTACTTTCCCCTAAACCACAGATGCTCTTTGGGAAAATAAAATAGCATAATATAAACGAGATACCATCTTCAGAGACCTTTTGGGGTTCTGGGTGCAATTGGGGGCAGGATATGCCCTACCTGAGCCTCTGGTTCCTGAGCAAACAGAGAAGTCACATCTTGGGCAAGGTCCAGTGGTTCCTATCTCAGCTTGTAAATTCAATGTGCTTATAAGGTAAGCTACCAGGAGCCCACTTTTAAAAGTCAGCAGGGTTAAGTAAAAGAAGCCGGACTCAAAAGGCTCCTAACTCACAGATGAAGGACGTGTCTCAGGAGTTTGATCCAGACCTCTATAAGCAAATGCAGAAGTTCAGGAAGGCAAGAAACACAAAGTACATCTTGCAAAATTAAAATAACTTTGTGCCAGGTGCAGTAGTTCACGCCAGTAATCCCAGCACTTTGGGAGGCTGAAGTGGGCAGATCACGAGATCAGGAGTTAGAGACCAGCCTGGCCAACATGGTGAAACCTGTCTCTACTAAAGATACAAAAAATTAGCCCAGTGTGGTGGCGCGTGCCTGTAATCCCACCTACTTGGGAGGCTGAGGCACGAGGATCACTTGAACCCGGGAGGCAGAAGTTGCAGTGAGCTGAGATGGCACCATTTTACTCTAGCCTGGGTGACAGGGTGAGACTCTGTCTCAAAAACAAAAAAAAAATTAGCCGGGCATGTTGGTGTGTGCCTGTAATCCCAGCTACAAGCCTGGGTGACAGAGGGATACTCCATCTCAAAAAAGAAAAGAAAAGAAGAGGAGAGGAGAAGAGAGGAGAGGAGAGGAGAGGAGAAGAGAAAAGAAAAGAAAAGAAAAGAAAAATCTGACAAAGTGAAGTTGGATGTGGATCTTCGTGGAGCAAGTCAATACATGCAATCTCCTGTCTCACATGCTAGCAATGTACCAGACCACTCCGCTTCATTTTGGGGAGAAGATTTCTCACACTATGGCAGCCATCCATGAGAGCTTCACAGGTTATCAGCCATATGAAGTCACTACTTTAAAGCGCTTACACAACCCTCTGAAAAAACTAGTTGAGAAGAAAAGAAGCTCACCCAGCAGGAAAGCACAGATGTGGCAGTGCAGGAGCTGAGTCAATTAATTTCATTAGAGGATGGAAACTGCTACAAGGAAAAAACTGAAGATATGCCTTAGACAAAGGCTCTTCACACAGCGCATGCTCAGGATGAACTATTAGCCATCAAACCTGAGGAATGTGCTCACTTGGGCCCAGTGGCAGGGACCCTGGAACCCAAAGGTACTGACAAAGGTGACCCTACTGCTGTTGAGTGAGATCTTCAATGCTTCCTCCCTGGAAGAGGATGAGCTCAGAAAAGAGTGAGTGGCGGCCGGGAGCGGTGGCTCATGCCTGTAATCCCATCACTGGGAGTCCAAGGCAGGTGGATCACGAGGTCAGGAGATCGAGACCATCCTGGCTAGCACGGTGAAACCTGTCTCTACTAAAAAATACAAAAAATTTAGCCGGGCGTGGTGCAGGTACCTGTAGTCCCAGCTACTCCGGAGGGTGAGGCAGAATGGCGTGAACCCGGGGGGTGGAGCTTGCAGTGAGCCGAGATCACACCACTGCACTCCAGCCTGCGCAACAGAGCGAGACTCCATATCAAAAAAAAAAAAAAAAAGAGTGAGCTGCTGTGTTTGGGGACAACCAGGTGGAGGAGGCAGCACTGTGGTCCTGGGGGAGCCAGACCCCAAGCACCACATTAAAATATGAAAGACTTACAGGTCTTGCTACAAGGCTAGTCAGACAGCAATGTCAACCTTCCCAAGGACAAGCAGTCCAAATGACAACAGCCCTGCAGTGAAAAAGCCTAAGGCTGCCTGGCACCTGCCTGCCTGGTTCAGCCTCTTCGCCAACCTCGAGTCATTATCAAATCCTGATGCTGTTCGGAAAAAAGCCATAAAGAACAAGAATTGCTCAATGCAGGAATCTGCAGCCTTCGGTAAGCCCACCTGGGGGCTAGCAGAAGTATAAAGTGATTAGAGCCTGGGCAACGTAGTGACACCTCATCTCTTCTATTTAGGCCAGGCGTAGTGGCTCATACCTGTAATCCCAGCACTTTGGGAGGTCGAGAGTGGGTGGATCACTTGAAGTCAGGAGTTTGAGGCCAGCCTGGCCAGCATGGTGAAACACTGTTGCCACTGAAAACACAAAAATGAGCCAGGTGTGGTGGCTCACACCTATAATCCCAGCTACTTCGGAGGCTGAGGCACAAGAATCACTTGAACCCGCCTGGAAGGCGGGGGTTGCAGTAAGTCAAGATCATGCCACTGCACTCCAGCCTGGGTCACAGAGCGAGACTCTGTCTCAGAAAAAAAAAAAAAAAATTAGCTGAGTGTGATGGTGCATGCCTACAGTCCCAGCTATGGGAGGCTGATGCAGGAGGATTGCTGGAGCCCAAGAGTTGGAGGCTGCAGTGAGCCAGGAGCATACCACTGTACTCCAGCCTGAGCGACAGAACAAGACCCTGTCTCTAAAAATAAAATACAGTGACCAGTATGCTATTTTGAGATTTATGTGCCCTTTTAATAAAAATGAAAGGGCCAAAGTCCCTATTTACATTGGTATAATTTTGTAAAGGATCCTTACGATATGATTTCATTTTTATGATGTTCTCCATGGAAAAGGCAAAAAAAAAAAAAAAAAAAAAAAAAAAAACACTGTAAAAAACAGATAGGGGTGTGAGGAGCTGCAGTGGGGTGGGGTTTGGCTGCAATTGGGCATTGCAAAGTAATTTTAGGGAGTGGTGAAACTGTTCCCTATCTTGCTGGAGGGGGTGATTCAACGTGGGTATAGCTTGTCAAAACTCATACCGCTGTGCTTTTAAAGGGGGGGATCTTACTGCATGGAAATTATACCTTGATAAAAATAACGATGGCCCAAGGCGGGCAGATCACTTGAGGTCAAGAGTTGGAGACCAGCCTGGCCAACATGGCAAAACCCTATCTCTACTAAAAATAAAAAATTAGCTGGGCCTGGTGGCAGGCACCTGTAATCCTGTGAGCCGAGATCGCGCCACTGCACTCCAGCCTGGGGAACAAAGCAAGACTCCTTCCCAAATGATGATGATGATGATGATGATGATGATGATGATGATGATGATGATGATAACAACGATGGAGAGAGGTTATCTCCCAGGCCAAGAGTGTACCATTGCCATTTTACAGAGGAGGAAAATTGAGGAAGGCTTGGTCCCCAGGGCTTCTTCACCCGCTTCCTTCTCCCCAGTTACCTTTTTTGTTTTTGCGGGAGGCCTTCTGCATCGCTCCGGGAGGTCGAGCAGCTCTGGAGGGCCTCCCGGAGCAGAGGCTGGAGTCAGTCCCAATCCCAACAGTTTCGAACCTCGCCTGCGGGCAACGCCCTCGGGATGGCCACCAGGGGGCGCTGCGCCGCCGCTGCCCAGAAATTGGGCGGCAGTGAGGTCGCGGCAAGGCTTCCCGTGGACCCTGCAAAACGTAGCGTGGGTATTGCACTCCAGTGTACTGTATGGAAACTTCTGCAGAGACTAGCACAGTGCCTGACCCACGGTGGGTTCTTCATTCTTTCTTTTCCTTTTTTTAAGAGAGGGGCGAGGGGGTGGGGGTCTCACTATGTTGCTCAGGCTGGTCTCAAACTCCTGGGCTCAAGCGATCTGCCTGCCTCAGCCTCCCAAAGTGCTGGGATTACAGGCATGAGCCACCGTGCTTGGCTTCTTCATTCATTCTTGGTGAACATAAGAAACAGGGAAGGGGAGAAGGCACAGAAGAGGGTGTCTCAAAGATGACAGGTGGTCTGCAGAGGAAGATCACAGCCAGAAGATCACAGGAGATCACAGAACACCTGGAAGATCAGAGAATCCCCCGCTGTGCTCCAAATAATGGTATTTTTAAAAAAATTGTTACATCAGTAGCTCCAATGCTTTGGAACTGCACTTTTTTCATGAATGTTTTGGGTAAGAAAAGGCCCCAGGGTGGCCTAAAAAAAAAAAAGAGTCACTATTAGGAGAGGCCCTATTAATGCTTCCTTCTTTTTTCCAAGATAATTCTTCCTCCCACACACATTCACTCATACAACAAGTATTTACAGGGAGCTGTTCTGTCATTATACTGGGGACACAACAGTAGGCAAGACAAACACAGAAACACAGGCTTTATCCTCTTGAAACCTGTACTTAAAAAACAGATGAAGTGGACAATTGTAGGAAAATATAAATTATTAAAAATAAATTCTAGGCCAGGTGTGGTGTCTAACACCTGTAATCCTAGGTACTTGGGAGACTGAGGCAGGAGGACTGCTTGAGCCTAGGAGTTTGAGATCAGCCTGGGCAACACAGCGAGACCCTTTCTCTATAAAAAAAAAAAATGTTAAAATTAGCTGGGCGTGGTGGTGCACATCTGTAGTCCTAGCTACGCAGGAGGCTGAGATGGGAGGATCACTTGGGCCCAGGTTTCAAGGCTGCAGTGAGCTATGATCGAGTCACCACCTTCCAGTCCGGGTGATGGAGCAAGATCCTGTCCCTAAAAATAAAAATGAATAAATGAATTAATAAATTCTAGAAGAAAGAGAAAACCTAATGAGGTAGGCCCTGGTGTTATCCCCGGTCTGATGAAACTGAGAGGCTAAGCACCTTGTCCCATCCCTTCAACAAAGAGTCTTTAAGCACCGATTAGGTGTCAGGCACTGTGCAAAGATTTCCATGGGAGATCTGGTTATGTCCAAACTTACCCTGTTGTTTCTGTGGCTCTACACAGACAATAAGCCAGGGCAGATTCCTTTTTAGATTCCTTTTTTTAAATTTTTCTTTTTTGAGATGGGGTCTCATTCTGTCACCCAGGCTGGAGTACAGTGATGAAATCTCAGCTCACTGCAACTTCTGCCTTCCAGGCCCAAGCAATCCTTCCACCTCAGCCTCCGGAGTAGCTGGGACCACAAGCCTGTGTCACCACGCCCGGCTAATTTTTGTATTTTTAGCAGAGACAGGGTTTTGCCATGTTGGCCAGGCTGGTTTCCAACTCCTGAGCTCAGGTGATCCACCCGCCTTGGCTTCCCAAAGTGCTGGGATTACAGGCATGAGCGCCAGGGCAGATTTCTCATTAGAAAAATCCTGTGTTGCGGAGACCAATACAAAGAGCTATTCTCCACCTCAAGTCTCCTGTGGGTGGCTTCTTGTAACAGGTCACCTTTCCTCTTCCAAATAGTCTGGCAGGGGTCTACATAGATACCAACTTAATTCTATCATAAAATACATCCTTTTCCTCCATCTTTCTACCAGCAGGGGAAGGTGAGAGTTTGTGGGACTAGAGCCCATCAGCATATATGGTTCTGTGATGGAGCACATCAGTGCCTGGCCTCCCTTTAATCTTCCCTCCACCCCAGGCTGAAAAGTGTCTTTACAGCAGAGGTCTCTACACTCCACCAAGCCAAGTGAGCCAAGGTCATGTTGATTGGTGGTACAGCAGGAAACAAACTGTCGTGGGTAATGTCCTGCCCAGATCCCCCTTCAGGGCTGTAGGACTTACACCTCCCACTTTCACTACTACTACTGGCTGAAAAGAACCGCTTGCCCAAGATCTCACGTTCCCAGATGAACTAGCATCTAGTGACTGGTCAATGCAGGGCCATCCCAGGTTCAGAGCTCTCCACGTGGTCCACTGCAGCCTGACTTTTCCCTCTGCCCTGTCCTGCTTCATTCCTTTTTTATTTTTATTTTCATTTATTTATTTATTTATTTATTTATTTTGAGACGGTCTTACTCTGTTGCCTAGGGTGGAGTGCAGTGGAGTGATCTCGGCTCACTACAACCTCCATCTCCCAGGTTCAAGCAATTCTCATGCCTCAGTCTCCTGAGTAGCTGGGACTACAGGCACCCACTGCCATGCCTGGCTAATTTTTGTATTTTTAATACAGACAGGGGTTTCACCATGTTGACCAGGCTGGTCTCGAACTCCTGACCTCATGTTATCTGCCCACCTCAGCCTCCCAAAGTGCTGGGATTACAGGCATGAGCCACCACGCTCGGCCCCTG
Source organism: Piliocolobus tephrosceles (assembly GCF_002776525.5). Classification (NCBI taxonomy): domain Eukaryota; kingdom Metazoa; phylum Chordata; class Mammalia; order Primates; family Cercopithecidae; genus Piliocolobus; species Piliocolobus tephrosceles. Next base: position 20,268,940 of record NC_045450.1, read on the forward strand.
CTTTATTTCTTCTTCCAAAGAGTAGATGCTAGGATGGATCACTTAATACCCAGGTAATAATGAGGAGCCCATCCCTGGTACAGGAGGAACATAGCTAGCCTCTGGCAGAGGGAAACTCTAAGATGGCTAATTTTTTATGGGCAGTAAATGGGATGGTTTACCAGGGGGAGGAAGCAGACAAGAGTATTCAATCACCAGGAAGGAATCAGGCTGAGACTTCACATCGGGGCAGGGAGGAACATTGGGCGCCCATGTGATCTATTTAGGGGTGTCTTAATACTCCTTTGCCCTATTTGGACAGTAAATGGACAAATACAGCAACCACTGCCTGAGAAGTGCCCAGCAACTAGGTGCTCAAGCTCTCTAGGGATGGAGGTCTAGGCCACCCCATCATGTAGGCCGCCTAGATCATCTAAGATGCTGGCAGAGGGAGAGGTTTCTAGGATGGATAGAAGAGGGGACTGAAGGGTATGTTAGTTATGCCTCTAGATGAGCTGTAGCAGCAGCAGGAGCTATAGTTCCCACTAACCTTCCCCTATACGTTTCCCACAGGAGATGCCCCAGGGTCCTGAAAATGCTGCTCTCCAAACTTAAGTAGCAAATGAGAGGCACAGCACCGTGTGGGCACTATTGCAAATGCTGCACTACGCTGCCTTGGGTAGGACTGAAGGACTATTCCCCGGCTACTGGGAGGGTGGTAGGTTGACAGATCTCAGCTGTCAGCCCTCTTGAGGAATTGTATCTGTTCAAAGAGAGCTGCCCTCCAAGCTCCATGGCAGGTCAGTGCAGGGATGAAAAGGCTTGGCCCCTTTACTCCAACTCAGGCCAACTCAGAGCAGCTATCCCAGTTTCAGAGCTCCCCTGGGGGTCTGCCAAAGCCTCCCATGACTGCAGCACAGACTGACTTCTCCCTCTTCCCACCCCTGCTTCCCTTTCCCCATAGGACTTGATTCTCAAAGGCTCTCTAATAAACTTCCTGCACACTAATCAATAATCGCATTTCTGAGTCAGCTCAAAGGGAACCAATCCATGAAACAAACTGAGATTTGAGCCCAGGCGCAAGCTGCTAACTCTGGATTTAGTTTCTTGTGTCTTACTCTAACCCCAGAAACCTCAGGTACACATGTGTGGTGCATCCACCATGCTCTTGGCCCACGTGGTAAGCCTAACCCCTAGGGAGACAGTGTGTTTATTGTCAGGCTGAAGATACTCCTTAAAGAGAAGAGTGATCACACAGTCCCTTCCACAGCTTTGCCCGCGGTCCCATCTGGATTCAGCCTCTTCTGGCCAAAGCCTATCATCCATCACAATAAAGCATGCCATGCTCACGGCCCTTTAACAGCTGCAGAATGGCTATTTATGACTTTGGGCTGCACAGCATAGCTCCCTCCTGGAAGCGTTCTATGTTCTTCTGGGTCCCCAAGGCTTTCTGCCGTAAGGAGTCTTGTGGCTCATTTCTGAAAAGTCCCAGCTGCTCTCCTTAGGGGTGGGTGAGAGGATGGGATGCTTCTGTCACTGAGTCCAGGAGTCTTGTTAGGCCAGATGGGGGGAAAAGGCCCAGAGAGGTAACATGGCTTTCCCAAGGTCAAGTAAGTAGCAGGGCAGGAACTAGAACCTAGTTATGTATTCTCTCTGCTTCACTACATCGCCTCTCCCAAGCCCTTAGGGTTTGTCTCTACTAAAATCTAGACTGAGATACAGAGAAGGGAACTGATCTGTCCTGCAGATCTCAGAGACTGGGGACTTTGAAACACCAGCCAGGCACAGTGGTGTGGGCCTGTAGTCCCAGCTACTTGGGAGGCTAAGGTGGGAGGATCACTTAAGGCCAGGAGTTCAAATCCAGCCTGGGCAACATAGACCACATCTCTTAAAAAAAAAATAAAAAAAAAAAAAAAAAAGAAAAAAGAAAGAAAGAAAAGAGATATGGGGATAAAAACATGGATTAATGGGAAATCTGTAAACAATTTGGCACTCCCCCTCCCATTCTGGATGGCAGGAAGGGATGGGATAGGTAACTATTCTCTGTACTGAGGTGCAGCCATGAATATGATAAAAATGTTTAAATTCTTTTAACTCAATACTGGTTGTTCTTGTGCTTTAATCTTAGACCCAGAACCATTTGTAGAGGGTAAAAGGAAGAACTGTATTATTTATTTATTTTTATTAGAGACAGGGGTCTCACTGTGTTGTCCAGGCTGCTCTTGAACTCCTGGACTCAAGCGATCCTCCCACCTCAGCTTCCCGAGTAGCTGGGATTATAGGTGCAAACCACCACGCTTGGCTACTTGTATTTATTGTAAACACAAGAACCCAATCATCATCATTCTGTTCAGCTGGAGTTGGAATAGGTGCAAACTGTCCTAACATTCAGCCCTAGGATTCTTCTAAGCTGGCCAGCAGAAAACATCAGTGGGTATTATCTGGGAATCTAGTCCTGTATAGTTACAGTTTCTTCTATCACTGGGCAATAGAAAACCCCAACAAGAAGCCAAGAATATGACTCAATTAAACCTCTTCAGAACTTATTAAAAAAAAAAGAAGAAAAGAAAAAAGAAACTGAAGACTATTGCAGTAATGTGATAAGGATTATATCTGGATCCTTTGAATATATGAATTATCTTGTGTCAATTTCTGTGGCAGAGGAAAAATCAATTGTATATTAACAAAAAAATATCCTTTCCCCCAAGAGACCAATGTTGGGACAGAAAAGTCAATATAGACCAGCAATCAAACCCTTCTTTCTCCAAGCTATGTAGTGACACTGATACTCTGTGCACATTTCTGCAAGGCTGTTGGATTTGGTGGAATTTGAAACCTTCTGAATTTTGTGGACATGTAAGCATTCCAAAAATAAGAGACAGATGTCACTCTTCTAGGTCTTTCTAGAGACGACCTACGTGGCATTTAAGGAGAAAATCAGTGTTTCATCTCCACTTGCTGCATGGAGTACCATTAGGGAGAGCTGAATCCAACTTCAGGGTTAGTGGTGATTCGGCCCATGAGCTGTGGAAGAAAAGAAAACTCCATCATAGCATAATTTGCTGACAAATTATGCAAATGCCTTATTTTTCCTGTTTATTCATCCAACTTAAGACGGTGCACACACAACTCATTAAACAGGATCATAACACCTGGTTGCTCAGGTCAAAAGTTTATTCTTGAGTGCTCTTTCAACTCCTTCCCCATTATCAGCAGGTCCTTCCCTCCATCTACAGAACATCCAAATCTGTCCATTCCTCTCCATCTTCACTACTCTCAACCTAGCCAAAGCTACACTTCTCTCTCGAGGACTACTTGGCCGCTTAACTGGCGTCCCTGTTGACATCTTTGCCTCTCCCCCATACAAGCTACACTACCGATCTTCACAGATTAAGTAAGATCATGGGATTCTCCTGCAAACGCCCTCCACTCCCTTTAATTGCACTCAGAACAAAATCCAAGGCCCCCAAAGTCCTACACGTGGCCTCTGCCTACCTCTTGTCATACTACTCTCCTGCCACACAGGCCTTTTGCAATACCCTGGACGCGCTGATCTCTTTCTGCCCCCTTCCCCTAATGATCTTTGCACTGGCTGTTCCCTCTGTCTGGTCCTGCGCCAGGTCTTCAAAGTGCAGGTCTTTATGATCATGACGGTCTCAGCGGAAATGCATCCTTCCCTATGGCAAGTATCGCCCCGACTCCCATCATACTGACCTCCATTGAATTCAGGGATCTGCACCTGAAATTATCCTTATTTTACAGACAGGTTCTTAATGTGTTTGTCTCTTCCCACCAGAACATGAGTTCCCCGAGAGCGGGCGCCTTGCCTCTGTCCACTCCAGTACCTCTGCACCTACAGCGCCTGACGCAGAGAGGGTGTCGAGAGCTATTTTCTAAATGGGGCAATCCTGTGAGCTGACAGCCGCGGAACGGGCAATGAGAATACAAGGTGACAGGGACCGCGCGGGGCCCGGAGTCGCTCGGCGGGAGTCGGGGCCCGCCTCCTGCTGGAGGACGGGCGGCTCCCCACTCTCATTCGAGTTTTGCTTCTGAGGGGCTCAGGAGCGGCCGCAGCCTGTGCCCCGTCATCAACAACGACAACAATCTTATTAGTGGGCAGAAAGCCAAGAGGTGGCGTGGCTTGCCGGAAGAGACCGGGACCCGGGGCAGGGACCGGAGCCAGGCCGGTCGGGTCCGGGTCTAGAACGTCGAGGCAGGCAGTGCAGGGAGGGGCCCAGGGCGGCCTGCCGAGCCTGGAGGACGGAGCGAGGGTGCGGCTGCCGGTGAGCCGGCACCGGCCTCGCCAGCGCCCAGGCTTCGCTTCCGGGTGAGGGGCGGGCGGGCCGAGCAGTTCCGGGGCGGGCGGCGGTTCCGTCTGTGCGGGCCGCGCCGCGGCTGCTGGTCCCGGGCGCGCGGAGGGCGCGAGCGGCGCGCGGGGGCCGAGTGGGCGCGAGGCAGCGGCGCGGGGACTCCGGGCCGCGGCGGCGGCCCATGGGGCGGGAGGCGTGAGGCCGCTGCCTGTCCGGGGCTCGGGGGGTGGGGGGAGCGGGGCGGGGAGATGGATAAACTGACCATCATCTCAGGATGTCTCTTTCTGGCTGCCGATATCTTCGCCATCGCCAGCATCGCCAACCCGGACTGGATCAACACCGGGGAGTCTGCGGGTGAGCGGCAGGCGCGCGGGGCCGGGAGGGGGATTGGCTGAGGGCGACGCGAGGGGGGCGAGACCCGGACTGAGGGGAGGACGGGGTGGAGGGTCCCGGCCGGGGGCTAGCCTGAGGAGACCGGGGGCGGAGGGGAGACCCGGGCCGCGTAGGAAGGGGATAGAGAAGAGGAAGCCGCCGGGCGCCAGCGGGACCCCCGGGCTCAGGGGAGAGGCGCCCCAGGCTGGGTGAAAAGTGGCCGAGGAGACCTGGGCTAGGCTGGCGAGTCCCGGACCGGGGAGGAGGGGAGCAGCCCTCCCATGTGAGGGATCGCAGAGGAACCAGCTTCGTTCTGGATTAAAAAAAAAAAAAAGTCAAGGTGGCAGACGGGAGGAAACTGAGGCTCTTGCAAGGAAATTAGAAACCAGGCGGAGAGGCTGGGGCTGGGAGTGAGGCAGGCTGCGGGGCAGTGCGGGAGCCGCTAGAGAGCTGGTGGGCGAGAGGAGGCCGAGAGGGGTCAGGTCCGACTCCAGACCTTCCACCACCAGAGGAAGCTGCGGCCGGGAGCGAGCTCGGGCTGTGGGTGCAGACCCCACCAGGCAGGGTGAATGGTGGGTGTTGGAAGAGCTAGTGGGGTTGGTGGGAGTGGGGGGCGCCGGATTGGAGCCCCTCTACACCCCCGCCCCCGCCCATCCCCTACCCGCTTGGCAGTGTTTGAGACGCTTGTGGCTTCGGATTTTCCCTTTGAAGTGTGTATGTGGTTATAATTTTGCTTTATTTTAGGCCCGGGAGCTATAATACTACTAATAATAAACCTCATTTTATGAAGCGTCTTTCATCCCAGCGCATCACAAAAACGCTGGAGAGATCTTAATAGTAGTTACAAAATAACACATCAGAGTTGCAGGCAGCCCGGCAGCGGGAGCAGTGCTTGCTGTAACACCACGGAGCTGTGGGCGGGAGAGGCAAGGTGGTGCCCTCGGGAAAGAGGCGGGCATCTTTCTGAAGGGTACCCCAGGTGAATGCGCCTTCAAGATTTTTCTCAGCTTGGGCCACTTCTTTCCCTGCTACCTCTCCTTCCTCCACTCTTCCGCCTCTCTTTCTCCCCCTCTCCCAAACCTGTGAGACCAAACCTTAATTAATGTAAACAGCTGTCAGGAGAGCTGCTCCGATTTAAGGAATGGTCCTGTTTTTTAACTGCTTATTCAGTGCAGGTGAAGAAACTATTGGTGGGTTGGGAATGTCAAGCTCCCTCCGTGGATAATTTCTTGTAAAACTGCGGCCGGGCGCGGTGGCTCATGCACTTTGGGAGGCCGAGGCGGGGGGATCAGGAGGTTAGGAGTTCGAGACTAGCCTGACCAACATGGCGAAACCTCCTCTCTACTGAAAATACAAAAAAAAAAAAAAAAAAACCGAGCATGTGGCACGCACCTGTAATCCCAGCTACTCAGGAGGCTGAGGCAGGAGAATCGCTTGAACCGGGGAGGTGGAGGTTGCAGTGAGCTGAGATCGGGCCACTGCACTCCAGCCTGGGTGACAGAGCGAGACTCTGTCTCAAAAAAAAAAAAAAAAAAAAAAGGATCACTGTGCTGTCAAAACTTACTTTTTAAGTATTACTTATGGTTCTGTATTTATCCTGCAATATTTTTAGCTCTTAGAAAAAGAGTGGTAGCTGGGACATTTGTTGCTTCCTCCTCCCTCCCTCCTCTCCCCCGATGTAGACCTAGTAACACAAAATCATGCTGTCAGATTCACTGGTTATTAAAATAACACTCTAAAAATTCTGCTACTTTTCTTGCCTGTAGAGTTTTAGCAGAACTCTTAATAGTAAAATATACGAAGAAAGAATCAGGATGGTTTCGAATTTGGTGGTACTATGGGCTTTGTTAACGAAAATATTGTTGCTGCCCAACAACTTAACACGGTTACATGTATGACATCCAGTTCATGACCTGTTGATGTTTTTATCCTACTTATATGTGGATTGACTCCTTTTATGAGACTGACTTTCAGGCTTTACTTAGGGGATAAGGGGTTTCAGTGCTCTAGCAGAAAGAACCTTTCTACAAAGAAGTTTTAGATAGAATCCCAATAGATAAAACAGACTAAATGTTCATGCAAAAGATATAGTTGAAAGAGAAGAATTGTTACATATGAAAGAGAAGAAAGATAAGTGATAGCAAAACATTCCAAAGATGGAAAAGGGCATAGCCGGGCATGGTGGCTCATGCCTGTAATCCCAGCACTTTGGGAGGCCAAGACGGGCGGATAACCTGAGGACAGGAGTTTGAGACCATCCTGGCCAACATGGCGAAACCCTGTCTCTACTAAAAATACAAAAAAATTAGCCGGGCGCAGTGGTGCATGCCTGTCATCCCAGCTACTCCGGAAGCTGAGGCAAAAAAAAAAAAAAACCGCTTGAACCCGGGAGGTGGAGGTTGCAGTGAGCGGAGATTGTGCCACTGCACTCCAACCTGGGCGACAGAGTGGTACTCCGTCAAAAAAAAAAAAAAAAAAAAAAAAGAGGCAAGCTCCTCTTGTATTCTGAAGAAAGCAAGGATAGAATGAGTATAACTCTTTCAAATTTGGAGGCAAAATTGGCTGTGAGTTGCCACGGAGATGGGAGCGATGAATGTCCAAAGTCTGAGGAAATATAAACTGTTAGAAAAAAATAATTGCAGAGAAAGCTTGCCAACAGTGATAAGTAGGATTCTCGAAGCAGCACTGATGCGTCGTGGAAGTTGAGGTCATGAGCATACAGTGTGATAACCCATCTGCCCTCTTGACCTTTTCTAGTAGTGCTCAGTCGCTTTGGTACTGAGGTAGGTGAATTTTCCAGGTGTTCTTGGAAATAAGGAAACATGAAGAATAATGTGAAAGCCTCATATACAATAATGAATAATAAAGAATAATGTGAAGGCTTCATTCAAGGTTAGGGTTTGCCAGATACGTTGCAACAAAATGACAGAGCAGCCAAGGTATTTAGGATAGTGGCCAAAGTATTGTAATGATGGCTTATGGAGTATCAGCTGGATAAAGAGTGAAAGTGAATAAAAACTAATGGATTGGTCAGTCGAAAAGCAGATGGTACATGGCCAGTAGAATAGGGGGCCCAATAAAATTGAAGACCAGTCAGAGTGGGAGTGATCAGTACAGCAAAGTGGAATGACAGGGGATGGTAGGCACAAGGTCCAGAGCGTAACGGTGACAATATGTGGCTGATGTGGGATGGAGGAAGTGATTCTTTTTTTCTAAAAGTTTTCCTTGCCATCTCAGGATACCATTCCGTTAAATATTATGGCTAGAAAGAGGAATAAGAGATAGTGGGAACATAGGAAGTTTTAAAAATTCTTATCTAGCATGTATTTCTTACCTTACATGTCAGGCAGTAAGCCCCCCGAAACGTAAAACAAATGGGATAGTATGTATGTTCCTTTGTTTACTGTTATGCTTGAGCTTGTATGCTGTACAGTCTCACCTGAGCAGGCAGATGTAGTCTTGAGTTAAAAAAAAAAAAAGTGCAGAGTTACACCTTCCAAATCAATGAAACATTTACAAGAAGTTCAAATAAGATCTCAGTGATGACAGGTCTAGCTTTATTTCAAGAGCTGCACAAAAGTGACTTAACCCAGCAACAAAAAGTTAATGTGTTGGTTCCCTTTGGTGTATTATATTCAGTCTCTAGTTTTGATCATGATGTTTTCATTGCAGTTTTTAAACAGGATAAAATGTATTTTAGAAACAGAACTTTTGGAGCTGAAAGAGTCTGCAGAATGTAACTGGAAAACCACTGCAGTGAACTACTAAGGGAAAGTTTGAGAATTCAAGTCTAGACTTCATCACTTCATAGCTCTGTAGCTTTAGGGCAGGTTCTTTAGCCTTAGGGATAATAAAAGTACCCGTCTCATTTGGGTATTGTGGTAATTAACTGAGTTAACCCATGTAAAACATTTAGAACAGTACCTGACACACAGTAAATGCTCAGTAAAAATTACGTATTGTTATATTGCTGTTCTAGTTTATAAGAACAGGTGTCAGAATCCAGTTTTGAAATGAAAGCCCAGAACTGTGAGAAATGACGTTTTCTCTATTAGATGTTCTAGGAAATAAGGAGACATTAAGGATAATACAGCCGTGCTTAGAACAAGTTAAATATATGGCCCTCTTGGCTTTGGACTTTCTTTGCCACTTCCATGCTGTTCTTCCTCTTCCAGTCTCTCATCTCCATAGTCTAATCTAGTCTAATCTCTGTCCTCAGCTTCTGCTTGAATTACCGTAGAAGGAAATAGGAAAAAAAAAAGAAGAAGAGTAACTTCCTAAAATCCCTATTGATAAACTATGTTACTATAAGATTATGGACGATACTTTGGACAGCAGAGTTTTTCATGTTTTTATTGTCTTGGTCTAGATACAGAGAAAGTACATGCCTTTCATTTTCACCTATGTGATTAACATTTCATCTGCTTGTTGTAATGGCTTGTGGATTATGCACAAACTTTTGAAGATCTGAAACATCATATTATATGTATGGGGGAAGACACTCTAATGAAGACTCTTTCTGTTAGTGTAACCAAAAATATTAAATGGTAGATGAATACAGTGACAAAATTACATAATTCTGCCATGCTAAGGTCGAATTTCTGCTGGTTACTGGAACTCAATATCAGTAGCAGTATCTTTGATTTTATATAATGCCTCATAGTTTTTGAAGCACTTTGACATCCATTACTTGATCTGATTCCTTAGGATGTTTATATTTGGCCAATGTAAAATAGTCATTTTCACATTTCCCCCCACATAGCAGTGCTTTACATGTGAGATTTGAGTTTCAGTGCTGCAAAGACTCCATTGAAGGAAATTCTTCACTAAAGTATTACTTATATGTTATTTATGCACACCTTTTACTTACCTTAAGTGAAATTAAAATTCTTCAGTGGCTGGAGGTTTTCCCAGATTACAGAAGAGGGAAAGAAGGAGACTTGGGTTTCAGTCTTAAAGTGATAGTCTTTGCTTTGTACAAGCTTCTTAATTTCACTGTCGCTCTCTTCTCACCCCTGAAGAGACTTTTTGTTGGGGGTGCGGGAATTAGTGTTAGTTAATTTTAACAAGATAAACAGTTAAGGAAAGCTGCTTCTCTAAATATAAATGGTCTACAGATCCCTTTAGTGAGGGAGGCATTATCCCCTCACAGCAAGGATTTCAGTGACCATAATCCTAATCATCCTAGATGGATTTGCCTTATGTTCTTTATGAAGATTTCCAGATGTTCCCCAAAGTCTCCTTCAAGTAGCTGAAAGAATTCTCCCTTATGTCTCATCAAAATTTCCCTAAAGTGGTTATCATATTCATGTTACAGTTTGTCATAACGAAGTTAAGGTTAATGTATTCATTTCTGAAGATATTTTCATTCTTGTTGTTTTTAAAATTGGATGGGATGTTACTGTTTAGGGAGGTCTCAAAAACTGACATGTTCTTCCCTGTTTGTATTCTGAACTAGTTGAGGGGCAAAAAAGAAATAAGGTATTTAGGGGCTAAAATATTATGTTATTACTAAGAGAGGATATTGGAGAATGTCACTTACATTTGGGGGCAAGTGACTTCCTACTCCTGGACCTCAAAATTAAGCAGACTTAACTATCCATTCCCAGACAGAACTGGGGGACCTGCCCCTATAACACTTCCAGCATGACAGAGGAGAGATGAGTGCTTCCAAAGGCAAAATGTTGGATCACATATGCCCAGTTTTTTCTTCTAAACTACCAGTCACATGAAGTCACTCCTCGTTACCTGACAAGGATTGAGTGAGGAGACTCAATAAGCTAAAAGTATTATGCTAACAGGATTCTGTCCTCTCCCTCTGGTCTCCATTGCTCATGGATAGTAAAATCGGGAATAAGAAGCAAGACTTACCTGTTTAAAACCCGCTATATGTCTGACATTTTGTGAGGAAGAGTTTTCATTTTCCTCAGGTCTAAAGATTGGCAGGTGTTCAGGGAAGTGAAAGACTTGGTGAGGGGTGTCATTTCCTATTCTGCTACCTCCTACTTCATAGGAAACTCTGGGAAGCTTCAGTTAAGGGACTGTGGAGCTTGACATCTGTCTCATAAGGGTTCAAGATCTACAAGTAGATCCTGGCCTATGCATTGGGGATCCTAAGTTTAAAACATTAAAATTACAAGTTGCTTAAGCAGACCTGTTCATTAAGTAATAGAAAATGATTAAATCATAAGTCCTTTCCCTGGAACTGTGACAACTTCAGTGATCACAAAGGTACTTTGACATGAAAGAACTCTGTAACATCAGTTGTTAAACAAACCTGTCTCAAACTTCATTTTATTAATCACTTTGGACATGATTTATAGAGAAGGATGGGATTTGGTTACCTAAAAGGGCAAAAATTTTGAGATTGTGTTCTCCTTGAATTTAAAAAGCATTAATAATATTTCTTCATTAGCCTTTTGAGCCTATTTCCAGTAAATTTTTTAAACAACTTTATTGAGATGTAATTCACATAATAATATTTATCCATTTAAAGTATACAAATAAAGTATTTAAAGTATACAAATCAGTGGCTTTTAGTATCTTCATAAAGTTATGTGCTACCATCACCATAGTCCATTTTAGAACATTTCATTACTCCAAGACTAGGCTTAGAGGTGTCTCATCCTCCTAGGCAACCCCTAATATGCTTTCTGTCTGTTGATTGGCCTATTCTGAACATTTCCAATCATAGAATCTATGTGATCCTTTGTGACTGGCTTCTTAAACTTAGCATAATATTTTCAAAGTTCTTCCATGTCATGGCTTTTTTTTTTCTTTAAGAGACAGGATCTTGCTATGTTGCCCAGGCTGGACTCAAACTCCTGGGCTCAAGCAGTCCTCCAGCCTCAGCCTCCCAAGTAGCTGGGACTATAGATGCATGCTACCACACTTGGCTATGTATTTCTTTTTTATTGCCAAGTATTCCATTAAATGGATAGACCACATTTATTTAGCCATTCATCAGTTGGTGGACATTTGGACCACTCAGTTCTTTACTTCCAAGCATAAAAGGCTATGAAGATAAAGTGATTAAAGACGTTTTTTAAATGTGGTTTTTGAAAAAGTGACATTATCAGTATAATTTATGTCAGCTTATCAAGTAATAATTATCAATAAAAATTCAAAAACCGGTCTTTTTACAGTAGTCATAGGACATGCTTAAAGCTTGAGATCATTTATGATACTGTGAATTCCCAGGGTAGACCAGATTTTCCAATAGGAAGTTAGATCTCCTGAACAAAGCATTAATATTTCCTTTACAACCTTAGTTCCAAACATCATCTCTTTTACCATTACCAACAGAGATAAAACCACTTCAGACTTAAGAGTATAAATAAGCCTAAATGTTTTTGGAGAAGGGGAATTTAGGATTAAGAACATGAACAGCAGGCATGAGTAAATGGAAATCACTAAAAGAAGGAAATTCAGAAGAAAAAAATTTAGAGTAAAGACTGCTGATGCATTTGTTAGATTGGCCATACTTACTGAGTCCTTCCTTATTTTGCTGCTTTCAAATTTTGCATAGTAATAATTACATATATCAGTTCTCCACTGTTCTGTTTAGTGTGACCAAAAACATCATTGTTTAATCCCTTTCCTGGTAAATACTGAGTTTGTGTTGGAGTTACAGTATAGTAAAATGGTTCTGTAGGATTGGAGTCAGGCGTATCTCATTTTGATTCTTGGATTCCCTTTTTATTAGCTTTATGATTTGGGGCATGTAATATGATTTTTCAGTTATAAAATGGAGACAATATATTTACCTCAAAGGATAGTTGTGAGGAAATAAAATGTGGCATATAATAGACTAGCACATTGTCCAATACATAGTAAATGCTCAAATGTTAGTCATTTATTATATAAAAGATCAAAACATCTGGATTTTTTAGCGTTTCCCTTTTGTACTGTCTTATTTATTTACTTATACCCTGCCTTGTTCCAGAAAGAGATTTAAGGCAACATGGTGTGTCTGTATTTGAATGTTTGTGAACCCAGCTGGGTCCAATCTGGGAAGAGCGATTGCATAGTCAGTTGTTGTGGTAATATACACTTACGGAACACATGTAACTACCAAAACCAAGGAGTACTTGGGTTTAGATGTTGCTGGAACAGATTGAAGAGGTTTTCTACATGAAAGACAGCCTAGCATAGTGGAAATGGCACACAGGCTTTGGGGCAAACTGACGTGTAGCCGAGTCCCAGTCCCACTCTTTATGAGCCATGTAATTGATCTTAGACAAGTTGCAGTTGAGGGTTTTTATTAATAAAAATTAAATCATTTAGACCTGATTAATACCTCTTTCAGCACTTCTAATAGTTATGCAGGTGTAGACTCCAACTTTGTTCTCCTGTGGGTTAAAGAGTATTAACCACAGTGTATTGTTAAGATCATTTAGTTCAGAAGTTATTTTTAAAGGGATTTAAGAGCTGGTAGTACAGTTGGAGTATCAAGTCAATTTTTCTCACCTCGAAGTGTGAAAATAAGTTTGAAATATATGAGATAGTTGGTTCTTTATAGAAACCTGGCAAGCAGTATCACTGAAGATTTAGTTTATGGAATAAATTTTTTTCTAGTTACTAGCTTCTGTAATGCAACTATGAGTTCATTTTTTCCATAACCCATTTCAATGCATACTTAGGCAGTGGGCCATATTGCATACTCTTATAGGGGAAATTTAGACATGTAATGAAGTGTTCCTGTTTATGAAATTGTTACCGTTGAATTATAAATAAGAACTTGTTCATGAACCCGAATGCATAATTATTTACATAGTGACCATGTTTGATATGCTTCTCTAAGAGACCCAGGAAATTAGGTTGTACAGTGGCAGCAGTGACAAGAATATAGGTATAAATTTCATATTTACAGCCTTACCTTTGTGATGGTTTATATAACATGACATTCATGTCTTTCTGGTTGTCAGGATGTTGTATTTTCAAGTTCTGAAACTACACATTTTTTTCCCAGTACTTTCTAGAATTCCTTGTCCAACTAAGCAGCTAGAGGCTTTATAATTAGAAAACCTGATCCAGTTGATAACAACAGATTGAAAGTAGCGGTTTTTCATCCATTATCGACTACAAACTGAAAAGTAATGTTGGGAAAGCTGTTGTAGAAATCCTAAAGAGGCTTGGATAAGAGCCATGAGGAAACCTGAAGATCTTTGAATATCAGGATACCTAAAAATAGGTACCTGGATTAAAATCATTTTTCAATAATATACCCTTACTGTGTATTTCACTTAAATATACTGTGTATTTCACTTAAATATACTGTGTTTTTAAACTTTACTGTGCATTCTTTTGTTAACTGCAAATTACACGGAGGAGAATTCTTGCCAGATACACAGTGAGCAAGTAGAATGTGATGTTCCTTTGGGGTTTATTGCTTTAGAGTTGACAAAATAAAGAGCATTTGGGTTTGGGTGTTGCTATCAATGGTACTTACATGTATTTGTGAGTATGTACCAACTAACATGTATAGTGTGCTTAAGGGAAATTTCAGTGTGTAACTCCAATTCATTTTTGAAGCAAACTGACATATCTTTGAATCACTCCTTTATTTTTATTTTTTTAATTAGCAAAAGGCTGCACTTTTTTGTGTGTCTCATTATACTAGCTTTAGCTATAAATAAAATGTCACATTTGGCATTTTGACACTTGCCATTGTATATATTGAGCAAAAAGGCAGCTGTTGACGTTTAATATAGATCTGTTCAACTAGGGACCATATACTGCTATAGTTAGAGATTAAACAGGGGTAGAAAAAAATGCAGTTGGGTGGGTCAAGTAAGAAAAAGGAAGAACAAAATTTCATTATTGCAATATATTCACAGTAAGTTGTTTACCTGGAACATTGTTGGGTCTAATTTCAGCCATAATAATAGAAGTTCTTTTCAAAAATAGGCCGTGTTCAGATCAGTTCTGCTGATCAGGACACTGACCTCCGAAGACAAAAATCTTTAAGGCCACTTGGACTATCACAGAGATATGACCATTTCGTTTATAAAGTACCATCATTTTGATAAAAGAAATCTTTAATTTACTATGAATATTTTAAAAATCTTCCCATAGATATTCCCTGTGCCTTTGAACTTCATTCCAGACTGTCTTGCAACAAATGCTATTGACGCATTTGTGGTCTGTAAGGAATCTGTAGTGAAATAATTAGAGATTATGTTTAAGCAAATGAAAAAGTCCTTGAGGTACCCTATACCCTGGAAAGATAAAATTGTATCTTGCATGTCTTGTACCTTGTGAGTATGTACCAACATATGCATATGATCAGGCAATCAGAGAGGAGGTGGAATTTTAGTTTAACAGATGATACATTTAATAATGAGTAATAAGGAAGACTTGGGTGGTTCTTGTTCTTAAAAAGGGAATGGCGTGAGTAAAGGAAGATAGAAGGCAGTGAAATTTCTATTCCAGTCCATTTCTCTGTTTTGCAACTTATTTTATCTTTCTAAAGAACAAATAGAATAATAAATACTTGTATAGCATTTACTTTGTGACAGATTCTTTTCTAGACACTTTACATGTGTTAATTGATCCCCACAACGCCCCTGTGTAAGTGCTGTTATTTAGACAGCCCTATGAAAGTACAGAAAAGTCACTTGCCTAATGTCACTCAGTGGATCCTGGCTCTTAACTATTGCATGTGCTTATACCAGAAACCTTCAGTGACTTCATCTTCCACAGAACAAAAGACACTCAAGGATTTTCACAGTCTGGCTCCAACTTATAATACTTTCTGGCCTTAGATCCTGCTTTTTTTTCCCTGCATGCATGTACATTCTAGCCCCTCTGTATTACTTTCTGTTTCCTATGTACAGTCTGTATTCTCATCTGTAATTCTTTGACCCTCTCACTCTCTCTGGTCCCTGTTTTATCAGTATCCTACCCATCTTCTGAGCATATCAGCTGCTATCTTCATGAAACCTTTTTTGATCCCTTACCTAAAGTGGTTCCCCCCCACTCCTTGGTAACACTTTGCACATTTTTTATGGTAGCATATTTGTATCATGGTTATTTGTGTGGTACTTGCCCTATTTTCTAGTATAATTTTTTTTCTAGTATAGTTTTTTTAAGTTCTTTCAGAGCAGGGAATATGATTTATTGATCTCTGTATCTTAGGCAGCATTTAGTCTAAGCTTGCACATGACAGGAAAGAGGAAATGTTATGGTTAACACTAAGATTTTGAATCTGGGCTAGGGAATAAAATTGGGAATTTAGAGAGTGAGGTGATTGTAAAAAGTGAGGAGTTGGCCTGAAGCAGTGGCTCATGCCTGTAATCCCAGCACTTTGGGAGGCCCAGGCGGGCGGATCACGAGGTCAAGAAATTGAGACCATCCTGGCTAACACGGTGAAACCCCGTCTCTACTGAAAATACAAAAAGTTAGCCAGGCGTGGGGGTGGGCGCCTGTAGTCCCAGCTACTCAGGAGGCTGAGGCAGGAGAATGGTGTGAACCTGGGAGGCGGAGGTTGCAGTGAGCCATGATCACGCTATTGCACTCCAGCCTGGGTGGCAGAGCGAGACTGTCTTAAAAAAAAAAAAAAAAAAAAAAAATTTGTGGACTTGATTTAGACATGTTCTGTTTGAGGTGAGAGTAGGATATGCAAGAAGAAAGGGACTAGAGCTCAGAAGACAGGAATATTTGGCACCCCCAGTCTTATCTCATTTTCACAAGTATGATACTTAAATTGTTACATATCAAATTATCTGCATATCCATAGAATTCAGGCTTCATTTTTAAAAAAATGTATCAGATGGGGCTGGGTGCAGTGGCTCACGCCTGTAATCTCAGCACTTTGGGAGGCCGAGGAGGGCGGATCAGCTGATGTCG
This sequence comes from Piliocolobus tephrosceles, assembly GCF_002776525.5. Lineage (NCBI taxonomy): Eukaryota > Metazoa > Chordata > Mammalia > Primates > Cercopithecidae > Piliocolobus > Piliocolobus tephrosceles. The sequence goes on from NC_045450.1 coordinate 20,285,451, forward strand.
GGAGTTTAAGACCAGCCTGACCAACATGGAGAAACCCCGTCTCTACTAAAAATACAAAATTAGCCAGGTGTGGTGGCGCATCCCTGTAATCCCAGCTACTCAGGAGGCTGAGGCAGGAGAATCCCTTGAACCCGGGAGGCGGAGGTTGTGTTGTGGTGAGCTGAGATCTTGTCGTTGCACTCCAACCTGGGCAACAAGAGCAAAAACTCCATCTCCAAAAAAAAAAGTGTCAGTTGGTTTTCATTTGGAAAATGAAGTCCAGCTGCTATATAATATTCCTGACTTTAACATTATAACATGAAACTTAATTTATAGGTTGTTTTGTTGATTCTCTGGATCAATATGGAAGTTAGATTTCTAGGCTAGCCCACAAGACCATGTTGTAGTTGAAATACTTCTGCAGCAACAAAATAGTAGAAAGCAATACAGTTGCTTTACTATTTGCATTTTCAAAAGATAAAAAGAAATAAGAAAGGGCAGCTTATTTCTCTGATTCTTGATCAGTTTGACTTCAAAGCTTACAACATTCCTCCTATGTGATATAGTTGTTCACTGAGATTCTTCTTAAATATGTCAACATGTTTTGGGTTTTCTGGCTTATAAATTGCCCTATCAGAGGAATTACGGAGAATGTATGTATAAGAGGTTTCCTGAAGTGGAATAACCTGAGGTAGAGTTAACTCAGTGGAGCTGAGGAAGATGTGTATGAGTACATGCATGTGCATATGATATGTGTAGTTTGCTATGGTGGGGGTGGGCAGGGGGTGGTGAGGAACTTGTAATGGGTAAATAATCTCTCCCATGAGGAAGCAAGATGAAATGGAAGAGGTTGAATCCAGTGTTCCTCATCTGTGCTCATGGGAAGGGCCATTAGTCTGATCTAGAATGGTTACTGTTTGTTGAGGGGACCTCTATGGTTGGATAGAGTAAGGAGAAAAACAGTGTTTTGTATGCGAGTTTAAGTATGATAAGATGCAGATTAAGTCTTTTTAACTTGAGTACATATATTGAAGTCTGGGTTCTAATTCTGGCTTTCCCATAGATGTTTTGTTTGTGCTTGAAAATTTACCTAAATTTTGTTATTCTGTATTTTCCCCCAACTGAAAAATAGTTCCTGTCCCCTCTTCATCTTCATGAATATCCTCTTACTTGAAAATAGAAGTGAGTGTATATGATATGTTAAATTATTAGGAAGTATTTTATTCAGAAAGTTATAGTTAAAAGAGTATGGGGACTGGGCTCACACCTGTAGTCCCAACACTCTGAGAGGCCGAGGTGGGCAGATCGCTTGAGCTTAAGGAGTTCAAGACCAGCCTGGGCAACATGACGAAACCCCGTGTCTACAAAAAATACAAAAATTAACCTGGTGTGATGGCATGTTCTTGTAGTCCCAGCTACTCAGGATGCGTAGGTGGGAGGATCTCATGAGCCTGGGAGGTGGAGGTTGCACTGAGCTGAGACTGGACCACTGCACTCCAGCCTGGGTGACAGAGTGAGACCCTGTCTCAAAAAAAAAAAAAAAAATATATATATATATATATATATATATATATATGTATGTATGTGTGTGTGTGTGTATATATATATGTATATGGTAGAAGGCAGAACCCAGTTCAAATTCTGGTTCTGCTGTTTACCAGCTGAGGGGCTTTGAGCCTGTTTCTTGGCCTCTGAGCTATAGTTTTTTCATGTATAAATGGGGATAATACTTCTTACCATGAAGGGTGGTTGTAAGAATTACAGTTAATGTATCTGAAACATCTACCACAGTACAGGCATACACGGTAACTGTTGTTATTGTGGTTAAGCAACTAAATGGATTAATTTCTTAACACATTTGATGCATAGAACATAAACATTGCAGTTGATTATTTGCCCACCATACAGTCACTGAAAGCAACCTGATGTTTTTAAAGTAGGATATATCATTGTTTTATCCCTGGCTGCCCATAATCACTTTTTTTTTTTTTTTAATTAAAAAAAATAGTCTCGCTATGTTGCCCAGGCTGGTTTCGAACTCCTGAACTCAAGCAGTTCTCCCACCCTGACCTCCCAAAGTGCTGGGATTACAGGCGTGAGCCACTGCCCCGGCCCTGCCCTGCCGGTATCACTTTCACAATGTACATTGTAACCATGCCCCTGATACTTGGATTGCTACCTTCTTCCACCTCAGCGCACTAAGAGTACCAGACAGCCTATCCAAATGTTTGTATGTAAGTGCTGTACTGCATATCAAAGGTAATGTGTATTTGGGGATTTTTCAAGTGTGATGACAGATTGTACTAAGCTACTAGCATCCTGTCAACCTTCCTACACTAGCCAACATTTGCTAACTGGGTTATGGATGTAATCTGTAGTCCTAGGGTAGATTTCCCCAACTGGCTAGGTATGTAAACCATGACCCTAACCTCATTAGTTGAGGTTAGTTGAGGGGTGGACTGAATGCACCCCTCCTTCCAAATTCACATGTTGAAATCCTGACCCCCAATATGGTGGTATTAGGCAGAGGGGATTTGGGGAGGTGATTAAAAAGAGGCCTAGCCCACTTTCTGCTATATGAAGATACAATGAGAAGTTACCAGTTGGCAACCTGGAAGACCCTCACCAGAACCGGACCTTGCTGGCACCCTGATCTCAGATTTCCAGCCTCCAGAAATGTAAGAAATGAATTTTAATTGCTTTTAAGCCAGCTGGTCCTTTCTTATAGCAGCCCAAATGGACTAAGACAGTAACCAAGTGTCAGTCAAGGGTTCTAAATGTAAAGGATGATTGATAATCACAGGTAGCCTGTAAGATAATTTATCGTATAGTCTTATTCATTTTCTTATGATGAAACATAAAATATGAGACTCTCTTTTTTTTTTTTTTTTTTTTGTCCTGTAGACAAAATACTTTGGGTTTAAAAATTTTTTAAACTGAGTCACTTAAGAAACCATAGCAAAGAATCTTAGTTAAAACAAATGTAGACAGTCATATATCAGCCTACTAAATCACCTTTTAGAGTCCTACTCCGGATAAGATTTAGTGGATTAGGATTAGAAGACAAACTCTTTTATGTTGACATGTTGCTAATACAGGACTAATCCTGGAAACCTCAGACTCTTTCTGAAGTTCTTGCCGTTCAGTAGGTAGCTATTATGGTGTAACCATTTAGAATTGCACCATTGGTTAAGTAAGATGTTGGCTTTAAGTGGACTACGCTGTATTTAATGTTTAATTATCCTTTATTGTGACTATCTTGACAGTTATCAGGGATGTTGGGTACATTATGTGTTTTCCCTGCTGTGCTATTTCTCTTATTTTTTGCCTCTGTAAGTTGCTGGGCACTGCTTTTTTTCTCTTTTTATTAGCCTAGAATTAGCTAAAATATTGTATCTCTTATTCATCACCCCCTACTGTGCTCTACCCTTCCTCTCTAGGAGCCTGTTGTGGCAAATATCCAACTTGGCCATTCAAGCAGTTCATACTCAGATGAAAAAGTTCAGGGTACAGATATCATCAGCCATCCTCAGTGGTCAGTTTCCATTGTCTTTACCAATAAATAGCCCTCTGCTGTGCTCAGCTCCTGTTTCTCTGAGCTTGGGGTTTTACTGAGTTTTTTTTAGAAAATCCATCAACTTATCTAATGAAGAAGACTGTCTTTTGACTGTATTGATACAGGCTGCAGAGGTACTTAGTCCTTTTCTGTGAACCTATTTTCTCTTGTACAGATTCAAGAAACTCTTCAGTGATTCTGCTTTGTTGATGGTATTCTTGTCATTTTCTCATACTGCTATAGAATTTTGTATAAATTGCATATATATATTCTTAAGAAGCTTAGTTTATCCAACAAAAGGACTATAACACTATTTTACATTCTTAATTCTGATATAAAGCATATATTTTCAAATTAATTGCTAACCTTTGTTTTAAAATTATATTGAAATCCTGGACCTAGATCTTCTAGACAGTTTCTTTGGTATATTATAGTGGCCATTTCAGTGGCCAGTCTTTGGTCATTTCAGTGGGATTTGGAGAAGACAGGAGAATAAATTGACTCACTTTAACTTCCAACAGTGTTTAATGAATGTTGATTGAATGAGTGAAATTAGTGGTTAGGTAGAGCAGTTGACTTGGCCTAAATAATATTTACAAATATGTATAAGAGACTTAGTCTACAATTGATTATCTTTGAAAACTTTTTTTTTTTTTTTTTTTTTTTTTTTTGAGACGGAATCTCGCTCTGTCACCAGGCTGGAGGACAGTGTCATGATCTCGGCTCACTGCAACCTCCACCTCCAGGGTTCAAGCGCTTCTCCTGCCTCAGCCTCCTGAGTAGCTGGGACTATAGGTGCTTGCCACCACACCCAGCTAATTTTTGTAATTTTAGTGGAGACGGGGTTTCACCATGTTGACCAGGATGGTCTTGATCTCTTGACCTTGTGATCCGCCCGCCTCAGCCTCCCAAAGTGCTGGAATTACAGGAGGGAGCCACCGCGCCTGGCTGAAAACATTTTTAATAGTGGGAAAGTTATGATACAATAATTTTCTTAAGGTCACACATTTAAGTAAACCAGAAAAGGTTTAAGTTTTGTGGCTCCTATTTATGGCAGAAACATATGTATAATCAGTTAGAATGCTGGAGACATATTAAAGTGGCTAACAGCACAGACTGTAGAGCCTAGGTTCAAATTCTGCCTGTTCTCTCTGGACATGGGAGCTCATGTGCCTGTAATCTCAGCACTTTGGGAGGCTGAGATGGGAGGATCGCTTGAGCCCAGGAGTTTGAAACCAACCTGGGCAACAAAGCAAGACCGCATCTCTGCAAACATTTTTTTTAAATTGCTAGTCATGATGGTGTGTGCCCGTAGTCCTAGCTACTCGGGAGGCTGAGGCAGAAGGATTGCTTGAGCATAGGAGTTCAAGACTGCAGTGAGCTATGATTGTGCCACTGCACTGCAACCGGGGCAATGGAACAAGACCCTATCTTAAAAAAAAAAAAAATCTATCTGTTCACCTTACTAGCAGCATGATCTTGGGCAACATACCTCAGAGGTCTGTTTCATGTATATAAAACACTTACAGTGCTTGGCACATAGCACTATGTAAGTGTCAACTGAAGTTAATCAGACTAACTTTTGAAGATCCTTAGCTATAGTCTTTTTCAGGAGCCTTAGGCAGTTATCTCAAAATTGATCATAAATACTTTGTTGTAATAAATATTAAGTTGTAGATATAAATGTTACCATACTGATTCTACTGTTTACATATAAATACTAGTCCATGGACAACTGACCACAATGGTTAGAAGAGTAGTCTTACTAACTATTGAAAAAAGTAAATTTCAATATTGAATACAAATTGAAATCAGTGAGCCTAACAGTATATCAAATTAATCATGTAACCATCAAGGAAAAAAAGAATTATCAAGTAACTTTTCAACATAGAACTCTGACTGTGCTCCCTTAATGATGGGATATAACCTAAGGACGAAAAGAACTACAAAGAAATACTGATCTTAGTGGGTAACAAACCCCCTACAACAGCTCTGCAGGGGAAATGTCCCCATTTTGCTGTTGAAGAAGCATATTCAAAGAAGGGAATGATTTACCTGGCATTAAATGGTGCTGCAGTCATTAAACCACATTGCTGTTTTTATAGTGTGCTGTTTCTGATGAGTCCTGTGCCAACCATCCTGGTTTGTTTCGTACCTCTCTCTTATTAACACCCTCTGTAATTATTAGAACCACATTTTCAAGAACTTAGTAACCATTTGAATCCCCTTTTTTCAATAATTTCATTCCATGTAATCAGGCCTCGTTTTTTGAAATCTGCTTTCCTAAGGGGTATTTGACCTACCCATTCTTTACAAATTCTGAGATGACCTACATGACCTAATAGCTTTTTTCCTAATTCCTCCTACTTCACCAATAACTAGTTCCTGGAATATTAGCTAGTGTCCAAGTCATAATTACTTGTGGTCTATATGATAACTAAGTCTGGAAGTTGGATATGAGAGAATTGCATTCTCTCTCTCTCTCTTTTTTTTTTTTTTTTTATTATTTTTTTTGAGACAGGATCTCCCTCTGTCGCCCAGGTTGGAGTGCAGTGGTGCAATTTTGGCTCACTGCAACCTCCACCTTCCAGGTTCCAGTGATCCTGCTGCCTCAGCCTCCTGAGTAGCTGGGATGACAGGCACGTACCCCCAAGCCAGACTAATTTTTGTATTTTTAGTAGAGACAGGGTTTCACCATGTTGGCCAGGCTGGTCTCGATCTCCTGACCTCAGGTGATCCGCCCACCTCGGCCTCCCAAAGTGCTGGGATTACAGGCGTGAGCCACCGTGCCCAGCCTGAGAATTGCATTCTTAAAGACATTAATCTGTTTGTAATTTAGGATGTCTTATGGTGATTTGATGGTGAGACATACAGGAAGGGGTGTAAAAGAATGCAGCTGTTGGACCTGTGCTTTTTACATGAAATAGCAGAAACGAGTCTTACTTTATAAACTGGTTTTGGAAATGATTCATTCATTAAAGCAAATAAAAATAGCAATAAAACTAGGACATAATAACCAGTTGTTAAATGAACTCTGTCCTTTGAAAAGGTGATGATTAAGGAAGAAAATATGTAAATAACTTGGGTACACAAACTGCTATTTGAAATTCTGAGTAAAAATGATCAGAGGGGTTAAACTGTTCAGGAATTTAGCTCTTGCTTAAAGTATTCGTGTAGCAAGTCTCCAAACTTTTTAAAAATTACAGCATTTGAAGATCCTCTTCTTGAATTAACAGAATCAAAGTGAAATTCCATTTTTTAAATCACTTCTAAACTGTCTTTACAGTGTGTGGCTTTAAAATATAATTCTATGTAATATACCAGAGAAATTCTCAAGAAAATCTAGGACGAGGATTTAAACATAATTTTAAAAGGAAGTAAGGTGGGCAATCAGATTAATTTGAAAAAATGCTTTATATCACAAGTAAGAATGCAAAACTGTGTTATAGTCCTTTCATTAGGTTAACTGAATTTCTAAACACCTGGAGAAAATTATTTTAGTATTTTCTGTCCAAAATAGCGGTTTGTGGAAAATGCGCCACTTGTCTAGGGAAATCAGTGTTTATGAGACATCTTTGTTAATGTTTCTAAAGTTTTAACTCTCGGGACAAACATTCAAGAAAAATTTAACCGTTATACGAAAGTATTCCTAAGTAGTAAACTTTGAGCACAGCTGTGGAATTAGACTTGGTTCATCTTCTAACCAACTCTTTCTAGCTGGTACCTTATCATGTAGCCTCTTACTCAGTTTCCTCATTGAATTGTTTTGAGAATTAAATGAGCACACATAAAGCACTTAATACTACACCCAGCACTGAGAAAGTACTCAAAATATAGTGGCAGCTATTATTATTTATCCTCATTCCTCTCCTTTTTCTCCTCCAGATTTATGAGGGATAGGGACAGAAAATTTTTTATCAGAGTGCCCTTTATTTTAATCTCAAGGTTTTAAAGTAGAATTTAGGACAAAAATAGATTTTTCTGAACCAAAACACTGAAGATGCTGTTTGGGAAGTGAGAAAGCAAGCTGCTAAACACCTACTCTACTTGTACAGTGACAAGAAAATTGAGAATTTCTCATTTGTTTCCTGCCCCTAGCCCTTGCCTTCAGTTTCTCTGCCTCAATATGAAAATATCTATATTCCTTTGGGGACAGTTGGCTCACTGAAGCCATAAAGAGCAGTCTCCAGGAGTTTTATTATGGCTAGTTAACCATAACCTTTTGAAAGAACATCTGGTTGCAGTTTTCATTTTTAAGGTCTGTTTTTTAGGTCATTAGATTTGTATAGTTCGAATTTATTGGTGTCAGTTCTCTTCCTAGGTTGTACCATCCATTTTGAAAAGATGTATGTCTTTTATCCAGAAGATGTAAAGTATATGGGATCATAATAAAAATCTCTATCTTCAGTTAAACTACTGGAGTTTTCCCTTCTTCAAGTTTTCAGAATGTAATCATTATACCAAACACATGTGTGCATATGCATATACATCCATCCATACAAATATAACTTTCCTTTATTATGATTACTCAGTTACAAGTAGTGTAGAAGTTATAATATTTGCTTTGTTAGAATCATTTTAGCAATATGGATAGGGCTACTGGACCCTGGAATTTAAAAAGAGAGGATCTTTTTTATGGTTTTATTTTTTTAATTTTGATAAAATATACATAACAAAATTTACCATATTAACCATTTTTAAGTGTACAGTTCAGTGGCATTGAGTTTATTCACACTGTTTTACCACCGTCACCCCGATCCATCTACAAAGCTCTTTTCATCTTGCAAAACCAAAACTCTACACCCATTAAACAACAACTTAAAAAGAGAGGATCTTAACATCAGGATCACATAATTACTACTCTATAAACATCTGATGGGTGTTTACTTCTAAAACAACTGCTTTCTTTTTTAATTGACATTTCACTATACTTAGCCTCTTCTAGGAATTATATATAATCTACTGAGTCCTATTTTCTTTAATTTTTCTCTTTCTACAACTTTACTTTTCCAAAGGTGATGTAAATTACCCGTTTTACGTTTTCCCATGTTTATACTCTACTTAACCTTCCCTCACTCCCATAGGCTTGAATGAGTGTATGTTATCAGAGCGTTGTTTCCTGTACCCGCTGCTATGTTTGTTTGTTTGTTTGTTTTGAGATGGAGTTTTGCTCTTGTTGCCCAGGTTGGAGTGCAATGGTGCAATCTCGGTTCACTGCAAACTCCACCTCCCAAGGTCAAGGGATTCTCCTGTCTCAGCCTCCCCAGTAGCTGGGATTATAGACACCTGCCACCATGCCCAGCTAATTTTTGTATTTTTAGTAGAGACAGGATTTCACCATGTTGGCCAGGCTGGTCTTGAACTCCTGACCTCGTTATCTGCCCACCTCAGCCTCCCAAAGTGCTGGGATTACAGGTGTGAGCCACCACGCCCAGCTATATTTATATTTTTTAAAGTCCTAAAAGTCAGATGGTTTAATGTGCATTCTTGACATTTTAAATACCTCCAATTTTGAACGCATTCTCTGGGCTGTTAGGTACATGTATGATTCATAAAATGAAATAGGGTTGCCTATAGTTATTTCTTGAGTTGCCATTTAGAGACTTCTAGCCTTGTCATCTGTCTAGGGAAGAAATCCAGCATACCTTACTGTCATGTACATCATTGTAGATCTTATAGTTTCAGAAAATTCTCTTTCCTTTTCTTCAGAATTCTCCTGTTTTAAAGCTTTTTCCTCTCCTTCAGTTTCATCACCAAAATGTGGCTTTGCAGTCACCTGACCTGGGACTTTAGACACTTAAGTCTGCTGGACAGAAAAGTGCTGTTGCATTCTTAAAGGCTTTTAAGCAGTTATTTGGACTTTTAGTAGAATTAATTAACTTATTTATTTATTTATTTATTTATTTATTTAGAGACAGCATTTCTCACTATTGCCCAGGCTGGAGTATAGTGGTGCAATCATAGCTCACCGCAACTTTTACGTCCTAGGCTCAAGCAATCCTTCTATCTCAGCCTCTCATGTAGCTGGGACTACAGGAATGGACACTACCATGCCCAACTAATTATTTTATTTTTTGTAGAGGTGGGGTTTCACCATGTTGTCCAGGCTGCTCTCAAACTCCTGGGCTCAGTCTTACCTTGACCTCCCGAAATGCTGCGATTACAGGCATGAGCCACGGCATCTGGCCAGAATTTCTAAGTTACCAGATTGCTAAACAGCTTCACAGAAAAATTAGTCTCAAAGTATTGTTTTCTTCTGACTCCTGTCACCATAAATTCATGCTTCTCCACTCTACTCTCCCCAGCAAATTCTGGAAGTTTCCTAGCAAAATTGCTTATTGAAGCCCATTCAAACTTAAGGTTGAAGAAATCTACACAAAGGAAATCACCATGTTATTTTAGACTCTAGATGGAGTCTGTACTATTTGTTCTACCTTCACCCTTACTTAGAATTGATAAGAATGCACTGAGCCTTAGTACTCTCTTGGGTCTGACTCTGCAGGCAGATAGATGTTCACTGGGATCCAGAACCTATCATACATCACTATAGAAAAGATTCAAATACAGTCAACATATTTGAAAATCAAAACCGTATTTTCCAAACAGTCAAGTTAAACGTGCACAAAGCCTGTTCAGTTAAGACAGTGTCATTATTTTTCCTTTTGCAAACTTCCTTAGTGTCTGAACATTAAGTGCATATTTCTTAGGCAAATTATGCATTAGTACTTTTCTCTTCACAATTAAGTATTTCCAGCAGTTTGCGACTCTTTTTTGTTTTTAACTATTCCCCTCCCTGTTTTTTGAGACAGAGTCTCACCCTGTTGCCCAGGCTGGATTGAACTGGCACAATCTCGGCTCACTGCAACCTCTGCCTCCCAGGTTCAGGTGATTCTCAGCCTCCCTAGTGGCTGGTGTTACAGGCATGCACCACCACACCTGACTAATTCTTGTATTTTTAGTAGAGACGGGGTTTTGCCATGTGGACCAGGCTGGTCTTGAATTCCTGGCCTCAAGTGATCTGCCTACCTTGGCCTCCCAAAGTGCTGGGATTACAGGCGTGAGCCACCACACCCAGTCTTTTTTTTATTTTTATTTTAAGCATTCTTCTGAGCTGACAAATGATTACCAAAGTGATTCTGATTTATGATTAGTTCATCCTATTTTTTGAAAAGTGTTTTTTTACCTTCTCTAGGTCAACCTGCAATAAATAAGACCCAGTTTTAGTGGGAGATACAATTAAACAGTTGATCAGAAGTCAATAAGAAAAGTGCTAAAATAGTAGTTAAGTGCATATTGCAGTTGAAGCATATTAGATGTGCCTCTAACTCAGGCATGGAAGTTTAGAAACAACTACATAGAGGAATGACATCTAAGCCAAGTTGTAAAGAACAAATAGGATTTGGCTAGAGAAGGAAGAGCTGTAAGAATGTTCCAGGTAGAAGGAAGACTCAGAGATTTAAACGAATATATTACATGTAGGGGTCCTGGAAGCTCAGTGTGCCAGGAGGAGTTTGAGGGAAGCAGTGGCATCACATGACTCTGGATGGGGAAACAGGGACTAGATAATGAAGAGCTATAATGAAATATAATTCCAGTTTTCTTTTTAAAACAGGTTTATGGAGGTATAATTCACATCATACAGTTTACCCCTTTAAAGTGTACATTTCATTGTTTCTTTAGCATATTCACAGTTATATAATCATCACCACAGTTGATTTTAAAACATTTTTGTCACCTCGAAAAGAAAGCCTGTACCTTTTAGCTAGCACCCCTCCAACTACCCTACTCCTAAGTAACTACTAATGTACTTTCTGTTTCTATATAGTTTACCTATTTGGATATTTCATATAAAGGAAATCATAACGTGGTCTTTTGTGACTGGCTTCTGTCACTTAGCATAATGCCAAGGTTCATACATATTGCAGCATGTATCAGTACTTCATTTTTATTACCAAATGATATTTCATTGTATGGATATACCACATTTTATTTTTCCATTCATCAGTAAGTAGACATTTGGGTTCTTTCTACTTTTTGTGACTGTTACGAATAATGCCTCTGTGAACCATGTACACGTTTTTGTACGGACATACATTTTCATTTCCCTTGCATATATACTTAGCAGTGAAATTGCTGAGTCATACAGTAATTGTGTCTTTAACTTTTTGAGGAACTATCAGACTGTTTTCCAAAGTGGTTGTACCATTTTACATTCCTACTACCAATATAGGAGGGTTCCAGTTTCTCCACATCCTCACCAATACTTGTAATTTGTGTTTTTGATTCTAGCCGTCCTGTTGGGTATGAAGTAGTTTCTCTTTTGGTTTTGATGTGCATTTCCCTGATTACTAATGATGTAGCACATCTTTTCATATGCTTATTGGCCATTTCTGTATCTTCTTTGGGTAAAAGCCTATTCTGATCCTCTGCCCTTTTCTCTCTCTCTTTTTTTTTTTTTCTTTTTTTTGGAGAGAGATTCTCACTCTGTCACCCTGGCTAGAGTGCAGTGGAGCAATCTTGGCTCACTGCAACCTCTGCCTCCCAGCTTCAAGTGATTCTTGTGCCTCAAGCCTCCTGATTACAGGCGCACGCCACCATGTCCAAGCTAGTTTTTGTGTTTTTAGTAGAGATGGCTTTTTGCCATGTTGGTCAGGCTGATCTTGAACTCCTGGCCTCAAGTGATCCACCCGCCTCGGCCTCCCAAAGTGCTGGGATTACAGGCATGAGCCACTGCACCTGGTCCTCTACCCATTTTTAAATTGGATTACTTGTCTTTAATATTGAATTGTAACAGTTCTCTTTTTTTTTCTTTTGTTTTTGAGACTGGGTATCACTCTGTTGCCCAGGCAGGAGTGCAGTGACCCAATCATAGCTCACTGCCACCTCAAATTCCTGGGCTCAAGGTATCCTCCTACCTCAGCCTCCCAAGTAGCTGGAACTACAGGTGCACTTTACTCTGCCCATCTAACTTTTTAATTCTTTTATAGACATGGGGTCTTGCCATCTTGCCCAGGCGAGTCTTGAACTCATGGCCTCAAGCAGTCCTCTCACCTTGACTTTCCAAAGTCTCGGCATTACAGGTGTGAGCCACCATGCTTGGCCTGAGTTAATTTTATATGTAGTGTGGGTAGGGGTCCATATATGATTCTTTTGCAGGTGAATATCCAATATCCACCACTACTTATCAAAAATACTATTCTTTCCCCATTGATTAGTCATGTCACCCTTGTTGAAAATCAACTGATCATAAATGTGAGAGTTTATTTCTGGACTCCCAAGTTTTTTTCCATTGATCTATGTCCTTATACCACTGCTACATTATCTTGATTACTATAGTTTTGTAGTATTATAGGTTTTGAAATTGAGAAGTTTGAATCCTCCAACTTTCCTCTTTGTAAAAAATTCTATGGCTATTCTGAGTCCCTTACATTTCCATATACATTTTAAGATCAGCTTATCAATTTCTGCAACAACGACGACAAAAACCCAGCTGGGCTTTTGGTAAGGATTGCATTGAATCTGTAGATCAACTTGGAAGTATTGTCTGAGTCTTCTAATCTATCAGTATAAAATGTCTTTCTATTTATTAAATCTTTAATTTCAGCAGCATTTTATAGTGTTCAGTGTACAAGTCTTGTACTTTTTTTGTTTTTTTCGAGAGGGAGTCTCACTCTGTCACCCAGGCTAGAGTGCAGTGGCATGCTCTTGGCTCACTGCAACCTCCGCCTCCTGGGTTCAAGCAGTTCTCCTGCCTCAGCCTCCCTAGTAGCTGAGATTCCAGGCACCCGCCACGATGCCCCAGCTAATTTTTATATTTTAGTAGAGATGGGATTTCACCCTGTTGGTCAGGCTGGTCTCAAACTCCTGACCTCAGGTGATCTACTCCACTCGGCCTCCCAAAGTGCTGGGATTACAGATGTGAACCACCATGCCCAGCCTGTACTTTTTTTAAAAAAAAACCCTTTTTTTTAGTAATTGACCTTGAGTTTGTAGTACATGGGGTTACATTCTGATGTATCCACCATAAGTTGAAAATACCCCTAAGTTGAGGTTGGGCACAGTGGTTCATGCTTGTAATTCCAGCACTTTGGGAGGCCAAGGTAGGAGGATCATGTGAGGCCAAGAGTTCAAGACCAGTCTGGGCAACATGGACAAACTCTGTCTCTACAAAAGATAAAATAATTAGCCAGATGTGGTGGCACGTACCTGTAGTCCCAGCTACTCGGGAGGCTGAGGAAAGAGGATTGCTTGAGCCCAGGAGTTTGAGGCTGCAGTGAGCCATGATCGTGCCACTGCACTCCAGCCTGGGTGACAGAACAAGACCCTATTTCTAAAAATAAAAATAAGAAAATATTGTAAATTGAAAATGCATTTAATATACCTAACCTACAAACATCATAGCTTAGCCTAGCCTATCTTAAACATGCTCACAGTACTGGCCAGGCGCAGTGGCTCACTCCTATAATCCCAGCACTTTGGGAGGCCAAGGGAGGTGGATCATGAGGTCAGAAGATCAAGACCATCCTGGCTAACATGGTGAAACCCCATTTCTACTAAAAAAAAAAAAAAAATACAAAAAATCACCCGGGCATGGTGGCAGGTGCCTGTAGTCCAAGCTACTCAGGAGGCTGAGGCAGGAGAATGGCATGAACCCGGAAGGCGGAGCTTGCAGTGAGCTGAGGTGCACCACTGCACTACAGCCTGGGTAACAGAGTGAGACACCATCTCAAAAAAAAAAAAAAAAAAAAAAAACATGCTCACAATACTTACACTTACATTAGCCTGTAGTTGGGCAAAATCTAACACAAGGCTGTTTTATAATAAAGTGTTGAATATCTTGTGTAATTTATCAAATATGGCACCAAATGTGAAAAATGAACTGATTTTATAGGTACTCAAATGCATATTGGTTTTGCACCATGGTCAAGTTGAAAAACTGTAAGTCAGGGACCACGGGGACCTCTGTGTACATTTACAACTAATCTAAGTTCTCTTTCAAATAACACTATACCACTTAACAGATAGTACAATTACTTTATAACAGAATATTCCCAATTCCTTTGTCCTCTTCCTTATTGCTGTCATTCATTTTACTTATCCATAAGCTGTAATCACTGACACATTGTTGCTGTTATTTGTTTTGAACAAACTGTTGTCTGTCAGGAATAAGATTTTATTTTGCCTTCATTTATTCCTTCTCTAATGTGCTTTCTTTCCTTATGTAGGTCCAAATTTCTGACCTAAATCATTTTCTTTCTCTCTAAAAGATTTTCTGTTAACATTTCTAGCGAGACAAACTTTCTGGTGGAAAATTCTCTCAATTTTTGTCTGAGAAAGTTTTTATTTCTGTTTCATTTTTGAAAGATAATTTTACTGGATACAGAAGTCTAGGTTCATGTTATTTTTCTTTCAATGCTTAAAATATTTCACTCCTCTCTTCCTGCTCTTTTGATTTCTGATGAGAAATCTTATGTAATTCTTATCTTTGCTCCTCTGTAGGTAAGGTAGTTTTTTTCTCGGACTTTTTTCAGTATTTCCTCTTTATCTTTGATTTTCTACAATTTGAATATGATATACCTGTGTGTAGATTTTATCTCCCTTGATGTCTTTGGGGTTTAGAAACTGTTTTTTGTTTTTTAAGATAGGGTCTCACTCTGTTGCCCAGACTGGAGTACAGCAATTGCCCAGTCTCAGGTGATCCTCCCATCTCAGCCTCCTGGGTAGCTGGGACTACAGGCACACGCCACCACACCCAGCTAATCTTTTTTGTATTTTTTGTAGAGACGGGGTTTTGTCATGATGCCCAGGCTGGTCTCAAACTCCTGGCCTCAGGTGATCCACCCTCCCTGATCTCCCAAAGTGCTGGGATTACAGGTGTGAGCCACAGTGCCTGGCCTAGACTTCTTAAATAAGGCCTGAGATCCGTAGTTCTTTGAGTTATATTCCACTTTGATCATACAGGAGCCCTGTCAATGTGACGGTAAGGTACCTGGGGAGGGGAAGAGTTCTATAATCCTGTGAGGAGATCTCAGTCTTTGAGTGAGCCTGTG
Organism: Piliocolobus tephrosceles; assembly: GCF_002776525.5. NCBI lineage: Eukaryota > Metazoa > Chordata > Mammalia > Primates > Cercopithecidae > Piliocolobus > Piliocolobus tephrosceles. Next base: position 20,301,036 of record NC_045450.1, read on the forward strand.
CCCTGGGCTGTGATCTTCACAAGTGCTACTTGGTCCCCTGCCCCACTTAGGTGAGACAGGAAAGCTAGAGAGGGCTGGAGTTGGGTATTCAGTTCACCTCTGGTGAAACAGTTTCTTTTCAGGCAGGGCTTGTTAAGAACAGTATGCTCTGGGCTTATTTCAAAATGACTTATTTCCCCTTTCCCCTGCCAGAAGCAGGAGAGGAATTTTTTTTTTTTTTTTTTTTTTTAAATCTTCACTGTGAGAACCTCATAGGGCTCCTAGAGATAAAACACAAAAATGTGCCCTCACTCTCCTTGCTGAAGCCTGGGCCCCTCTGGAATTTTTAACTCTCAGATTTAATCATACTGAGCCTCAGGAATTCCTCTTACAGGTTAGGTTTTCCTACCTTCGTTCAGGTTTCTGTGGAGGTTTTGAGGTTTCCACACCTGTAGCTTGTGATTGTATCTACTTGTTTCTCTCTCTAGTTTTGCAGGCAGCGGTTTGCCCTGTGCCCTCAGTTCTCTGATGGATTTAAGAAGAGTTGTTTATACTCATTTTGTTCAGCATTTTTCTTGTTCCGTGGATGAGGATGCCAACTCTTAACCTCCTTACATGCCTGACTGGAAATTGGAAGTTACCTACTTAGATAAATTTATTCCTAGGTTTCTTGTTTTGGGATTTTGTTGTAGTTGTTACTTTTTTGTATTTTTTTGCTTGCTGTTATATTGTAAGTGCATTACCTTCTTAATTTTTGGATTTCTCACTGCTAGTGTATAGGAATACAATTAATTTTTATATATTGATCTTGTATCCTGTAGCCTTTCTAAGCTTATTCGTTCTAATAATGTTTTAAAGGATTTGTTTTTGTGCTTAATTGCTCTAGCTGGAACCTCCAGTACTTGTCGAATAGAATTTGGAAAAGTAGAAATCCTTGTCTTTTAAATTTTATTTATTTATTTACTTATTTATTTTTTGAGACAGGGTCTTGCTCTGTCTCCCAGGCTACAGTGCAGTGGCCCAATCATGACTCACCGCAGCCTTGACATCCTGGGCCAAGTGATCTGCTCACCTCAGCCTCTCGAGTAGTTGGGAACCATAGGTGCACACCACCATGCCTGGCTAATTTTTGTATTTTTGTAGAAACAGGGTCTCCTGATGTTGCCCAGGCTGGTCACAAACTCCTGGGCTCAAGAGATCCTCCCGCCTCAGCCTCCCAAAGTGCTAGGATTACAGGCATGAGCCACTGCGCCTGGCCTAAAATTTTTGTTTGTTTTTTGGTTTTTAGGGGTTTTTTTTAGAGGCAGGGTCTTGCTCTGTCACTCAGGCTGGAGTGCAGTAGTCCAATCACAGCTCATTGTAGCCTCGAACTTCTGTGCTCAAATGATGCTCCTATCTCAGCCCCACGAGTAGCTCAGACTACAGGTGTGCAGTACGGTGCCCAGCTAAGTTTTAAGTTTTTTGTAGAGACAGCATCTCACTGTGTTGCCTAAGCTGATCTCCAGCTCCTGGCATCAAGACATTCCCCCACCCCCACTTGAGCCTCTCAAAGGACTGGAATTACAGGCGTGAGCCACTGTACCTAGCCACAAATTTAGTATTTAAGAAACTGCCAAATTGTTTTCCGAAGGGCCTTTTACACTGTGTTAAGAATTTGGACTCCATTGTAAGGGCAGTAGGAGGCTATTTTAATATGAATCCTGAATTTAATATTTTGAATTTGAAGAAGTTGTCAAGCCAGAGAATCTGCCTAGTGGGCAGGTGAAACTGATAAATCAGACTGGGATTGGAGTTACAGAATGAAAAGTCATCAGCCTATGATTGATTTTAGAAGCTATTGTAGGAATATTTTCCAGGGAGAGTTAACAAGAGTAAGGAGAAACAAGAGAACCCAGGACAGAACCCTGAAGGTCACCAGCATTTTAAGGATGCTGAGAAAAAGCTAGACTGAAGAGAAAAACCAGCCGGACATGTTGGCCGGTGCCTGTAGTCCTAGCTACTCAAAAGGCTGAGGCGGGAGGATCACTTGAACCCAGGAGTTCAAGGTTGCAGTGAACTATGGACTACACCACTGCACTCCAGCCTGGGAGACAGAATGAGACCTGGTCTCTAAAAAGGAAAACCAAACAAAAATTTGATATTATAGAAGCCACGGGAAAATGTGCTTTCAAGAAGAAAAAAGTGGTTGGCAGTCTTGGCCAAAAAGGAATTAAGGTATGAGATCAGTTTCTCCAACTATGCTTTCACAACGCAGAAAACTTCTGTGACCAAGTGTGTGTTTTTCCCCCACTCACCAAGCAATTTTACAGCAAGTTATCAGCTGGGTGTCCTGTAATTCAACTCAGTTCTGATGCCATCTACCTGGCAATAGCATCAGATCCCACAGATTGAGGGGTCAAACCTACAAGCTGCCCCCTACTCCTAAGCCAGTTGCAAGCCCCGGGTTGTTTTTACCTGTGCTTTTGATCAACGGGTTAGAAATCAACTTTCCCGTGACCTCCTCCTCGGTTTCAACTACTTTGCTGGGACAGCTCACAGAACTCAGGGAAATACTTACTTAACTTTACTGGTTTATTATAAAGGATACTACAAAGAATACAGATGAAGAGATGAATAGGGCAAGGCATGTGGGAAGGGGCGCGAAGCTTCCGTGCCCTCTCCTGGCATACCACCCTTCAGGAAGCTCCAGGTGTTTAGCTACCTAGAAGCTCTTTGAGCCCAATCCTTTTGGGTTCTTGTGGGAGCTTCATTACATAGCCATGATTGATTAAATCCTTGGCCATTGGCAAGCAATTCAACCTTTAGCCCCTCTCCCTTACCTGGATATTGGCAGGGTGGGACTGAAAGTCCCAGCCTTCTAATCATGCCTTGATCTTTCCCATGACCAACCCCCATCCTGAAGCTACACAGGGGCTGCCAGCCACCAGCCATCTCATTAGCTGCAAAAGAAACTCTCATCATTCTGAAAATACCAGCAATCTCAAGAGCTGTGTTGGGAAACCTGATGAAAATCAAATATTTATTTCACAGTATAACAAGATGAAATTGAAAATACATTAGTCTTAAGGAGATTGTTAATAACCTTGGAGAGAGAGGTTGCAGTGAAGTGGTAAAGTAGGAGCCTCATTCACAGTGGGTTGAGAAATAACTAGTAGGAAGAGTAAGACAACAGTGAAGATGGAATTTTGCCTGTGCAAGGGATAATGAGGTTAGTCAACATCCATAGTAATGAGAAGGAGCCAGAAGAGAGGGAGGGATTGATAATGCACCAAAGTTGATAGATCAAGGACCCTCATAGTACCAGAGTGGTAAAGCATAGCAGAGGGATAGATTTTAGGAGACAAGAAACTCCTTTGTGACAAAAGGAAAGGAAGTGAGGACCAATGAAGATGAGGTTAGGTTATAGATATGGGTGATAGAAAGTTGAGGGAGTCCACCTCTGTGGCTTATATTTTCTCTGTGCGATAACAGGAAGGGTCACTTGCTAGGAGTGAGATGGGAGTGATAATACTTGTAGGAATGTTGAAAATAGTATATATTTTAAAAAATGGTTGAAAAGCTACTGTAGAGAATAAGAGAGAGCCAGCTAAAAAACCAGATTTCTGGGTTGTAATGAGGGCCTAGTTGGGTCCATACAGCATAAATTTTTTAATGATGCCAATCTTACAGTTATGTACGTTTTCCCAGCAGAGTTCAGTAGTCCAGGTGGAGATGTGGGAAAGGAGACCATTGTGTTCATCCAAAGCTGGGATTTGTCCCACATGACATGGGAGAAAGCAATGAATGAACTAAGCGTAGTACTCTGTAACAGACATTGAAGTCAGGTCTCAGGTCTAATCTTGACTGCTTAGTGACTTAGGCAGATTACTTAACCTTCTCTAAGCTTTAGTTTCCTAATAATAATCATACTGAATCATATCAGTTTTCTAATCATAGTCATCTGTTCTCAGTGATGGGAATTAAATGAAACAAGTAAAATCCTTAACACATAGTTTGGGATACATGATAAATGTCAATAAGTAGCAGTTTTAAACATTATTTGTGACCCAATTCTGTTACTTATAAGCTAGGTGACCTTAGGCAAGTTTCTTTCCTTTTTATCTATAAAAAGGAAATTATAATACTTGTTGGGGATTTTCGACTGGGTATATTTTGAGGAAAAAATGTCAAGCACTATGCCTGACACAGCCTTTAACCACTCAGTAAATGCTAGTTGAAGTAGAATCTGTAAGGAATTTTTTAGAAAATTAGGTTGGAAAGTTAGGTTTGGAATTTTGGCCTTTGTCTTATCATTAGTAGGGTGCCTTTAAAAGTTCATGAGTAGGCTGGGCGTGGTGGCTTATGCGTGTAATCCCAGTATTTTGGGGGGCCAAGGCAGGAGGATTGCTTGAGGCTGGGAGTTCAAGACCAGCCTGGCCAACATAATGAGTCCTTATCACTTACAAAAAAAAAAGTTCATGAGCCGGGAGATAACATAAAAGTGGTGTTTTAGAAATATGAATTTATAAGTAGTGTGGTAGGATCTGTGTCTCAGCTGGATATCACCTCTTCAGAGAGGACTTCGCTAACCACCCTGAATCTAAGATAGCAGCACTCCCTCCTCCTCTCTAATGCCATACCCTGTATCATTTTTCTTGTGGCATTTATGATTCTGCAGTTACCTTGCTTATTAATATGTTCACTTTTTTACTGACTCCCTCCACTAGAATATATGCTTCATGAGAAAAGGAATATCTGTCTTATTACTGCTATATCTCAGCACCCAGAACATGCCTAGCACATAGAAGACATTGGATCTGTTTGTTGAATGAATGAAATATAGTAGGAACAGGAAGCAGAGAGACTAGTTAAGAAATTATTGGAATAATTTCAACATTAGGACATAAAGATCTGGACCGGAATAATGATAGAATGGAAACAGAAGGAACAAATAAGAAAAACTGAAAACCAAATACATCATGTTCTCACTTGTAAGTGGGAGCTAAATGGTGAGAACACATGGACACATAGAGGGGAACAACACACACTAGGGCCTCTCCGAGGGTGGAAGAAGGGAGAGGATCAGCAAAAATAACTAATAGATACTAGGCTTAATACCTGGATGATTAAATAATCTGTACAACAAACCCCCATAACACAAGTTTACCAAGGTAACCTGCACATGTACCCCTGAACTTAAAAGTATTTTAAAAACTTACAAAGAAGGATGATTTTTGACATATTAGAGGGAATAATAAGAAGCAGGCAATAAGAATGATACCAAGATTTCCAAACTGGGTGATTGATGGAGTGACAGTACTGTCATTGGAGGTATCTGCTTTCATTTCCTTCAGTAACTTTTTATGACCAGATTTAGAACAAACAGTGCCTGGCATGCACTGATGGGCAGTAAATATCTGAATGAATGAAATAAAATGGGGGAAGTCAGAAGGTTACATGTAAGATACAATTATATGTTTAAAGTAGCAATAGAACTTCTAAGCAGACGGAGAGGAAGGCTAAAATTCTAGAAAGAATAAAGGGCCTTGGGATTTACAGCATTCAACAGAAAAACTGCAGCTCCAGAGATAGGCAAACAGCAGGATTATGGTTTTAAGAAAGTAAAGACACACCTATAGTCCCAGCTACCTGGGAGGCTGAGGCAGGAGAATCACTTGAACCTTGGAGGCGGAGGTTGCAGTGAGCCAAGATTGCGCCACTGCACTCCAGCCTGGGCAACAGAGTGAGACTCTATCTCCACAAAAAAAAAAAAAAAGTAAGCAAAGACATTTAGTTCCAGGAAGTGGGGAGATAGCTATGAATATTACATGCTTCAGAAAACGGAAGAAAATGGGGACTAGGGAAGATCTTTGGATTTAGAGATTTAGAGGACATGATCTGGGAAAGAACAATTTAAATACAGTAATGAAGTGAAAGTCATATTACAAAAGGTGTGAAGAATGAGTGGACAGTAAGATAAATTTCACACACAGCTAATGAGAAGAGATGCGCTGTGGTGATCTGAGGTGGAGTCATTTAAGGGAAGCTTAGCTTGCCTTGTTTTGTTTTTTTATGAATACAGAAGCATAGTTTGGAGAGAAAGCAGATTCGTTGCCTAAGACAATTGTCAATTTTTAATATGCACAAGAATAACGGGAATTTTGTTTTAAATGCAGATTGCTAGCATCACTTACAGAGAATCTGATTCAGCAGGTCTGCAGAGCAGGACATTTTTTAACAAATAACCCTCATCACCACCAACCTCCAACCTGCATCCAGGAGATTCTGACATAGTTAAGTATTTAGACCGTACTTTGACTAACACTGGTTCAGGGAGTAATTGAAGTAAAAATAAATGGATGAGAAGGGAATTTGATTTTTAAAAACCAAAGTAAAGGGCTAAGCCTCAGGAAAGAGAAGAAGTTAATCTTCTTTATTTTTTAATTTTAACTTTAATTTTTTTTTTTTTTAATTTGGAGACAGGGTCTCACTTTGTTGCCCAGGCTGGGCAGTTGCTCAGTCATGGCTCACTGCAGCCCTAAACCGGGCCCAAGCATTCCTCCCACCTCAGCCTCCTGAGTAGCTGGGACTACAGACATGTACCACCATGCCTGCCTACTTTTTTTCTATTTTTATTTTTGTAGAGACAAGGTCTCACTACGTTTGTTGCTCAGCTTGGTCTTGAACTTCTGGCCTCGAGCGAGCCTCCCACCTTGACTTCACAAAGTGCTAGGATAACAGGCGTGAGCCACTGTGCCTGTTCATCTTCTTTAAAACAAACGGAAAAAGAAGATGGTATAAGAGAAATTTTGAGATGTTCGGAACTGAGTTTCCAGGAGATTTTCAGGTGGAGGAGGGCAAATAAGGTTTGCTTCATTTGTACGACCTTGATTTTTTCCTTTGAGTGGGAAGAAAGGTTATCTACTTTGGGCAGATATGAGAGAACTAAGAGTGTGAAGAGGTTTGGAACAGCTGCTGTGGGGGCTGAACAATCAACAAAGGATGAACATAAGCATCGCTGAGCAGCATTAGGGTTCTGCTAAGTAGGTGGCATGAGTTTTTGGTGGACCCAGTCGGCAGTTATTTGACACTTTTCTAGGCAAGGAATAGTCCTAAAAACATGTATCTTCTAATAATTCGTCCTGGTGTTGTCATCTGGAGTTTACTTAAACCTTTTTGGATGCTTTCGGCCTATGCCACTTCCTACAATAATGAACTTTATATATTTACTGTGTAAAGTATCTAAAAGTTACCTTTCAACTCAAAAGATACTTCGATTTGCTAGAACATATTTACATTTGTTCTCTCCACACTGTTTAAATTTTTCTGGATTTTGATTACAAGACATGTAATGCCTGCCATCATTTCACCAACTGTTATTTCTAAGACCAGCCCTGTTGAAGGTATATATTTTCACGCAGACACCAGAAGTTACCACCCAGTGCTCTATTGCCGTAGTTGTCACCAAGTGAATTCAGTACTCTGGGTTAGAGCAGAGGAAACCAACCTGCTGAGTTTTCTCCAGGTTCGCAAAAACAGGAGTCAGTTCAGATGAAGACGGGGTGAAGCACCTGGGTACTGTGCTGTTACTTTACTCTTAATATATGCAACAACTCTGAGATAGATAATGGAATCTCCCCATTTACAATGGGGAAACTGAGGATGCCTGAAGTGCCTCAGGTCATAGAGGAAAGAAGCTGGAGAGCTGAAAGTCAGACCCACGTCTGTCTTATTCCATACCCCATACTCCTTTTTATATCATGCTACATTTGGTGGGATACTGTCCAGCCACCTTTATTTTTGTGCATAAATTAACAGTGGGACTGTTGACTCATTAACAATTTATAATTGGGAGCAACTTCTTACCCTGTAAAGATCAATAATTAAAGACATGCAGCATTGGGAATTTAACATATGGAAAATTTTTCATCTGTTTCTGTGATCTTTTAACTGTCTTAGGCCATTAGGTTGCTAGCATGACACATAGAAACTGTATATTCTTCATGAGGACAGATAAGCTTTATGAATAGCAGGAATTTTAAAATTTTTCTGCTTTGTTTTCATTAAATTCTGATGGTATTTTAGTCTGTTAGTTACAGCAGTACATTTCCATTTCTGACATAACTATCATTTGACATATATAGGGATTATTTTTCCTTAAATATGTATCTTTACATTGCTCACATGGATGCTTATCTATCATCCGTTCACACACTCTTGCCTCATCTTCCTGTATTTTATCAATGAATATTTATTGAGCATCTCTTTTATTCCAGCCATTTTGCTAGGTATCCCAAGGAAAGCCTAGTGTGTTCTGAAAAATTGGAATTCATTAATTTAATTAAACAGGACTAACATACTATACTTTTCCATCCAGAGAAATGCAGAATTACATCTTGATTCAAGACAAAATAGTTTGTCCCTCCCAGCCATACAGAAAGCTGAGTTGTTTGTTACTTTTAGATCTTAGGTACAGAATCTGATCAAGTCTAGGTGGTTCTGTTTACACCAGCAGTTGAATTTATAATCATGGCGACTTGCCTTAAATATATGATCAGTTTAGGTAGGTTTGAGAAATTCTGAAGTGTCAATTATGTTGTATTAGTCCATTTGCATGCTGCTAATAAAGACATACCCAAGACTGGGTAATTTATAAAGAAAAAGAGGTTTAATGGACTCAGTTCCACGTGACTGGGGAGGCCTCACAATCATGGCGGAAGGTGAAAGGCATGTCTTACATGGCTGCAGACAAGAGAGAATGAGAGAGCCAAGTGGAAGGGGAAACTCCTTGTAAAACCATCAGATCTCATGAGACTTATTCACTACCATGAGAACAGTATGGGAAGAAGCCCCACCCCCACCCCCACCCCCGTGATTCAATTATGTCCCACCAGGTCCCTCCCACAACACGTGGGAATTACAGGAGCTTCAATTCAAGATGAGCTTTGGCCGGGGATAGAGCCAAACCATACCATATATAAAAATAGTATAGATAAAGTTATATAAAGTACTGTCCACTGAAGGAATACATGTTTACCTCTTCCCCCAAGTTAGGTAGCCAGAAGTGTTGTGTTTGCATTGTTGGCACAACCTCTAAACATTAATAATTAATTTATTAAGTACTTGTGTATGCCAGGGATTGTTCCTAAGCTTCCTACAAGAATAAATTTATTTAATCTTCCTAAGAATCCTGTGAAGTGGGTACAGTTGAGCATCCCAAATCCAAAATGCTCCAGAATCCAAAATTTTTTGAGCGCTGACATGATGCTCAAAGGAAATGCTCACTGAAGCATTTTGGATTTTTGGATTGGGGATGCTCAACCGTAAGTATAATTAATGCAGATACTCTAAAATCTGAAAAATCCTGATATCTGGAACACTTCTGGTTCCAATCATTTTGGATAAAGGATACTCAACCTGTACTACTGTCTCCATTTCACAGATGAAGAAAGTAAGGTAGGAAAAAGATAAGTAACTTGCCCAAGGTTACAGAGCTGGTAAGTGGCAGAGCCCCAAGCAGCCTTGCTATATAGCTTACTGTCTCCTAACCACTATTCTGTGCTACCTTTCATAGGCCCTCATGTTAAGAATAACATTTCAGTTTAGCAAATTATTCTGCATTATGTGATGAACTTACATATAATAGCAATAATAGACCAGATGCAGTGGCTCACACATGTAATCCCAACACTTTGGGAGACCAGGGTGGGCAGATTGCTTGAGCTCATGTGTTCAAGACCAGCCTGAGCAACAAAGCAAAACCCCATCTCTACAAAAAATTAAAAAAAAAAAAATTAGCCATGCATAGTGGTACTTGCCTGTAGTCCCAGCTACTCGGGAGGCTGAGTTGGGAGGATTGCTTGAACCCAGGAGGTGGAGGTTGCAGTGAGCCAAGATCGTGCCACTGCACTCCAGCCTGGGCAATAGAACCAGACTCTGTCTCAAAAAAGAAAAAAAAGAAAGAGAAAGCAATAATATAACTAGGTGAAAGGAAAGATTCAGTTCTTCTCTCTAGTTTCTTATACACAATCAAGATTCTAACATGGTCATAGTTAATTCATAGTGTAAAGTTTGGGTATTTTAGAAAAATGTGACATTTTCTAATGTGACTTTACAGGAATGGGAAAGGCATAGAAAGGCAGCACTGGGGCTAGATCATGATAGTCTTTATAAATAAAATGTATTATGTTATCAGTGTCGGCTCTGGGCCTTGATGGGTAGTAAAATATTTGGGAACTGAGAAAAATGATTAGGTATTGGATCCTGAAAATAAAAATTTGCTTTTTGCATTTCTTAAAAAGATTTCCTATGCTAAAATGGTGGCAGTAAGTTTTAAAAGGCTTTAATTACTGTTTTTAAAAAAACTGTATAGTATATTTCATTTACTCAATAGCCACATGTGGATTTTTGGATTTGGGATGTTCAACTGTAAGTATAATTAATGCAAATATTCTATGGATCATTAATGGATCCATACAATATTCTAAAATACTTATGGATAATTTGGGAAAAAATCGCAGGTCTTTTTGAATGAATTCAGGTGTCAGTAGTAACTCATTTGCATTTCTTTAATTCTCTTTGGGGGCCTTGTCAAGAAAAATTTGAGTTAAGAGGTATTTAAATGGCCCTATCATCACTATGAAAAGCAGGCAGTTGAAGAATGTGGGATTTGAGTGCACAGGAGAGCTAAAGGGACACTTTGACCCCTATTAATGACTTTATTGCTGTTTAGAGGCTAGAGCTATTGCTCTGGCCAACATAGTTCTTTTTTGTTTTTTAAACTTTAGTAATACAGGTGATTCTCATGTGGTAGTTATGTTCTATAAAGTCACTGCAAACACTGAATTAGTGAATACTGGATCATTGCCCCTAGGGGAGATAAACAGGATTAGGTTCTCGCAGGTCTCTGGTCACATTTCATCCACTGACCAATACATAACCTCATTGTGTGTCTCTGTTTTAGGATATATCATTTAATATATATTCAATTACATTAATATTATATGGTAATAATCCTGTACAATAATATATGTCAACAGTATTGTGCCAGAAGCACTATAACTCATGTCTGAACGAAGTTTTCCTAACACATATTTTCTCTGAAAGGGAAAATCCTTCTTGCACTTAGGAACATTAGATGGAACTTCAGCACTATAATTGGGATCATTTTAAACAGTGAAATCATCAATAAAAGGCACAAAAATGTGAAAGACGTGGCACTGAAGAGACCACGGAAAAGACATGCACTTACTATAGGAGAACTGAGACAACAGAGCATTGCCATGCTAAGCTGCATGTGGGAACATGGCTGTCATGTGACTCAAATTTTTTTGCCACTCTACAAGTGGATTATGTCCTCAGATGACCACAGAAGTGCCACAGCTATTGAGTTGGAGCTTGCAGATAAATTTTAGTGAGTAGGCATATTTGCAAGTATGGAATCCCTGAATAATGAGGATCGACTGTATATTAATGCATTCTACCTTTTAAAATGAAAAGTTAAAATATAGGACTCGCTCATCCCTACCTTTCTCAACCCCTCCTGGCATCTTTCCAGAACTACTATCAGTTTTCTATATATTCATAAATATGTGGACTTACAGAAATATATATAATTTTTAAATAAATCTCATGACATATACTATTCTGTGGTTTGCTTTTTTTCTCATGTGTTAGAGACCTTTCCATGTCAATATGCACAGAATTATTTCCTTTTAGTATTCTATACTGTTTATGCACCGTAATTTAACCATTCCTGTATTGATAGGTATTTAGGTTTTTCTCTAAGTAATAGTGCAGTGAACATCTTTGTACCTGTTTCTTTTTCCCTACGTGCAGATTTTTCTCTGCGTTGCATATGTGAAAATGAAATTGCTAAGCAGAAAGGTATATGCACTTGAAGTTTTGTTAGAAAGGCAGTTGTGTCAGGTCTTCTGGGAAGCTGACACTGAGACGGAGTTAGGACTGCAAACAGTTCATTGAGTACCTGTGAAAGATAGGCAGTCAGAAGCTGAAGGAAGGGAAAGTGCTCAGATTCTGATTTACATCTAACAGTTGCAGCCTATTCAGTAGGGCACTCTGGAGTGAAGATTGCCTGTTAGGATAGTACTACCAGTTGGATAGAAATAGCAGGCCATGGTACGCCCACGTATTCAGTTATTGACCTGGGACTGCAAGGGAAGAAAGTGGCCTGATCTTGAAAGATGAGGGAGTTAAGTCCTAAAGGCACATCAGAACTTAACTGCAAGGTATCTTCAGGGGAGATCTGAGCAGTGTACCTCCATGGTTGCTATACTGCAGTGTAGGACTGTATAGCATAGCAAATAACACAGATTCTAGAGCTACATTCCCAAGTCCAACATCTTTGTGTAAGAAAAATGTTACTCTACATCTGTATGCCTCAGGTTCTTTATCTGTACATCTGTAAAATGGAGAAATAACAGTACCTCCCTCATAGGGTTGTGAACGATTAAATGAGCTGCTGTATACAAAGGACTTAGGATAGTGTCTGGGATATGTTAACACTGTATAAGAGTTAACTGATGCTGCTGCTGCAACATCAACATCAACCCAAAAGGTGCACCAGTTTTTCTCCAATCCTTTCAACAATGTGTAAAAGTATATTCATTTCTCCATATCTTTTCCAGTGCTGGATAGTATAAATCTTTTTAGCTTTTGACAATTTGATGGCCCCCAAAATGGTATTTTGCCTTAATTTGCATTTCTTTATTAAGTTGAACATCTTTTCATGTTATTGGCCACATATTTAATCTTTTGAGGTTTTAAATTTTTTCTTATTAATGTTTGGTACCTATTCATATACTCCAGATATTGTTATATAGTTGTAAATATTTTCTTCCAGTCTTATGTTGTTTTTCAAATGTATTTTTCATTATTATTTATGGTTTCTTTTGACAAAGATGTTTAAAATTTTGTGGATCAGTTTTTTTCTTTATGGATTCAGGGTTTTCTTTCTTACATTGAAAAGACTTTCCTACTCCACGTTTATAGTTCTCTTTTTTATGTTCAGCTTTGTAAAGCATCTTGAATTTATTTTTGTTCATAATTTGAAATAAGTATCTAGCTTTATGTATTCCTAACTGTAACCAGTTGGTCCCATGTTTTTCATTAACTAGCCATTTTTTTGCCCTGATACTTCTTGATGCTATCTCTGCTGTATTCACAATTCCTATATATATACTGGGTGGGAAGATATTAACATTTTAAAAGGTTTTAATATGTGTCGCCAAATTGCGCTGAGGAAATACATATAGAAATTTATGTTTTTACTGGAGAGTGTTTTGTTGCACTCCCCAACCTGTTTTTCTTGCTTTTGTTTTTAGTTTTTGCCGAGTTAATAGTCAAAATATAGAATTTTTCTTGGTTTGCTTTAAAAAAACAAACAAACCAGGATCTCATTCTGTAGCCCAGGCTGACGTGCTGTGGCATGATCATAGCTCACTATAACCTTAATCTCCTGGGCTCAAGTGACCCTCTCGTCTCAGTTTTCCGAGTAACTGAGAATACTCGGAATCTTAGTCTTACCAGGTGGTATGCGCCACCAGGCCTGGCTAATTAAAAATCCTTTTAGGCCGGGCGCGGTGGCTCACACCTGTAATCCCAGCACTTTGGGAGGCCGAGACGGGCGGATCACGAGGTCAGGAGATCGAGACCATCCTGGCTAACACGGTGAAACCCTGTCTCTACTAAAAATACAAAAAAAAAAATTAGCTGGGCGAGGTGGCGGGCGCCTGTAGTCCCAGCTACACCGGAGGCTGAGGTAGGAGAATGGCGTGAACCCGGGAGGCGGAGCTTGCAGTGAGCTGAGATCCGGCCACTGCACTCCAGCCTGGCCACTGCACTCCAGCCTGGGCGACACAGCGAGCCTCCGTCTCAAAAAAAAAAAAAAAAAAAAAAGTCCTTTTATAGAGATAGGGTCTTGCTATGTCACCCAGGCTGGTGGTTTTCATTTCTTTGGTTACTAGAAAGATTGAATTTTTAAAAATGTATATACTTTTGATGTTCTGTATGCCATCCTATATGAACTGCTTGTTCATATTTTTCTCTATTTTTCAATTTTGATTTTAGGTTTCATGTTGATTTGAAAGGTATCACATATAAAGACTATTACCCCTTCATGTGTGTTGCACAGAGGTTATTGTTTACCTTTAAATTACGGTATTTTTCTTTATAGTCTGACTTTGTATGTAAACCTAGAAAGGTTTTCCCTATTCCTAAGACCACAAAGTCAACTAGAATATTTTCCTTTTTATGATTTTAATTTTTATATTAATTTGCCATCTTATTTTGATGCATGGTAATAAGTAGGAATCTTAATTCTTTTGTACGTGTTAAGCCAGTTACCTAAAACAGTTGACTGAATAATCCATTCTTTCCTCTGATTTGTAATGCCATCTTATATATACTAGCTCCCTTGGGGTGTTTGATTCCATATTGTTGATTGATGTATCTATTCCGGCACCATTACCACACACTCTTCATTATCGTGGCTGTTATATCCATGCCGTGGTTGGAGAGCTCACCTTGGAAAGTAAGCACTCTGTGGAAGTATCATTTCAAAACTGACTTTAATTTTAGAAATTAAAAGGAAACCCCTTCTTAAGCTAGAGTAAGTGGAGTGAATTGAATTGGATCCTTCCTGGGTTCCTCTGTCAACATTCTGCTTTGTGGTCTTTATATAAGATACTTAATTAGTTCCATTGGACATAAGTAATGGCTGCTCTTAAGCTATTCTAAAGCTAGAGACAGAACTGTACAAAAGAATTGTCAGCACCAAATACTTTAATTGAAAATATTAAACTAAAAAAAAATAGTTCCAATGTTTTAGAGACACCTTTCGGGTTAAATACAGTTGGTTAGGTCTGATCATTTCTATGACTAGAAGGAAGTATTGAAGGTAAACCTGTTTCTAGAGCAGAGATTCTCAACTAGGGACAGTTTTGGCCACAATGTCTCCCAGGGACATTTGACAGTGTCTCAAGACATGTTGATTATCACAGCTGTTGGAGGGAGAGAGTGCTACTGATTTCTAGTGAGTAGAGGCCAGAGATGCTGCTACACATCCTACAGTGCCCAAGACAACCCCAACAACAAAAATTATTTGGTCCAAAATGTTAGAGTGGGCCAGGTGTGGTGGCTTGTGTCTTTAATCCCAGCTGCTTGGGAGGCTGAGGCAGGAGGATCACTTGAGACCAGGAGTTTGAAAGCATCATAGGGGGACTCCATCTCTTAAAAAAATTTTTTTAAGTAGATGGATGTGGTGGTACATGCCTGTGTCAGGCTTGTCCAAGTCTTAGCCACTTGGGAGGATGAGATAGGAGGATCACTTGAGCCCAGAAGTTTGAGTCTGCAATGAGCTATGATCAGCCTGGGTGACAAAGTGAGACTTTGTCTCTTTAAAAAAAAAAAAAAAAAAGGTTCTGCTGAGCTTGAGAAACCTACTGTAGAGAAAACTCAAACTGAGAGTTCATTTCTTAGTGTAGTCCAGTCTGATAACTGCTGTGTTTAATATATGCACAAGTAATTCACTACTGGAGTAAGAGAAGACCTTTCCAAAAGTATGGTATAAAATCTAGAAGCTATAAAAGACATGATTATTAAATTTGACTCTATGGCCGGGCACGATGGCTCATACCTGTAATCCCAGCACTTTGGGAGGACGAGATAGGTGAGTCACTTGAGGTCAGGAATTCAAGACCAGCCTGGCCAATATGGTGAAACCCCATCTCTAATAAAACATACAAAAATTATCCAAGCATGGTGGTGCACACTTGTAATCCCAGCTATTCAGGAGGCCAAGGCAGGAGGATCACTTGAACCTGGGAGGTAAAGGTTGCAGTGAGCCGAGATAGTGCCTGCACTCCAGCCTGGGCGACAGAACAAGACTCCATCTCCAAAAAAAAAAAAAAAAAAAAAAGACTCTACATAAAAATTAAATTTCTACATACAAAAAAAAAAAATCTACCATAAACTCCAAAAGAAAAATAACAAACTAGGCTAAAACATCAATAGATCAAACCACAGACAAATGGCTAATTTCCTTAATATTTAAAGAGTTCTTGTGCTTCATTAAGGGAATTACCAACAACAGCTCCATGCCCCTTCCCCCATACCTCACCCTATACATCTCTTCATCTATGTCCTTTGCAGTATCCTTTATATTAATAATAAATCAGTAAGCATAAGTGATTCACTGAGTTGTGTGACTTGTTCCAGCAAGTTAATTGAACCCATAAAGGGGGTCGTGGGAACCCCAACTTAAAGCCAGTCAGAAGTTTTGGAGGCCCCGGCTTGTGACTTACTGGTGTCTGGGATGGGGTGGGTGGCAGTTTTGGGGACTGAGCCATCAACCCATGGAATCTGACACTATCTCTAGGTAGACAGTGTCAGAATTGAATTGGAGGACACCTGGCTGGTGTCCATTGCTTGGTATGTGGGGGAAAAACCCCACACATGTGGTCACAGAAGCCTTCTCTGTTGCTGTGGTGTGACAGTGAGAAAAAAGCATGATTTGAGAGTTTTTTTCCTATATATATGCAGAATAATTTGGCAATATCTGTGAACATTTTAAATGCATATACTCTTTAACCCAGAAATTTTATTTCTAGGAATGTATTCTACAGATAGTTTCACGTGTGAAATGAATTTCATTAACAGATAAATTAGACTAGACTGTCCATTGTTATTGTTTGAAATAACAAAACTGGAAATAATCCAATAAAGGGAAATACTAGAGAGTTGCCTCAATAGACAACTGTACAAATACAGTATATCTATATGCTAGAATACTATGAAGCCCTTTAGACAGGATGAGGCAGCCCTGTATATGCTAATAAGTAAGATTCTCTGTTATATATTATTAAGTAAAATTGCCAGGTGCAAACAGTATCAAGTGTTGGCAAGAATATGTAGAGCAAGTACATACTGCTGGGAGAAAAGTGAATGTGGACACAACCCCTTTGCAAAACAATTTGGTATTATCTAATAAATTTAAAGATGTGTACGAACCTTATAACCTAGCAGTTTTACTTATTAACAGATTCTAGAGGAATTCTTGCTCATTTTCTCCAGGCGACAGAAATGTTCATAAGAAATGTTCATTTATAAGAAAACAAAACAGCAACAAACTTCTAGAAATCTGTGTTCAGAGTAGAATGAATAAATGTTGAGAACACTATACAGCCATGAAAAATAAACGAATTCTAACAATGAATCTTCAACAGTCATGTTGAGCAAGAGAAACGAATTGTGGAAACATACATATAATAAGATTAGACTCCATTTATATGAAATTTAATATAATTCATTAAACTATATGAAACATAAAACTAAACATGTTGTTTAGGGGGAAAAAACATAGTAAAACTACAAGCAAGGAATTAATAAGCACAAAATCAAGGAGAATGGTTACCTCAGGGGAGAAAACAAGATTAGAGAGGATACATGAGGGATTCAAAAAACAGTAATATTCTTTCATCTTTTTTTTGTTGTTGTTGATTTTGAGATGGAGTCTCACTCTGTTGCCCAGGCTGGACTACAGTGGCGCGATCTCTGCTCACTGCAACCTCTGCTTCCCAGGTTCAAGTGATTCTCCTACCTTAGCCTCCCGAGTAGCTGGTACCACAGGGGCCCACCACCACACCCAGCAAATTTTTTTTTATTTGTATTTTTAGTAGACACGGGTTTTGTCATGTTGGCCTGGCTGGTCTCGAACTCCTGACCTCAAGTGACCTACCCACCTCAGCCTCCCAAAGTGCTGGGATTACAGGCGTGAGCCGCCACACACCCAGCCTATTCTTTCTTTTTAAACTGGCACGTGGATGCGTGGGGGTTCATGATATGATAGTTTTGTTTAACCTTATGTAATTTTAGGAATATTTTATATTTACTAATTATTACAAATAAGTTTTGGAAAGCAAGTATTGAACATTATATATGTTACCATGACTGCATGGGTCATTTAAAAAATAATACACAGGCCGGGCGCAGTGGCTCACACCTGTAATCCCAGCACTTTGGGAGGCCGAGGCGGGTGGATCACGAGGTCAGGAGATCAAGACCACAGTGAAACCCTGTCTCTACTAAAAATACAAAAAATTAGCTGGGCGTGGTGGCGGGCGCCTGTAGTCCCAGCTGCTCCGGAGGCTGAGGCAGGAGAATGGCATGAACCTGGGAGGCAGAGCTTGCAGTGAGCCGAGATCGTGCCGCTGTGCTCCAGCCTGGGCGACAGAGCTAGACTCCGTCTCAAAAAAAAAAAAAAAAATAATAATAATAATAATAATACACAAACACACACACAGACACACACTCATGCTTTTGTATATGCAATACATTATCCATCATGTAAAGACACAAGAAGTGGTGGTTGCAGCCAGGCGCTGTGGCTCATGCCTGTAATCCCAGCACTTTGGGATGCCAAGGCGGGCAAACCACTTGAGGTTAAGAGTTCGAGACCAGCCTGGCCAACATGGTGAAACCCTGTCTCTACTAAAAATACAAAAATTAGCTGGATGTGGTGGCGCGTGTCTATAATCCTAGCTACTCTGGAGGCTGAGGCAAGAGAATCGAACCTGGGAGGTGGAGGTTGCAGTGTTCTGATATGTCACTGCACTCCAGCCTGGGCAACAGAGGGAGACTAATGTCCTGAGTTCAGACATTAATCGTCAATTCTGTAGTTTTTTTTTCCTTCAAGTTTCTCTTGTCGCTTCCTTTTCTCACTCTTTCTTCTTCTTTTTTTTTTTTTTTTGAGATGTAGTTTCACTCTTGTTGCCCAGGCTGGAGTGCAATGGCATGATCTCAGCACACCAAAACCTCCACCTCCGGGGTTCAAGCGATTCTCCTGCCTCAGGCTCCTGAGTAGCTGGGGTTACAGGCATGCACCACCACACCCGGTTAATATAGTACATATTCAAACCTTTATTCAGGCCCTGCCTGTGACAGAAAACAAAAGTCAGTGTCTGTACCCACTATCTTGACTATTTAGAAAGAGAATCTACTAGTTGGACACCTTTCTTTTTCCTTAAGACTGTTCACAGATACTTTTTTTCACATTTTCATTTAGAGGAATAATTTGGGTCTTATTACTAAATGAAAATTATTTAAACATGTCAAAGGCATTTATCTCCATAAAGTGTTTAATCCATTCTCTTTTATAAAGATAGGATTTTTTTCCTTTACATTTATTATGTCTGGTATAGATGATTAAAACTTTGTAAGCATAACCTGTATTTAGCTGAGTCATGAATTCTCTTAATAGTATAAGTCTCTATACCACTGAAAAGTCTTGCCTTCTCTCTGTTTGTTTTTGAGGGTGAACAAGTCTGGTCAGCCTCTGTGCAACATCATACATCAGTGTAGTACCAACGGGCACTGCAAGGATTGATGCTCTTTCCACTGGGTAGCATGGCATCCACCTAGTCACCTTAGTCAACACACTGCTTCTGGGTACTGCTACATCCACCAGTCACACCACTACTTCCTCTAGGTTAAGTGTTGACATACTGGTATCTCCCAGTGATAGGACGCTGAAATGAACTACATTATGCTCTACTGAAATAGTTTCATTTTATGTTACACCCTGACATTTATAGTACCACAACAGGATTGCCACTTCCTCCAGTGTCTTGCAGACTTTTAAAGGAACTAGCTATTTTTTCCCACTACCTTTGCATCCTCCTTGTGCTTAGATACAAATCCACTGGAGGCAAATACAAGTGACACTATGCAGTACTCAGAATCACTCCTTCTTTATGATGGATCTAAAGACTTTATTACTAGCTTAACTTTGCTTCCTAGACTTTTTCTCTCATGAGAGTTAATTCTTTCCAGAGCAATCATCAGTCTTTAATGCAAATAAGTTGCTTGAAAAAGAGTGGTCCTTGCAGCTCAAGTCACAAAAATTCTATCCCATATCAGGTTTTGTAATGGAAAGTGGATCAGTAGGTGTTGCTCACATAGCAAGCTGGTAATTGTAGTCATCTTAACCTTTAGCCATCACTTTAGGGTGGAAAAGAAATGACTTTTCATTATATCTCTCTTATATGCCTGTGTTTTTCACTAACTTTAGAGGAATAGTAGTTGGGCAGCCTTACTGACTTGAATAGTACAAAGCATGTGATTGGACCATGCCAGAATTGTGAAGCTCTTTGGTGATATGTTCTCCACACTGTGGTCCCAAAAGACCAGTAAACCTAAAGGGACTAATTTGGGCAGGCAGGGGGCGAGGCAGAGTAGAAACTTGGGGTACGTTTCTGCTTTCAGAGAGGTGGCAAAAGTAAGCCTGGATACCCTGTGCTAGACTTCATAGCTTTGCCTGGAAGCCCTCTCCTCTTGGGGACTAGGCTTATTTAGTTCTCCTTCTAAAACCTTTTGTCAATTATAACTTATATTCTAGGACATGGGCCACTGAGGCCTGAGTTCAGACATTAATTGTCAATTCTGTAGTCTTTTTTTCCTTCGAGTTTCTCTTGTCACTTCCTTTTCTCCCTCTTTTCTTTTTCTTTTTTTTTCTTTTTTTTTGAGATGTAGTTTAACTGTTGTTGCCCAGGCTGGAGTGCAATGGCACTATCTCAGCTCACCGAAACCTCCGCCTCCGGGGTTCAAACGATTCTCCTGCCTCAAGCTCCTGAGTAGCTGGGATTACAGGCATGCACCACCACACCAGGTTAATTTTGTATTTTTTTTAGTAGAGACGGGGTTTCTCCATGTTGGGCTGCTCTTGAACTCCCAACCTTAGGTGATCCGCCCGCCTCAGCCGATTACAGGCATGAGCCACCGTGCCTGGTCTTCTCCCTCCTCTCAAATTAGACAAACAAAATTTTTTCAGTGTTTCTCTATGTTTATATTTCACTGTCCCAGGAACCAGCCTAGTCCATTAGAAACCAACATATTCCCCAAGACACATCTCAGATAACAGTTGGCTGGCCATGTTAAAAATGCATTTCTAATTCTATTTAGGGATACCTTTAGTCCATGAAATAAATGAGAACATTATCAGGATTCATAATTATTATCTGGATATGTCCCTAAAATAAAACATGTTTTGCTGACTTACTGAAATACATATTTGACATACTATTTCCCTTCCTCTCAAATAGTTAATTAAATAGTATCAGTGGCCTAGGAAAGTCACTGTTCAAACAATTCCTTCTTTAAAATGAAGAATTATCGACTATTCCCTAACTTATTATTTTAGAGAGAGTATAATGTGATAAAATGTGGTGTCTTTATTCATTTTTTGTTGCTATAACAATAAGACTGGGTAATTTATAAAGAGCAGAAATTATTTCTCACAGTTCTGGAGGCTGGGAAGTCCAAGATCAAAGTGCCAGCAGCTTAGGTGTCCGGTGAAGGACCCGTCTCCACTTTCAAGATGGGGCCCTGATGCTGCATCCTCCAGAGGGAGGAACACTGTTCTCACATGGTGGAAGAGAGTGAATTCATTCTCACAAGCTCTTTTTATAATGGCATAAATCCACTTATAAGAGTGGAGTCCTCATGACCTGAACACCCTCCTTTAGGCCCCACATCCCAATACAGTTGCAGTTCATGTGTTTCCAACACATGAATTTTGGGTTGCACATTGAATCATAGCATGTGAGTTCTCAAATAATAGACACAAAAGTTACATAGACGAGATTGATAGTTCATTCACTTAATATTTATTGCGGGCATCATATATCAGGCACTGTGCTAGGCATTAGATATATATTGGAAAATAAGATAGATACTAGTCACATACAGAACTTATCTAGCAGTTCAGAGACAACAAAAAATATATATATAATTGTCATAGTGCTATAAAGGGAGAAATGTAGTTTTAACAGGAACCTATTAACAGGAAGAAGTTACGAGGGAAGTTCTCCCTAAGAAAATGACATGTAAAGTAGAAATGAAAGGAAGTGCAGGAGTTAACATGAGCAGGGAATGGTTCTGCCGGCAAAAAGATTAATGTGCAAATGGCCCTGAAGTGGAAAAGAGTTTGGTGCCTTTAGGAGCTGAAGAAAACTGATGAGGCTAACTTGTTTAGAGCCAAGGGGGAGGAGTGAGATTAGATCTGTCTGAAGAAATAGGCATAGTTCAGGTAATACAGGACCTAGTAGGCCATTGTAGAGATTTTGTTCTTTATCCTAAGAGTGATGGAAGCCATTAAAAGATTTAAGGTAGTGTGACAACAATCAGATAGCATGTTAGAAACAATTGCTCTGGGCTGGGCACGGTGACTCTCGCCTGTAATCCCAGCACTTTGGGAGGCCAAGGTGGGTAAATCACGAGGTCAGGAGTTTGGGACCAGCCTAACCAACATGGTGAAACCACGTCTTAACTAAAAATACAAAAATTAGCCAGGCATGATGGCATGCTCCTGTAATCCCAGCTACTCGAGGGGCTGAGGCAGGAGAATCACTTGAATCCGGGAGGCGGAGGTTGTAGTGAGCCGAGATCGTGGTACAGCACTCTAGCCTGAGTGACAGAGTGAGACTCTGTCTCAAAAAAAAAAAAAAAAGAAAAGAAACAATTGCTCTGCAGTATGAAGAAGAAAGGATTGGAAGGGATAAGAATTGAGTGCTGAGAATTGACTTTGACTTAGGTTGGGATGTTGGACATGCAGACAGAGAGGAGAGGATAGACTTTTGTTTAGGAGGTAAATTCCACTTGACTTAGTGATTTCAGAGTGGGAACCTATGGGGGAAAGAAGAGGAAGGAGTTAAGAATAACTGACCTGTGCAGCTGGATGAATAGTGGTACCATTGAGAAGGACACTGGGAGGTTTGAAATGGAGGATAAGTTCGTTTTTGTATTTGTTGAGCTTGAGATGCCTATAAGGCATCCAAGTGGAAATTTTAAGTAAGTAATAAGCAGGAATCTGGAGCTTAAAAGAGATATCTTAGCTAGAGATAAATTTGTGAGTCATTGTCTTTTAGGTGATAATTGAATCAGTGAACCCAGCTGAGATTGTCTGGGAAGAATATGGAGTGAGCAGAAAAGGGCAGCTTGGGAACCAACTTGAACTCTTTGGTGATGTTCTGTATACTTTTTATTCCTAACATATTTTGGTTTTATAAGAGTTGTACTTTGAAATAACCTTGGTTGTTTTACTGAGACTTTCTGTTGTGATGTAGTAACCTCTCCCTCTTGCCAGATATATTGTCATCTCTTTATTTTTTGTATATAATCTATTATTTATTCAAACAGTGAATAGACTTGGCCATTCATTGATCATCCAAAGGTAATATAAGTGATGTTTTCTAAGCTCTGGGTTAGACAGTTTTGTCTAGATACAGTAGTAAGAGCCATTCTTATTATATTCTTGTCCTATAAATGGTTGAGGTGATACAATGTTTAGCTGTCTGTTTAGATGTAATATGGAAGGTTGAATTCTCCTTTGCAGCCTTTTTTCATGAGTTGTTGGGCATCTCTCAGAGACAGCTCTAGAGATGATAAAAGTTTATTATTCTGGTGTCCTGACTGATGTCATCTCTTATTGCCTAAGCCTCAGTCTGGGATTAAGATGATGGGTGTATTAGTCCGCTCTCACACTGCTATAAAGAAATACCCAAGACTGGGTAATTTATAAAGAAAAGAGGTTTAATTGACTCACAGTTCAGCATGGCTGGGAACGTCTCAGGAAACTTATAACCATGGCAGAAGGGTGAAGGGGAAGCAAGGCACCTTCTTCACAAGGTGGCAGGAAGGAGAATGAACGCAGGAGGAACTACCAAACACTTATAAAACCATCAGATCTTGTGAGAACTCGCTACCATGAAAACAGCAGGGGGGAAATCACCCCCATGATTCGATTTCCTCTACCTGGTCTCTCTTGACACGTGGGGACTATGGGGATTATAATTCAAGATGAGATTTTGGGAGGGGACACAGCCAAACCATATCAATGGGGTTTTCCCCCTTTGCTACTAAGTAGCCACAGAAGGCAGGATAAGAAATTGACAAATTGGCCAGGTATGGTGGCTCATGCCTGTAATCCCAACACTTTGGGAGCCTGAAGCAGATGGATCACTTGAGCTCAGTAGTTCAAGACCAGCCTGGACAATATGGTGAAAATGTGTCTCTACCAAAAATACAAAAATCAGCAATGTATGATGGTGCACGTCTGTGGTCCCAGCTACTCAGGAGGCTGAGGCAGTAGGATCACTTGATCCCAGGAGGCAGGGGTTGCAGTGAGCCGAGATTGTGCCACTGCACTCCAGCCTGGGTGACAGAGTGAGACTCTGTCTCAAAAAAAATTGACAAATTGGACTCTCAAAATATAAAACATTTGTCCTTCAAGAGCCATTGTTAAGAAAATTTAAAGGCAAGGCTATGGGGGAAATATTGGTAAAACAAATGTCAGAAGATGGACTTGTATTCAGGGTATTCAGAATATATAAAGAACTCTTAAATTTAATCATTGGACAACTTGACTTTTTTATTGATGAAGATTTTAACAGGCCAGAGATGGCAAATAAATACCTGAACATATGTTCAGTATCATTAAACATTAGGGAAACAAAACCACAGTAAGAGACATGCCTACCTCTACAATTTTAGAATGGCTAAAACTAAAAAGATTGAAAATACAAAGTGTTGATGAATATGGTGAACAACTAGATTTTCAGATATTGCTGCTGGGAATGTAAAATAGTACAGCTGGCCAGGTGCGGTGGCTCACACCTGTATCCCCGCACTTTGGGAGGCCGAAGCAGTCTGATCAGTTGAACTCAGGAGTTCAAGACTAGCCTGGCCAACATGGTGATACTCCATCTCTACTAAAAATATAGAAGTTAGCCAGGCTTTATGGAGGTGCCTGTAATCCCACCAACTCCGGAGGCCGAGGCAGGAAAATCACATGAAACCAGCAGGCGGAGGTTGCAGTGAGCCGAGATCGCGCCGTTGCACTCCAGCCTGGGCAACAAGAGCAAAACTCTGTCTCAAAAAAAGAAAAAAAAAAAAGTACAGCCACTTTAGCAAACAGTTGGGTAGTTTCTTATAAATTTAAACATACACTTACCATATGACTCAGCATTTTCACTCATAGGTATTAACACAGGAAAAATGAAAATGTGTCTTTACAAAGACCTGTATGCAAATGTTTATAGTAGCCTTATTCATGATTGCATATGATTTCATTTATACAAAATTCTACAAGAGGCAAAACTATACTGTTAGAATGTAGATCTATCTTGGGAGCTTGGGGGAGGAGGCTAACTGCAAAGGAGTCTGGGAACTTTTTATGGTGATGCACATATTCTATATCATGATTGAAATGGCTACATGTATTTGTCAGAACTCATTGAATTGTACATTTTAAAATGTGAATTTTATTATATCTAAACTCTACCTCAGTAAACCTAATGTCAGCAATTGTGAAGGGTTATCAGAAGCCTTTTAGGGTATCACTTGTAAAATGGGACAGTAGATCTAAAGACAATGAAGCTTTTTGCTCAAAATTCCATGAGTAGTGGTGCCTGTGGATAGAATGCTTATGTCCAGATTCCTAATCCCACAAGACTGCACAGTTCCCTTGGCATTAACTCACACCCTGCTATGTATTGTGCTTTTTAACTTTCTGTGGATGTGCATCTGGCTCTGTGTATGTAAGTTCTGGAATACAGGGATCATGTCTTCATGTGTTCTTCATACATCCTACAAGGTATTGCACAGATCATGTGTTCAGTGAGTATTTGCTGAATGAATGAAAGCTTGATATAGCACACTTGTGCCTACTAGACTTGGACGGAAAAGTCAGGCATAGCTCATGGTGTGGTGCCAGGCTTCTCAAGATCATGAGAAACCTTCTCTAAAGTATGGTTTTTCTAGACCACCATCTCTTTGCTTAGGAGATCATGGCTACCACAAATGTAAGCTAATTAATGAAGGATTTATTTTATATATTTCTGCAAAAGCTTAGGTAATGTTTTCAGAAGTCGAAAATTGAGGGAGATACCACCTTACATTTTTAATCTTATGCCAAATTTAACTACAATGAGAAAACAAGCTCCTCTTAAAGATTAAATGGAAGAAGAGATGTCAGAGCTAGAACTTTTGTCTTTCTCCAAAGCTCTCCACTCTTAAATCTATCTGCTTAATTGAGGCATCATACTGATGGCACAGAGAAACGTTTGCCTCAGTGTTAAACTTGCTTTCCTCATATTTGTGAGGCTCGAAACTTTTACAGTTCTGATTCATTTAAAAATAAGTGGATCTACATAAATTGGACACAAATTCATGATTTTTCTTCTAAGAAAGCAAGAGACTCAAAGGTACTATGAGACAACAATAAATATAAGAGAAAACTAAAATTTAAAAAATAAAAATAATTAAGAGAAAGAATCCCAAACTATGTTTCTCTTATTTCTTTTTTCTTTTCTTATATTTAATTTAATTTATTTATTTATTTTAGTCTCACTTTGTCACCCAGGATGGAATACAGTAATATGTTCATAGCTCACTGCAGCCTCAAACTTCCGAGCTCAAGCAATCCTCCCACCTCAGCCTCTTGAGTAGCTTGAACCACAGGTGCACATCACCATGCCCGGCTGATTTTTTTTAGTTTTTGTAGAGATAAAGCCCCATTGTGTTGCCCAGGCTCAAACTCTTGGCCTTAAGTGCTCCTCCTGCCTCGGTCTCCCAAGGGCTGGGATTACAAGTGTGAGCTGAGCCATAGCACCTGGCCTATTTCCTTTTTTAAAAGTATATCGACATAGCAACACATTATTGATAATATTTAACATCTATCAAGTTCCTACTCTGTGCCAGGCATTTGTTCTGAGTGCTTTGTATACATTCTCTTAATCCACCCAATAGTGGGAGGTCATTCTGCATTTACTGAGGAAACTGAGGTACACAGAGGTTAATTAACTTGCCCGAAATCTCACTGTCAGTAAGTGGTGGACCTGGATTTGAGCCCCTTTTTTTTTTTTTGGAGATGAAGTCCTGCTCTATCGCCCAGGCTGGAGAGCAATGATGCGATCTCAGCTCACTGCAACCTCCACCTCCCAGGTTCAAGTGATTCTCCTGCCTCAGCCTTCTGAGTAGCTGGGATTACAGGCGCACGCCACCATGCCCAGCTAATTTTTGTATTTATAGTAGAGATAGGGTTTCACCATGTTGGCCAGGCTGGTCTCAAACTCCTCACTTCAGGTGATCCACCCACCTCAGCCTCCCAAAGTGCTGGAATTACAGGCGTGAGCCACCGCACCCGGCCAGATTTGAGTCTTAACCCAGAACCTGAACTCAAACTGCTGATATGCTGTCTCCCTGTGAAGACAACACATACATGACTAAGTGGTTTAGAATTTGATTTAATGTCAGAGAATTAGTGTACTTATATAAATTGTTAAGGGAATATAATTTAGTAGAGAAATGATTTAAAGTTGTTTAATATTGGAGTATCAACTAGTTGAAAAACAGCAGTTACTTTGATAGACCTGGAGATCATAAATGGATCCTTTGCTATTGTGACTTACTCTCTAAATTCCTTTCTGAGAAGGTGGTGGTGCACATTTTCTAGTCTGTGCAAATAGGTAAGACAAATATGAGTGTTCATTTTGATGTCTAAGAGTAGACTATAAATAGCCAAGTTTCCTTGGAGATAGGATAAGAGCCTAAAGTTGATGGGAATTCTTTTGTTCTTCAGACAAAGATATTGGGATGTTTCTTTAAGGAGAATCAACTGAGAACGGTGGGGTGTTCCTTGAATGTTTATGAGAAATGGTGGCTAGTGTAGGAAGAGGTTACATTTTATAAGGAACAAAACCCAGGAGAGCCACTCCTGTGAACTGACAAGAGGAACCCGAAGATGACATCTCCCTCTATGTATTTTTTAATCTCCCGTGAAAGTCCTTAGATTCACTATCACTGTGCTTACAAAATTGTGATTAAGTCTGTTCTGATAGAAGTCTGAATGTTCCTGGAGGTATTTTTAGGAATACTGTTCATTTTCTTTACTCAATGAATGGTGTTCAGGGAAGTTGGCATCATGTGCTAGGAAGTTTTGAAGTGGGTAATTCAAAACCTGGGTTTTAGTCTCAGTGCTGCTAGTTAACTTTGTATCCTTGGATTAATCATTTAATCTCTCTGGGCTTCAGTATTTTCTAAACCCTAATTTGGGGAGATTAGAACAGATGATCTCTGAGATCCCTGCCAGCTCTAAATTCTGTAATTTTATAACTGCTTTTGGCCAGGAGCTTTACTTGATTGAGAGCTGCTGTTGTCTGCTGCATCGCTTGCTTGTTTCTTGATCATTGTCCATAGGCAGTCCTTTTCTGTGAGGCCATGGGGTCATTAATGTTTAGTCTTTTTGTTAAAATACTTTTACAGCCGGGTGCGGTGGCTCAAGCCTGTAATCCCAGCACTTTGGGAGGCCGAGACGGGCGGATCACGAGGTCAGATCAAGACCATCCTGGCTAACCCGGTGAAACCCCGTCTCCACTAAAAAATACAAAAAACTAGCCGGGCAAGGTGGCCGGCACCTGTAGTGCCAGCTATTCGGGAGGCTGAGGCAGAAGAATGGCGTAAACCCGGGAGGCGGAGCTTGCAGTGAGCTGAGATCCGGCCACTGCACTCCAGCCTGGGCGACAGAGTGAGACTCCGCCTCAAAAAAAAAAAAAAAAAAATACTTTTACAGATAATTCCACAGTACTTTTCTGCCTGCAGGAATTATTTAACCTACCAAATTTAACCTTCATTCTCTTTACCAGTCTCACCTTAATCCAGCTCAGTTCTGTGTACAAACCATAGAGGTTATTCATTCAGGTAAAATAAATGGGTTACTTCTACCAGATTAATCAGGGAAGAAACGATAAGTATCCTTGAATGGAAATCTTCCATGGGAGTTTCTCATGATATCCTAATTGAAATGGAATAGAAAATGTAGACATTGTAATTTAAATTCCATCTTAGCCTTCTACCTGACTCATGTTGGTTTATGCTAATTTCTTTGGCATACTCTTAATTTCTTTTAGATCCAGAGCATGTGCTTAAATTCATACATTATTGAAAGATTTCATAGTGTGTAATGTAAATACAATTAGCACACTTAAATTTAATGTGTAATATCCTATAAACCTTTTAGAATTTTAAAATATGAAGCATTCTTTTTTTTCAAAGAATTGTATGGATTTATCTACACTTAGATAAGACAGAGTAAAAATACAAAGGTTCTCACCCCCTCTCCCCACTTCACTTCCAATTCTCTTCAACCAGAATAGGCTAATCTTGGCAGTATGACAAATATCCTTCCACATATTTTCTATACATTGTATGGATAGTTTAAACATTGTGATAAGCTTTTCTTTAATGAATTTTTCATGCACTATATGTTAAGAGCTTCAATGATTGGCAGAGTCATAGTGAGGGCAGATTCTGGTAGCATGTTGTACTTGTCAATAAAGCAGATTTTAAAATAGAGATTTGCTGCTAGTTAGTGTTTAATGTCTTTATGGGATTAAACCTAAGGTCAGTTTAGGGAGCAAGAGCTAATAGAGTAAGCTGTAATGTGAGGGCAGTGTTGGGTATGATTTAGTCAACTGTAAAATAAGGCCTCTAAACTACAGTCATGCTTACAAACAGGTGGTAATAGTCGTCTTTTAAATTGGGATAAAGAAAACAGCCAATAGGATGCAAGGAAAAAGAAAATCAAACTTAAAGGCTAATGATCATTTTTTACTTGTTAAATAACAAAACATTTTGCTATTTCATTATAATAGCAAAGCTTTCTCAATCTCCAGGCTTCTAGCATTGGTATTCCAATAAAATCCATCCTCAGAGCTTCTAGTTCAGCAAGCCTAAACTTGCCTTGTTTGTGGTCATCAACCTGAATAATATACTGAAAAGTTGAACAGGGAAGTAATGTCCTGACTACTTTTTATGACCAATAGCCTTAGCACCCTTTTTATGTTGAAATGCAAGTTTCATGAGTACACTACTGTGTTAAATTGGTGTGTCTTATACTGTCCTGTGTATGTTTTAACCAAAACAAAAATATCTGATTTCTTTTCCTGAAAATATGTAATTGTTATTCAGTGATTACAGTTCTGATTGCCTTCCAGGTATTATGTCATTATCTCACACAGACCTAAATGGTGGTTGTACTATTTTTTTGCTGAAGCAGGCTTGGAAAGATTAACTGACTTGCCCAAGTTAGTGACAAAACTGAAATTCAAATTGTGACCTGTTGTTGAGTTTAACTTCTGGAATGGCAAAGTAAGGACTTCCAAAAATCTGCTCCTCTATAAAAGCAGCAAGAACACTAGCAAAATTATTAGATCAACCTTTTCAGAACTCTGGAAATTAAAGCTTGCAACAATCAAAGGAGCATTTGAGAAAATTGCCTATATTTGGGTAAGAATAGCAAACTTTGTGGCAGTTTAAATTGTGCTAATTCCATCTACCTGTCCCCAGTACCCTTGAAAGCCAGTAGCCTCACAACTATAGTAGCTGTGAAAACTAGCAGCTTAGCAACCAATTGAAGGGCAGGGGAGTTGGTACTTTTTAAAACCCCATCCCCAGAAAATTGTCACTATTTGATCGGTCTGGCAGCTCACTGAAAAGTCTCAATTTTTAGGCCTTATCTTTATTTGATCAGATTCAGAGTTTGCTCTGTTCTATTCCTAGGGCATTTGTTAAAAACAGTCAGCAGTTTTTCAGCACCGCAGGTTCCTGAGGTATTGGGGATAACAAAAGACTGACAGGCAAACATGAAGGAAAATTTGAGGAACAGAATGTCCATGGGAGTCTTTGAAAAGCTCCAACATATTTCTGGGAACCTGAAAGACCACACACATGTTTGGGACTGTCCACATACCCAGGAAACAACTGGGAAGGCCCTACTCCCTCACCTCTACCTGATTTGGGACTCAATGCGAGCAGGAAGTGAGGGCCAAGGCAGAGTTGTAAATTGCCTGCTGCAGCGTTGATGATGGCCACAGCGCAGAGAGAGACCCCCTCAGCAAAGGCTGAGAGTCTTATTGGTTCAAATAATGTAAAGAAACCTTATTCTAACCATTAGCTGACTTCTAAACTAATCTAATAGATGAGGCCACACACAACAAAGAATATAGGCTTTACAGAATGATTCCAGGAAAGTTAGTAAACAGTAACAACAACAAATCCTGGGGAAGGAAGGAATTTGATTTGTGCATAGTTGTCACATTATATTATTCAAATGTCCAGTTTTCAACTAAAAATTACACAGAAACAGGAAAATGTGGCCTATACACAGGAAAAATAAAAACGTTCAATAGAAACGGCCCCTGATGAAGCCCAGACATTGAACTTACTAGACAGAGTTTAAATCAGCTATTGTAATTATAAATATGTTACAAAAAAAAAAATTAAAGGAAAGTTTGAAAACAGTGGCTTACCACATTGAGAATAATAAAGAGATAGAAATTATTTTCAGAAATAAAATAGAAATTCAGGAGTTGAAAAGTTAAATGGCTAAAACAAATCAGAAGTAGAAAGAATCATCAAACTTAAAAGACACATCAATTGAGATTATCACATATGAGGAGCAGAAAGAAATAATGAAAAGTGAAGAGAACATAAACATATGGGACATTATCAGGTATATCAACATACACATAATGGGAATTCCTGAAGAAGAGAGAAAAAAGAGCGGAAAGAATGCCTAGAGGAACAGGCCGGGCGCGGTGGCTCAAGCCTGTAATCCCAGAACTTTGGGAGGCCGAGACAGGCGAATCACGAGGTCAGGAGATCGAGACCATCCTGGCTAACCCGGTGAAACCCCGTCTCTACTAAAAAATACAAAAAACTAGCCGGGCAAGGTGGCGGGCGCCTGTAGTCCCAGCTACTCGGGAGGCTGAGGCAGGAGAATGACGTAAACCTGGGAGGCAGAGCTTGCAGTGAGCTGAGATCCGGCCACTGCACCCCAGCCTGGGTGACAGAGCAAGACTCCATCTCAAAAAAAAAAAAAGAATGCCTAGAGAAACAATGACTAAAAACTCCCCAAATTTGATGAAAAACTTTATACATTGAAAAATCTAACAGATTCTAAGTAGGATAGATTCAAAGTAATAAACATTCAGAAATATCATAGTCAGTTGAAAGCCAAAGACATAAGAGAATCTTGAAGGGAACAGGAAAACAGTGAATCCTCATATGCAAGGGATCCTCAATACTATTAACAGCTGACTTCTCATCAAAAACTATTAGGCCAGTGAACAGTGGGACATGTTCAAAGTGCTGTAAAACTCTTGGCTGGGTGTGGTAGCTCATGCCTGTAATCCCAGCACTCTGGGAGGCCAAGGCAGGCAGATCACTTGAGGTCTGGAGTTCGAGACCAGCCTGGCCAACATGGTGAAACACCATCTCTACTAAAAATACAAATAAATTAGCTAGACGTGGTGGCACATGCCTATAATCCCAGCTACTTGGGAGGCTGAGGTGGAAGGATCACTTGAAACCTGGTAGGCAGAGGTTGCAGTGAGCCAAGATCGTGCCAGTGCCCTCCAGCCTGGACAACAGAATGAGACTCTGTCTATAAAAAGAAAAAAAAAAAAAGAAACGAAGAATGACTGTCAATCAGTAATTCTATATCCAGCAAAACTATCCATCAAAAAGGAAGGAGAAATTTAGACATTTCAGGATAAACAAAAATGGAGACAATTCATCACAAGTAGACATGTTCTATAAGAAGTACTAAAGTGTGTCCACAGGCTGAAATAAAAGGACACTAGTCAATATTTTGGATCCACATAAAGAAATAAAGAGCATTGGTAAAGGTAATTACATAGGTAAATGTAAAAGTCAGTACAAATGTATTTTTGCTTATAACTTTTTTTATTTTAAATCAATAATTATAAAACTTGATAGGCTTATAGTGTATACATATAATTTGCATAATAGTTTAAAGACAAGGGGGAGAGTGGAGCTATATTGGAGTAAAGTTTCAGTATGCTACTGAATTTAAGTTGGTATTTAACTAAACGATTGTTGGATTTCTTTTGAGGTAATATTCACCATTTTAAAGTGTACAACTTATAAAGTCCTTAAAATGTCCTAAAAAATAAAATGTACAACATAGTGGTTTTTCATACATTCACATATATGGTTTTTCTTACAGTATTGCGCAACTATCACCAATGTCTAATTCCAGAATATTTGTAACATTCCAAGAAAAAGAAACCCTGTACTTCCCAATTTCTTTTTCCCCCCATCCTCTGACAACTACTAGTCAATTTTCTGCCTCTTTGGATTTGCCTATTCTGGATATTTCATATAAATGGAATCATATAATATGTGGTCTTTTGTGTCTGGCTGTTTTCACAAAGCATTGTGTTTTCAAGGTTTATCCATGTTGTAACATGTATCAGTACTTCTTTTTTTTCTCATTGCTGAAAAATTATTCATTGTGTGGATATTCTATTTTGTTTTTTATTCATCAATTGATGGACATTTGTATTGCTTCCACTTTTTGGCTATTATGAATAATAATAGTGCTATGAACATTCATATACAAGTTTTTGTGTAAAGATATGTAGTCTCTTCCAACCCCAAGTGAGTGCATCATAGGACAATTCAGTTCTGACACTAATCACCTGGGGTTAGTGCAGACCTCACAAATTAAGGACTCAGTTCATTCAGATGCTGCCCCCAATGCAGATGCTACCCACAAGATCAGGGGGTCCCCAGGCTACCTCTGCTTCTGACTGGCTACAACTTTAGGGGTTCCCATGATCTCCTCAGTTTCAGTAAAGAGATAGAGTACTTTGATAGGAGCCCAAAGGACAAGCACTCAACTCAGGATGGGAGTGTAAGAGTTTGTCAAGGAAGATATTCCAGGAGCAACTTCTAAGCTGGAACTAGAATTTCTAGTCATAGGTAGTAGCCAGGAAAAGAGGTCTGGAAGAGTATTGTAGGCAAAGGGAACAGCATATATGAGGGCCTGGGGTATGTATAATATAAGGAGATATATGAATTAAGAATGAATCTAAGAATTTGAACATCAAGTATGAAAAGTAATTAAATGAAAGACTAGAAGCAGTGTAATCCAGACCTTTATAGCCCATTTTAAACAGTTTGGATTTAGGGTGCAGAGTCACTATAGAAGAACCAGATCCGAGAAAGATCCCTAAAGAACACAAAATTTTAACAAATGGGAAAGAAAAAAGTGTATATGAAAGAAGGAGAAACTAAAGAGACAGGAGGAAACCCAGTAGATATGGAGGGAGTTACCAAAACCAAAGGAAATGTGTTTGAAGAAGCTATATCAAATGCTGCTAAAATGTTAAGTCCAGGACTTTAAATGTTAAGACAAGCATCCATTAGAGTTGGCGATATGGAGTGAGTGAGCTTCACAAGCGCTCTATCGAAGTGGTAGTTGGGGCAAAAGCCAACCTTCAGTAGGTTGGAGAGTGAATGAGACTCTGGAAAGTAGAGGCAGCAGAGGAAGAAGAAATCTGGCCATGGCTGGGGGCAAGGGAGGTTAGACAAAGACAGACAGAAACAGAAAGCATGATGCTACTGGAGGATGTGTTGGCATATGGGGTAGTTTTGTTTTATGGTAGGGGAGACTTAAACACATTAAAACATTTTTGAGATCCAGAAGAGGATACATATGAAAAGAGAAAATAATGTGTTGGGCAGGATCCCACAGAAGGAGAGGATGGGATCCAAAACACAAGGAGAAAGGATTGTGAGAATGAAAGAATGAATGTATTCAGATATAGTTGTAAGTTTGATGGTGGACAGTTGAAGGTTTGCTGCCTGATGGCCTCTATTTTTTTTCTGAGAAATAATAGACTGATACCTACTGAATGTGAAGGAGGCGGTAGATTTTTATATTTAAGGAGAGTGCAGGAGTCTTGGAACAGCCTCAGCAAAGAACGGTGAAGCACGGAATTTGTGAGACCTAATTCGTTTCTGGACAGAGGTGATGGCCCTGAGATTAAAATTTAGAAATTTACAGCAGCACCCCTCTGCTCTGATACGATTTTCTCCATCAGCATTCCACAGCCTGGAGGTTAGTACAAGAAGCCCTTCTATTGAGTCAGGGCTATCATTTTTGCCAGGTGGGTGCAATGAAAAGGTAAAAGGTGGTAACATAATGGATCAAGGACTGTAGGCCAGGTAGGAAAAGACATGAAGGCAAGAGGACAGTGAGAGACTGGGAGAAAGTGTAAGGATCAGTGACTATAAACTCCCAGGAGGATAAGAACAGGTGAAAGTCGCAGGAGCGGGTGCTGTTACTCCAGGGGAGAGTAGGGCTCAGCCTCAGCCTAGTATGCTACTCAGGTTTTCAGACACTGTCCATGTGTGGCTCATTAAAGTTCTTTATTTTATCTGTTCACTCTTTTTTTGGCCAATTTGCTATTTATAAGCACCTATATCCTAAAATACAATTTAGAAATCATAGCAGATAAAAATCGTCACCGCTAGCTATGTTTCCAGAGGAAAAAATTAGGTGTGTGACTTTTTTTTTTTTTTGAGATAGAGTCTCACTCTGTTGCCCAGGCTGCAGTGCAGTGGCGCGATCTTGGCTCACCGCAAGCTCCGCCTCCCGGGTTCACCCCATTCTCTTGCCTCAGCCTCCCGAGTAGCTGGGACTACAGGCACCCACCACCACGCCTGGCTAATTTTTTGTATTTTTAGTAGAGACGGGGTTTGATCGTGTTAGCCAGGATGGTCTCGATCTCCTGACCTCGTGATCCGCCCGCTTCGGCCTCCGAAAGTGCTGGGATTGCAGGCGTGAGCCACCGCGCCTGGCTGGTTTGTGTGACGTTTTTAAGTTACCCATAGGCTGTTTTGTTTTTGTTCTTCTACTCATTCAGAGGGCAAGCTGCCAGGGTCTGACTTACCCAAGGAGGTGCACAGGGCTGCCTACATCAGGGTCTCCCCGCTTCCTGTTCCCCTTCCATCTTCACGTGCCATCCAGTTCTCCTAAATTTCTTCAGCCAGCCCATTGCTAAAACATGAAACTATAATTTCAGTTCAATTGGGATACTTCCCCTCGCTCAAATACAAATGCTCTTGGGAAAGGCAGTGTGTTAAGCTTTTATCAATCATTAAGACATTTGTGATAGAGTATTTTTTGGCCTGTGTAACCAGTGAAACAGCTTGCCAAGAACAGATTTTATTTCCCCAAGGAGGAAGTAGAGCAAGAGATCCACATCTGTGGTAGGGATTGAGCACTCCAGATCACAGTACCTAGAGCTGACAGGGAGAGCCCCTTGAGAGGAGGAGAGCATTGTCAGTAGGAGGAAAACATAACAGGGAGATGGAAGAAGACAATAGCTAATGTTAACTTTACTATTTTTTTGCTCAAATCCAACCTTGTATGGGAAAACCCTCTCTCTGGCCACGTTGGCAAGCACTCCACATGATAGCAATGCTCTGACAGACTGGTGGGTGTGCGCCCTTCTGCCTTCCAACCCCTGTGTTACAGATTTTCTGTGACACTTTTTACATGTAGTGATGACGTGCCTTGTAAGCATCCTCATTGTGGCAACAGACATGCTCAGACTGGCTGTATTAAATCGTTTTAACAGTGTCTGGATTTACAGATGATGAGTGTCGAAGCTTCTTAAGATTCCCCCACTTAATGGAGTAAGACTCAGGATGACTTTCCTTTTGTGTGTTATGCTGCACAGGTGACATGCTGAGAGGCATGTGGGATGCTGTAGTTTCTAGTTCCGTTTCCTTTTTCCTATTGTGAACAAGTCTTTTATTTGGCTGGGTTAGTTACCTAGGAAACAGCTGCAGGGTACAGATGAATTGGCTGTTTGGGGAATGGAATTACAGGCCCCTTCAAGAGGCAAGAAGACCTGTTGGATAAAACAAAAATTCGTGAATGACTGAGCTTGTACTTAATAAGTGTGCAGAAACCATACTAAGATAGCTTTATAGGAGAGAACTTATTTAATGCAGTGCAATTTAAAATTTAGCTTGTTTTTAATATATTTAAATTCACTTACTGCTTATGAATTCCACTGCTGCTGCCATTTTGGGGTTTCCAGTGGAGTGGAAGGTGGGTGCAGTTCCCTCCTCTGAGAAGCTCATGTCCTGTTCGGGGATAAAAAGAAGCTACCTTAAAGTAAGTGCATGGTTGTATGATACAGACTAAATGTGTTAAGGGAATTTAGAGGAAGTAAAAGATCTTGACTGTTAATGTGGGTGATGAGTCTGAAGCTCAAGGAGATAATTCCTTGAGGTAAAATATTAAATTTTAAGGCCTGGTGAAAGTTTGGGTACTCACGGTACCTGAATTTATAAGATTTAATAGTAACAGCACAGTTAGCCTCGCAGATTCCCCCAGTCAGCTTACAGAAAATATATGACTATGATATAAATGTTGTTGACTTAGAGTCTCACTCAAGAAAATGAACTTTAACAATGTTGACTGACCACTGTTTGCATTAACCCTTGTATATTTAAGGAAAGTCTATTTTTACTGAATGTGTGAGCATATTAGTTGTTGAATCTCTGACTGCTACTATGCTGAGCACGAGAGACACGCAGTAAAATATTTGTGTATTGATTTTCTTATATACAGTATGCCTCTGTTCGTCGATTAGCATTAGCTTTTTTTCTTCTAGAATAGAGATGCTATTTGGTTTTGATTTATTGTGATAAGGAATTTTATAAATATAAGACTATAGCTATTAAAGCTAAACCACAGTCAGATTATTTGCAGTTTTATAGAAGGTGTTGTAATTTTCATACTTGTTCTGTTTGTAGTCACTTGGTGTGGTGTGCTAGAGCAAGGAGGAGGAGAAAAGCAATTCCACTCAATCTATAGGCACAGGAGGTTAAGTTAAATTTCATTTCTAACGCTGAGAGAGTAAGAGAGTCAACATAAGGATACTCAAGTATTTAGAAGGAGAGTTCAGTTATGATGTACTGAACCTACAATTTTTAATATTTGCCAGCAAAATATAATCAAATGTAAATCTAAGTTCACTAGGTATGTAGTTACCTTTATGACTGTACAGACTGTGTATGTTACATGGAGAAGAAAGTTGCTAATATAAGAATTCATAATATTGCATTTTGTCAGAGGGTCTTTCATTGCTAGCAGTGACATCTTTTATAAAAATGGAACAGTGACTAGAAGAGGATAATTTGTTAGAGGTCTTTTGCTGAATGATCAGGAGTAGTTTCCTGTTAAGAGTTCTTGAGCACTGCTGTAAATGCCTTCTTTATTTCCAAAATTACAATAAAATGCCTTATAAGACACTCCCTCAAGTTTTTTTGTTTGTTTGTTTTTGTTATTGTTGTTTTTTTTTTTTTTTTTGAGGAGACTTTTTAGTGTTTTTGTTTAAGAACAGTCACGCAATTCCCTGGTGCCTACTCACCCCTACCAAATCCTCTCTTCTGGTTTCAAGCAATTACTGTGAAACTTAAAAGGTTAGCAATAAATAATGTGACAATTTTTTTTTTTTTTTTTTACTGATTTACTTCTCTTTGGCCTATGAAGTCAATCAGCTCCAAGTAGAAGGTGGTGTGTGGCATAGTGTGTGGCATTTTTGTGAAGATTTGCATACTTTCTATCTGGTCTGCCTTCCTCTTGCCTGTGACAACCCCATAATTATAATGTTGCTTGCACCTGGGCAGATGGGTCTAGTTATTAGATGACTTGGGAGAAAAAGTACAGCTTGTTTATTTTCTTCTCTACTTAAGAGTTAGCATTTGAGGGAGTACTCCAACTCAACTTTGAGAGAACTGATTTCTTGTTTCATTTTATTTCAACAAGTTGCTTTATTTCTAAAAATGTATCAATGGCCAAACTCAAGTTACAGAAAAGTACCCTCCTTCCAGCATACCCACCTAGCCACACATGCACGTGCACACACAAGTCCATCCCTGCTCTGTCTTTTCCCACCAGGGCAGCTTCCCAAAATGCCACTAGGAATTTCACCAGTTCCCTTCACAGAAGACATTTGTTCATGGCAAGTGCTATGATTTCGAGGTCAATGTCTTTTTTGTGTGTGTGTTCATATTGAGAAAATAATGCAGGCCAGGCACAGTGGCTCACACCTGTAATCTCAGCACATTGGAAGGCCAAGGCGGGAGGATCGCTTGAGGCCAGGAGTTGTGGACCAGCTTGGGCAACAT
Source organism: Piliocolobus tephrosceles (assembly GCF_002776525.5). NCBI lineage: Eukaryota > Metazoa > Chordata > Mammalia > Primates > Cercopithecidae > Piliocolobus > Piliocolobus tephrosceles. Next base: position 20,340,084 of record NC_045450.1, read on the forward strand.
AGACCCCATCTCTATAAATAAAAGAAAGGAATGTAGACCCAAAAAATTCCCCCAAAATGCAAAAATCTATTATATTTTTAATAGCTCCAGAAATTTCCATTCCTATATGTTTAGTAACTTTTCCCATTTTCTGTTGCTCTTGGAAGGGGAAACAAGTAGTTTTTATTGAGAAAGTACCATTGTAAACATTCTTCTTATTGGGGAAGAAGATAAATAACTACTCTGTCACCTTTCTAATCTAAGTTTTTATAAATTACCCTAAATTTGATTGGAGGAGGGTCCTTGGGTTTGACATGAGAACATGTTTATGGAAAAATAATGCTTGATGTTTTATAAAAACATAAATGGGGAGAGACACTTTAAGAATTACCTTCGTAATTTGCCTTTGTGATTTTCTGTGAAGCATGCCAGCCATGGTTTGGCAGTGTGAACACTGGTAAACTCCACAAAAATTGGTGAATATACCAAGTTTGGGACAGTTTTGGGACTAGTTTTTCCAAAATTTTCTTGAGTTTAATGGAAAACTACTTATAATATTCTTAGACCTTATACCTTTCATAAATATATTGCTTCTAACAATCTATTATTTAATTTTATATCTATATTACAATTAGGCATATTTCAGGTTTGTCTTCAATTTCCTGAAAAGAAAAAAAGATTTTCTTTTCAGCCAAAATGAAGTAATATACAATGAGTCTTGGGTGTAGGAATCAAAAAATACCAGTCCTTTCTGCCAGCATGCAGGCTCAGTGAGGGCAGGAACCTCATCCTGTCTGCTGTTATGTCCCTGGAGCCTAGAAAAATACCTGACACAGTTACTCGGAAAAGTATTTATTTAATGAATGCCTGAGTGAACTGCCTGTTATGACTTTTCTGAGGTCATTTGTTGTTTAAGTTCACTTTGTATGTTTAAGTATTACTACGTTATGAACTACAGCAGAATACTGAAGAGTAGGACTTGGGATTTAAGTGCTTGAATGACCCACAAAGAGATAAATGAGATTTAAAAACTAAAGGGGTGGTGGTGAGGAATATTCCCTGGGCAGGCCAAACCCACTAAAGTATTCCCACCATTTGCATCTCCCCAGGAGCACTCACTGTGGGCCTCGTGCGACAGTGTCAAACAATCCATGGACGAGACCGGACGTGCATCCCTCCCCGGCTTCCCCCGGAGTGGGTCACCACACTGTTTTTTATCATCATGGGAATCATTTCATTGACTGTCACATGTGGTTTGCTGGTGGCTTCCCACTGGCGAAGAGAAGCTACAAAATATGCTCGATGGATAGCATTCACTGGAAGTAAGTAACCTGTGCTTACTAAATTTGTCTAGAAGGCACCCACCCACACTGGTGTTTTTATGAAGATAATCAAGAATCAATAATAAGGACTTCATAATCATCAAAGAGCACCACTTGTGTATGGCCGTGAGATAGACTCTACGCAGTCCCATCATTTCTTCAAAACTCTTTCTGCGAGACCAGGACATCCACAACTTTAATCACTTTGTGTGAAATGCTATTTTAATGAATTTTATTTTTGCTCAGATTGTGACATAAGTAATCCAGGTTTGTGACTCAGAGTTACCGGTAGCCTGAGTCTTTTCCTTTTCTTGAAGCTATTGGTATCATCTATAAAAATAAAGATAAATATAGAACAAATACATAAAAATATAAATTAGATGAAGGTGGCAGTATTTCTCATACTGATCTTGAGTTTCTGCTGTATGTTGTAACCATTGAAAAATCAACACATTTTGTTATTTAATAATTGTTTATCAACATTTCTTACTCCATTTAGCTCTGCCCAAGGATATAAGTTTATATATTACACATTCTCTTGTACTTTGCAAAACTGGTTTAATTTCACAACACATCAGAGACTTATCTCAAGTTAAACAGAAGAAACAAAAATGCACAAAGAAAAGACATTTTTGCATTTCTGCTTTTGTGCTTCTTTCTCTCCAAAGCAGTTTTGCACCCCAGGGGATATTTAACAATATCTAAAAACATTTTTGATAGTCACAACTAGGGAATGCTGGTGGGTAGAGGCAGGGAGGCTGCTAAACATCCTACAAATACATAGGACAGTCCCCCACAACAAAGAATTATCTGGTCCCAAGTAGCAGTAGAGCCACTGTTTAGACATCCTGCTCTAAAGAAACAGGAGAACAGGCCGGGCACGGTGGCTCAAGCCTGTAATCCCAGCACTTTGGGAGGCCGAGACGGGTGGATCACGAGGTCAGGAGATTGAGACCATCCTGGCGAACACGGTGAAACCCCGTCTCTACTAAAAAATACAAAAAACTAGCCGGGCGAGGTGGCGGGCGCCTGTAGTGCCAGCTACTTGGGAGGCTGAGGCAGGAGAATGGCGGGAACCCGGGAGGCAGAGCTTGCAGTGAGCTGAGATCCGGCCACTGCACTCCAGCCTGGGCGACGGAGTGAGACTTCGCCTCAAAAAAAAAAAAAAAAGAAACAGGAGAACAGTACCTATGCAAATGAGACTTTTAATTCAGTGCCTTAAAATAATCTCAGGTTTGCATACGTTTTTAAAAATAAATATAACAGCTGACTTTCTCTTGATATTTTCTTTTAGAACGTGTATAATTGGGGTAAGGGATAATCCCATGTATCCCTATTAATGTTAAAACTCAGTTTATCCTTAAAGGCTGCAGGAGAGTGATATTCCTTCATGAGCCTCTGTTTCTTCCTGTATTCTCTGAAATTTATACTCTTGAATGTGTTTGTTTCTGGTTCTGTTTATCTATATTGCCCTTAATTTTTAAATTTAGATCAAGTTGCCTTTGGTATAAAAAAGTTTCTCCATCCTTGTTAAGCAGAGTGAAACAAGTTGGTGACCTTTTCCCTGTCAAACAGACCTCCTGTGACAATTCTTTTCTGGAGAGAGGGTCCAGAAGCAATCATAGAAACAGTGCCGCTAAAGTTAAGGATATTGATGAGAAATTTAAAGAGAATCTGCTTCTTTATCTTTTACTCACAGATTCGCTAATCCAGATAGAAATCACTCTTCAAGAAGTAAAATAATATCAAAGAAGGATTTAGTTTCTGGATTTAGTTGAAATTTGGGAATGCATATGCCTTGAATACCAAAAACCTAAAATATGATTTAGCAAGGTAGTGTGAGTCGAAATGTTAAATGCTCTCATGAGCTATAGATTCTTATGACCCAGTGAAGGGAAAGAACTAGGATTATCTTTGTTTTCCATTCCCCTTAAACAGAGAATATTTAAGTATGTATAGTTGCCCCCAAATGCAATGTATTTTTTCCTTTATTTTTTAAATAATTTAACTTTTTGAAATAATATGTGCATATGATGCATAAATCAAAATCTGTGAAAGGGTAACCATGTGAAATCATATTTGGCCCCGTCACCCAGCCATCCCATTAACCCCTTTCCTGGAGGCAACCATTTTTACCAGTTTCTGGGGTTTCCTACTAGAGGTATTCAATGCATAGAAACATATCTGTAAGTGTGTGTTTCATACATACGTATTTATATAAAATTTTTTCTACTATTCTATATCTTGGTTTTTAAACTTAATATATCTTTGAGTTAATTTCATTTAAGCAAGCATAGAGCTGCCTTGCTTTTAGCTTCCTTAAATACATTGTTTTTGGTACCAGAACCAGTGGCTGGGGTGGCAGTTCTGAGAGGAATTGGGCGTCCCCTAGTGTTTCCACTCCGCCCCTGAAAAATGTACTATATTGTATGTATTTCTATTCCAGTTAAGCTATAGTTTTCATAATAACATGAGGTTGATATCTTCTGATGGCCGTGCACAGTGGAGAAATATGTCTCAGAGAAGAAATATGTCTCAGAGAAGAGCCCCCACGTGATGGGGGTTCCCTATGGGGGCAAGAGAAACCAAGATGAGTCATCCTGTTCTTCAAGTCTGGCCTTTGCTCTTTCCTTTGCCACCCTAATTTCCAACCTCATCTAACAGTGCACCTGATTTCTGACTCTCGCTGCCAAAAAATCTGTGCCATGGAGGATATGAAAATTGTGTCTTTACAAGCTTATTTAGGATCCAAAGCTCAGCCTTCAAAGGTTGATATTATCAACATTAATAATATTTTAAGATCTAAAGTGACTTAATACTTCACAGTAGCTTAAAAGAAAAACTCATCCACCTGCATTAAATCTGCTCGTAGGAAGTATAGAGAGCCTGCTTCCTTTGGTTTAAAACTAAGGTTAAACAGGGACTTCGTTCTTCCCTTAAAATGTAATTAAGCCTTTTCTAACAAATTTGGAAAATATTTAACTATTGAAACTGTTAAATTCTATAGTTGCAAAATGATTACTCCATTATAAAGGATAGATCTTCTTTATAGTAGAAAATAGGAAATGATAGGAACAAAGTTGGCATGTTAACACAATGAACAAATTTAACATCTGCATATTCCTAAAGTACTTTTCTAAACTACTTGTTTCTTGAGATTAGTCAACATTAAGAAAAAAATTGTTTTACAACAATAATTTTGCCCTATTGTTTTTCTAATTAGATTGCATATAGTTACCTAAATTTTGGTTTCATTTTACTCACCAGACCATATTAAGCCGTAGAACCATTACAAATTGGTGACAGACCACACTGACAAGTGGACATTGGCAGCATTAATAGTTATTTATTGCTGACTATGCAACAAAAAGGCTAAAAGCTTTAAAATGTAATGCCTGAATTTTTCATTTGTTCTATAGTAGGCATCTAAAAAAATTCAAGTTTGCTTATACAATATTATTTGATGTGGTCATTTGCCCAAAATAAGCTTTATGTCTGTATATGTTATATGTCTGTATAACATAAAATAATCTACCTAAATGGTGCAAGTAAGAGTGCTGTTGTTTCTTAAGCTGATGTATTACTTAAGCAAATACTATTTTTCATTGTATTGCTGGAGTTACTCCTTCTGGAAAGGGTTCCTAATTGACTTTTTTTAAAACTCAGAAAGTTTTGTTGATTGGTTAACACACAAAAAAATGTAGAGACGAGTGTCAGCTGAAGTGTTTATCCAGGGCTCTGTTAGTATTTCTGGGGGATAGTTTTCACCTGGAGGTGAAAACTCATTCAGTTAATAATGAAAGCTTCAACTCTTCATGTACAGTGACTAGTAATCTGTCCTCACATTACACTGAAGAAGTATTTCTGCCAGAAAAAGTTGAAGGACAATGAACATTTGAGCAATACGCTTTCAAAAAGCAAAAATATTTTCTTTGAAAAGCTAGCCTATCTGTAAATAGTTTGTGTTCACTAAGAAGACCATTTCTTTGGTAGCACAGGGGAGCAGGCCATTTGCTCAAACACTGGACTGTGGAATCACTTTTACCCAGATACTGGGTTTTCTGATATCCTTTTTAAAACATTTTAACAAATAATATACTCCTTTGTGTTTACATGCAAAACTCAAAGAAGGTTACCTACCTTCTTTGTTTTTTGGAATATTATCCATGATAAGAGATAACCACTCTGACAATTTGCTAATCATCCCAGAGATCTGAGGTTCTTTCTACTAGCTGGTTTTATTTTATTTTTATTTATTTATTTTTGTATTGAGACATAGTCTCACTCTGTCACCCAGGCTGGAGTGCAGTTGCGCAGTCTCGGCTCACTGCAACCTCTACCACCCAAGTTCAAATGATTCTCCTGCCTCAGCCTCCTGAATAGCTGGGATTACAGGCCTGCACCTCTACACCTAATTTTTGTATTATTAGTAGAGATGGAGTTTCACCATGTTGGCCAGGCTGGTCTCAAACTCATGACCTCAGGTAATCCGCCCGCCTCGGCCTCCCAAAGTGCTGGGATTACAGTTATGAACCACCATGCCCGGCCTCTACTAGCTGATTTTAAATCAGAGTAAGATAAGTGGTGCTTATTTCTATATACCTTTTCTCCAATTCCTTCTGCCTAACACAGAGAGGAACAGAGAATTGTCAAAATAGTAACTATGGTGATAATGGTATGCAGCACTCATTCAGCACTTACTATTACCTGGCACTGTGTCAGGGACTAGACATTACTTTATTTAGCCTTCTAGTATTTCCCCCATTTTCAGAAGGGAACCAGAGGCTTAAGATTACACCGCTAGTAGGCAGTGGAGCTGGAATTGAGCGCCTATCTGACTCTAGCTAGTGCCCTTAATTACTATTGTAAATGGCTAGGAATCATATTTGTGAGGATTTGTTAGGTTTGGAGAAGGACTTTCTTAATCCTGATATTCAGAATGGTCCTAAAACTTACATAAAAGGCTAACCTAGCTTTTACTGTATTGCTAGGCTTCAGGGATACTATGTGACCTGTAATATATACAAATTTTTAACAAGTGGCCCATGTTTTAACAGGTTTGGCCAACCCTTCTTATAAGCTTCCTTTGTGCCAAATTTTCATTGTTTTTTCAGATCACCAAACCATGTTACTAATGTTGTGTTTTGGTTTGTTTTACAGTGATCCTTTTCTGTATGGCTGCCCTAATATTTCCAATAGGATTTTACATCAATGAAGTCGGAGGTCAACCTTATAAATTACCCAACAACACAGTAGTTGGGTCATCATATGTACTTTTTGTCTTATCAATTTTCTTTACAATAGTAGGACTTCTATTTGCTGGCAAAGTTTGTTTACCAGGCTGATGAATGTCTAAATTGCTTGACTCTTATTATTTTTTATTTTATTATTTTTGGAGGGTGGAGAGGACAAAGGCGAGGCATCTGAGCAGCTCTCTCATGGGAACATGCTCAGATGAAACTGATGCTGAGAAGGAAAAAAAACAAAAACTTTGATTTGTTCTCACTATGCACTTTGGATTTAAAAAAAAAAAAAAAAAGGAGAGCCTTTTCCATAACCAAATACAGACAATATTGACTAAATCTCCTGAGCATATTCAGGCAGTCAGGTCTGCACTGTGATAGCAACCTAGAGAAGGAGAATGCTTTATACCGAAAAGCATGTGGCCCTTTGTGACTCTATTGTTCCGTTTTTAATGTCTAATGATTCATTAGAGGAAAAAAACAGTCTAAGTATTTATGTATCATGGTGGACCAGAGGGATGCAAGAGAAGTTCATGTGGGGCTGGCCTCACCTCCTAAGAAATTAGTGTTCACAACTTCCTTGTAATAGTATGAGCCTTTGGCACCAGAATGGATTGCCGTTGCATTACTGCACCAAGAAGCCAATAGATCAAAACTTGTTTGCTAAAATGTATGTAAAAATTCTGAAATTCCCTCTTCTCTGTGTACAAAAAAAAAAAAAAATCAAACACTAAGACACATGTTTTGGGTGGGTGGGTGGGGGAAATCTTCCTTATATTTATATAAATATATATAATATATATATTTTGCTGATGCAGTATACAGTGTGTATATATGTGTGTGTGTGTATGTGTGTGTAAATTTATATACACACACATGCAAACAGTTCCTGGAAGAGAATTCTGAATGCTTTGCTAGCAAAACACTGTGGTGTGCAAACCTAGAACCCAATAGAAAAAAAAGCCATTTATCTGAAGGCTGTGTAGTGGAGAGAGTCTTCAGTTTACCTCATTCTTTGTAGCAGCCCTTGATTTTAACAGGTTTTTGTAATAGGTACAAACAATCCCATACCTTTCTAGGTGCGATTTTAAGTTAAGCTAAAAATTCTTTGTAGGGTTAATTTATTTGTATATGATAGCAGAAGGTAAGATCATGTCAAACCTTATAATTTGGGGAATCTGACACTATTTAAATTATTGGCAACTGTTGTCTATTGTACAGAGATTCTTTTTCTACTGGCTCAGTCTGTTACATTAATAATGCATTTTATATGTTCAGGTACACAACTTTACATAAATACGAAGTTCACTAGTAAATATCTGGCTATTTTGGCTACTTACAGCACTAATTTCATTATTTTCATCTGTAGGCATTATTAATACGTCTTTACCAAAACCTGAGCAATACAATATTTTCTTTATATGTTATATGCCTTTGTTTGCTAAAAACTGATATTTTTGCATTTACTTTAAAGGGCTGTACTAAACCCACAGCTTTAAGTTCTTCCCTAAAAGAAGTATCGCAGCTAACCCTTGAACTCACAGTTTTAAAATACAGTATTTCTCTTCTCCACATCTCCATGCCTTCGCATCAATGCTTGTTTTTCCTGGTGAACACTATGGATAATCTCCTGTTTGAAATGTGGGACTGGAGGGTGTTTCATGGCAGTGGAGCTAAGTTTCTCCTCTTTATAGTGAACTGGTGACCCAAATGTCCCTATCAGTAGAGTCCCATGTGGCCCGTGCTTCACACAAGCAGAAATGAATGCACTGTTTTTTAAGAGCTAGATTACCAGTTCTAGAATGATTACTTCAAAGACAGGAGCTACCTCCTCAGATACTCAAACTATGAAATGGAGGTGCTTATGTGTTTCACACTGGCTTGTTTGACAGTCTTCCATCTTACTGTTAATTCAGCAATATTTTATTGTGAAAGAAGACCCCAGTGTTTGAGCTCACTCAGGAATTGGGGAAAGAGATGGACCACCACAGTGGTTCATTTCTTAAATGTTCTGGGAGAATGTCATACTTTTCCTTCCCAGAGTAAAAGAAACCTTCAGGAGATCCTGAGGGAGGCTGTTTTTCCCCAAGTATTATGATGTCTAGTCAAGCGTAAGAATACCACTGGACATGTTCTATGGACATTTGGGATTGCAGTTGCTATTGTGATTTGATTGGTCCTCAGTCAAATGGATCACTTTGAAGGAAAGCTTTGGTTGTCACCGTTATATACCACTGAGATAAAGTGTTAGCAAAGTATGGTTCAAATTAATTTATGACATGACCAAGAGCTTTTCTCTTCCAAATGATTAATTGTATTGTAAATAGTTTCTCAAAATATTTTTAACTGGATCATGAGCATGGGGAGAGAAAGTTTCTCAGCTGCTAAGAATTTCCCCACTGTTTACTTCTTTCACTTATGGTGGTGTTGCATTTAAGATTACAAAATTTAAGGTTTTATTTCTATCTATTACCCAAACCATTAAATTGTCTTTAATTTTATCATTGTCTTGGAGGTCCAGTGCATACAGGGCTGATGGGGGAAAACTCCCTCTAGCCAGTCAGCACTCTAACCCAGGATTAAGCAATCCCGTCAAGTAGTATGTGAAGTCAAGTCTTTGTACTCTTGCAGACCAGACATTGAAATGGACTCATTCATATAAATTTCTATAAATCCTATAAGTGAAAAGATACACAACTGTCAGCAGTTGCTTTTTAAAAAGGTCACTATAATAAGTACTATATAGTACAGTATTAATTTATAGCAGGAAATCATATCTTGTAAACTGTATATAAAACACTGTTTTATGGTGCAATCATTTGTCAAACTTTTGTCTGTTACATTGTTTTAGAGTGTGTGCATTCTTCTCATACCTAAGAATATCACTGTAAAATCTGCTGAAAATTATTTTTAGGTTTTATTTGCACAAGACTGAATTAGTTTGAAATTTTTGGAAGCTCCTATTGAACATGCCTAAACATCTGTAAACATGAAAAATCTTCAAATTATTAAAAGCAAACATTTCAGTATGATTCTTTTCCAAAGGTAATCCATGTTCTAATCCATGTTCTATGTTGTTAATGTGTGTATGTAATTTTTCTGACTCTTCCACCTCTTACAAACCTATTTTCTGTTTCATTTGTTCTGTTTTGAAGGATTGCTCTTTTTTCTTTTTAATGTTCTAGATGACCAAAACACTATTGGTTTTTACCCTTTTGCCTAAAGCTTTGATATCCTCACTTGATGTTCTGTGAATTCACTGTTTAATCTCTTAAGTGAAATAATAGTCCTGGTGACAAGCAATCTGTTGATTTAGAGGAAAGGCCCTGAAAAATACAGTATTGGAAACTAACTTTTCATATGCTGTTAGCTATTATTTTGCATCATGGGCTTCATGGGAAGAACATGTTGCATTTATTTTGTCTTTGTTAAAAGACTACTAGCCACAAGTTACTCTGATTGTAGTAACTATTTTATCAACCCACTTGATCTTTAAAAAATTAAATTTACATTCACAATTCAAAACAGTAAGCTGTCTTTCAGAAAATTTTTGAAGAATAAAAACATGAAGGAAAAAGTGGCCTGTGTAGGTAGGATTCCCTACACAGGACTTTTAGTTGTATCACCTCAAGAGATTTTGAAGTTTGTGATCAAGGTCTGTATATTATCCCAAACTTTATTAAGAATTGTTTTCTAATTGGTTATAACATTTTTCAATTAATAGTTTCAAAACAAATTGTTAATACAACTGTATAAAATGAACATAATTTTCTTCACTTGTATTTTTGTTATTGAGCAAGTTTATCAAAATAAATTGTCTACTAAAGAAACTAAAAAGGCTTCTATTACTTTGAAATAAGCTTCATTTAAAAAATTTATTCCTTATAGAGGTTTCACATATTCATAAGTGACACTTCCATGCCTCTTGGGTTGGTTTTGTTGTTGGCATTGGGGGGTGAGGGCGGTCCTTCCCTATCTTCTTCCACTCCCACTCTTTGCTCACCACTAGAGAAGAGTTGCTATTAATATTTCAGGACATGGATTAGGCCACGACTACCCATAAGAGTCACTCAACAATAAAAGACCACATATATGTGACTTTCCCTTCTGCATCATGCTTCCATGAGCTAGGAGAGAGAAACCAAGCCAAAGCCCTCAAGTCAGCCATCTTTCTCTTCTTTCTTCCTTGCACGTAGCCCCAAGTCCATCTTTGCTGCAGTCTTCTGTTTCTACTTTACTCCAGGCCAAAAGGTCATAGCTTTTAAGATCTTAAAGTATGGGCTGGAGGAGCAAATACAGAGGCCCAGGGACCATGTCACAGCTTAACTATAGCTCTCTCTGGGGGTGTCAAGATTAGCCCAACTGAATAATAATAAAATATTTACAGTTTGCTGCTCATTCTTCCTCGTGTGGCCCTTTGAGGACCCTCGTGGGGAATTGGAGGATTAAGACATGTTAAGATTTAGATGTTCTTGGGTTATAAGATTGAGGGGTTTCCTTGGAGGTGAGATTTGAAGTACTATGTCTGGGAAAGTTCCAGGCAAACTAGGATGAGTTGGTCACCCTACCCTATCTTCACACCATCTAAATCTTCTCCTGATTTGTAACACAGGTTAGAGGTTTTTGGAGGGTTATTTTCTATAAACATTATTGAATAGGTCACCTGGAAATTGTAATGGTAGATTTATGCTGAGCTGCTATGGTGGAGGGGACACTTTTTCTATTTGGTAATACCTTAGGAAAAGGTAACACAGTGGCTTTAAAAACAATAACATGGGTTCAAAAATACCTTATTTTGACTTATTCATCTATCATCTCTCTTCTAGCCACTATGAGAAGATTATAGGAAAAACACCAAGACTAGAGGACTCTGGGTTCCTTTTATGCAAAGTCAACTCTTCTGGGTCACAGTTACCCAGCAACAAAAATAAAGGTAGTTATTTATAAATGGTATTCAAGATAGAAAGCACAATGTATATTTTTTAAGAGTTTTGGTTCTTTTCCCAGGAGAAGAAAACACTGTGGGTTGGTATTTTCAAGCACATTCAAGGGTTTTACAAATCAGCCCCAGTTCCAGTCACACACAATCTAAGACCACCCAAGATAACATTTCAAGAAGAGATTTTTCACAAGACTATAAAATTTCAGAGCTGGATGAAATGTCAAAGAGCATGTCCAGTATTTCCACCTTCCAGGTAAAGAAATTGAGGCCTCAGACTTTTCCAAAGTCACTCAGCTAGATATCAGCAGAGCACTCGACATAGGAAAGAATGTCTTTGACATGTGGGCCTTAAACTTAAGACCAACATTCATATTCTGTAGCCATTGAACTAGTCTTCCTTCAACTGATAGCCATTCACTCCGATCCATCCAAATCAATTCTGCCAAAATACTCATAACACAAAAGAAAGCATATTATTTCTATGTTCACATTTCTGTCATTCCCACTGTCTACAGAATGAAATCCAAACTCCTTTAGCATAGCTTTGACAAGCTTTTGTGATCTGGCTTCAAGCTCTCTGTTCAGTCTTATTTCCCACCTCTCTTTCTCTTCCCTTCTTACTGAGAACCAGCCTGTTCTCCATTCTACATTCACTACAACCTGCTCCCTGCCCCAGCTGTGTCTGTACCACCTCTCTCAGTTTTAAGATTCTCCCATATTTGAAATATATCTAATCTTCTGTGCTCTGTGTCTCTCTTGCTTATGCTTCTGTAGCAGAAATTGCTAAACAGGAATAGACTGCCTGGATTAAATCTCAATTCCACCATTCCAACTGTGTGACCCTTAGTAAATCATGTAATTTATGTGAGCCTTGGTTTTTTCAGCTGTAGAGTGGGACTAATAATATTACCCACCTAATGGGGCTATTGTTGGTTTAAAAGAGATAAAGTTCCAAGCACATAGTAAGCATTCGAGTGTTAGTTGCTGATATTGTCATTACTAAGTGCTTTTGTATAACTGTATAAACTCTTGAATGCAAAGAATATGGCTTCCTCATTGTGTACTCCCTAGAGACCTGGCACAGTGCTTTATACACTGAATTATGAAAATTAAAGTTGGGGCTCCATGACAGGAAAATTATGAAACCTTATTTCCTGGAGATTTGAAAGACAGAGTCATCAATCTGCCAGGTTTGTTTCAGTGAACTTCTTTCTGAAGGCAGAGGCTTGCCCAAATCAGCCTTTATAAGGATGGTTACTTTATTGATAAGTATTTGGCTATATAATATGTCAGTTCCATTGACCTCCTTCGGATTTCCCTATGGACTCCAGATCCTTTACTACTGAACTCACAGGGCTGTAACACTGATACTCTACAGAGAGGACCAGGACGATGCCAGCACCCTGTTGATCCTGAGTGAACTCTCTGGAGGCCTCTTCAAGCTTGTGGGTTCTCTGCTGTCTTGAAGCCATCCATCCGTTTGACATGTTTTGCAAAGACTTGGTCCTGCCAAGATGGTTTTAATCATTTCAGCTAAAAGGAATGGACTCAAGGATTTCATCTCATTTTAGACGCAGTTGTCCTCAATTGGCCATTTTATGGCACTTGTAGTAAATATGGCCAGTGTATTTGGTCACTATTAAATCAATCCCCATTCATTATCCGTCAGGGCAAGTCAGTGAAGTAAATACTATGTTCTGACCTCTGGCACTCTTTCTCATGTTGTTTAAATATTTAATATTGTCCAAGGCAATTCAAGTATTTTCTTAAATAAAAAATATGAAAACTCTCATTCTTTTCCATTTCCTTTGTTCTCTATGACAAATGCAAAGAAGTTGAAGAATCAAAATCCTTTCCATAATAAATTGCTCTTTAAAAACTCACTTATCTAAGAAGGCTTTTGACTACCTCATCTTCTAAATGTTTTACTAAGGTAGGTAGTAAGCGGCAAAATGAACTTATTTGGTGCAGTCCCACCCTTACATGCACCACTTCAATACTTCACCTAGTTTCTGCCTTCAGGGTTATCAATAACTTTTTCTTGCCTTAAGTGCTATTGTGGAGAAAGAAATTATGACCCTGAACCAGGACACAGATTTTCTTTTTACAATAACATATATCTGTAGATTTTTTTTGAAAAACACAAAAATAATATAGGAAACAAAAAGTTCCCTCCTCCACAATCCACCTTCCAGAGATAACCATTGTTAACAGTTTATCAGGTGTTTTAACATTTTAACAGACATTTTACTGATCAGATTAACAAAAGCAAGATATTATCTATACCTGCCACTGCTTTTTTTTTTTGAGACAGGGTCTTGCCCTGTCACCCAGACTAGAGAAAGTGCAATGGCACAATCCTAGCTCACTGCAGCCTCAAACTCCTGGGCTCAAGCAATTCACCCACCTCAGCCTCCCAAGTAGCTGGGACTACAGGTGCATGCTGCCATGGCCTGCTAATTTAAAAAAAAAATTTTTTTGTAGAGATGGGGGTCTCAGTATGTTGACCAGGCTCATCTCCCAGTCTCCTGCCTTGGCCTCCCAAAGTGCTGGGAGCCACCCTGCCCAGTGGCTTTCTTTTTTGACTTAATTTGTGATGTAGATTTTTCTATGTCAGTAAATATAGAGCTTCCTCATTTTAAATGCATAGTATTCCATTTGATACATATCAAATATGTGTCTTCCCATTTTGATGTACATGAGGTTGCTTCCCGTTTTTTGTTATTGCAGATAATGCTGCTGTGAACTTAGGCCTTGGGTAACAAAAACTTCTCAAATGTCATAATAACCTGACATTCTAACGGAAGCGTATCAACTATTAAAGGAATTCCTATTTTCAAAAGCACTGTGGTTAAATAATAGTGGCATTCTCTACGTTTAGAGAAAGAAACAGTAAATTCATGTGTTATGTGCTTTCCCATATGTCATCTTAATCCTCTACCTGTGAAGTACAGAGTGGTGGTTTATAGACTACAAAACCAAGGATTAAAAGGCTGAACACCTTACTCCAGGTTCTGTAACTAGCAACTGGTGAATCTGGGTTTCACAGCCAGGCTCCCTGACTTCAGATCTAGGACTCCTGCTGTCCTGCATCACCAGTGTGGCTGGTCTAAAGGGAATAAAAATAACTTGTCCTGCTTGCATGATTCCTTGGCTCAAACATAAGCAGCTAAATCTATGGTTTGCTTCTTCTGGATGTGGAATGCAAACAACCATAAAAGGTGGTCCCTATTTAGAAACACTTTCCACTTTGTTGAAAGGAAAAGAAAAAGAAAAACCTCCCACTTATTGTTTGTGTCTAATCTTCCATCATGTCCCTCATTGTTGAGCTTTCTCTTTGTATTCATTGTTCACCGGTTTTTTGGTTTTGGTTTGGTTTTTGGCTGCTCACTGCAGCCTCGACCTCCTGGGCCACCATCCTCCCACCTCAGCCTCCCAAGTAGCTGGGACCACAGGTACACACCACCATTTGTGGCTAATTTTAAAATATTTTGTAGAGACGGGGTCTCACTTTGTTGCCCAGACTGGTCCTGAACTGGCCTCAAAGCAGTCCTCCCGCCTCAACCTCCAGAGATACTGGGATTACAGGCGTGAGCCACTATGCCCCAGCCCACTGGTATTTTATAGTGCTGACTTCCTTGATGGATGAAGCTAGATGAGGGCATTGATTTTACTGGGGCCCTTTCAGGATTCCAGCACCCAGGGAAATTTTCCCAAACCAGCTGCTCCTCACCCCTACTCCCAAAGCACTTAAAACTCAACTGGATCCCTTCTACTGAACTGGTAGGAATTAATGGGTTATTGGAGTACTCTTAAGTTGTACAAAAGTTCATGGTTCGAACATTTGGAAGCTCCACCCCACCCCCGACTAGTTGATCATCTGTCTACATGTTACTGCTGAGACATCAATTGTTGCAGGCTAAATGAGGTAGTAGTTTTACTGTGTTTGTCTCACCCTTGGGGAATGATAAACTTTGGTGAGCTGGGAACTCCTGTGTCTGCGGACTCTTCCCAGAAAGCACCAAGGACCCACTTTCTCTTAGAGATTGCCATCTTACCAAAGTATTGCCACCACACATGGAACAAGTCTCTACTCCCTCTGATTTTTAGATCTCTGATTTTTTTTTTTTTTTTTAAATCTGTCTGGGAGAGTATCTCCCCTTTGGCTTTCCTGAGAGGCATGTTTGCCTAGTACCATGGTCCCTTTGGTTTTATTTTAAAAAAAAAAAAAAAAAGGCTCTTTCTTTTTGGAAAAATTACTCCTTTCCTACCTCAGGTCATGTGGTTTCATGGAGCCGATTTCACCTTGGCTTCAGAGCTCGACACAGAAGCCAGGCTTGGCCGGAGTCATTGTGACAGATTCAGAAATTCGCATGGCATGTGACCAGCCTGGGACTTTGCTGGAACTCCTGGACAGAGGTGTTCTTCTCTTAGAGTTGCTAAGTTGTAGGGGAAAAGTTTGGCACTGCTGGCAGCCACACCTGAAGAGTCTCCTGATCAAGCCATCCTAGAAGAAAGGAAGCTGAGAAAGGAAGACAGTTCTGTCAACATCACTTTAGCTTTTGGATCAAGTCATCCCTGAAGCCAGAACTATCCCTGGATTCTTGTGTTATTTAAGAAAATAAATTCCTTTTTTTCCTTAAACCAGTTTGAGTTGGGTTTCTGTCTCTTTTAACTGAAATAATCTTTACACTCCCACTTTCCTCATGACATTAAACACATTCCTCACCTCCCCTGCTTTGGCATGTCACTTTAATCTTTTCGTTAGCTTAGGCTTTTACAAAAGACAGAAAAAAGTTACTTCAGGCTACTGCTTCTCAACCCAACCCAAAGCACCTGCTCCTGGTTTGAAATGGAGGAAAGAAAGAAGGCAAAACAAATTAATATCTGAAAGATATATCCCACCATACTCCTGGGCAATGGGACCACGCTAGAGCTCCTAAATAAAAGACCAGAGATGAGTTGACCCTGATCCATTTCCAAGAGCCTAAGGTAGGAGAAATGTCTGTTGTGCTCTGATGCTTTCCATGGGTGTCATCATGATCTGCATCCTGAAGGGAGCCAAGAAAGATGGTACCCACACAGCTTTCCTCTTGATGGATCTTACAGCTTGAAAGGCTTACTCTGCTTTATCCGCCTGGCAGAGATCTATTCAGAATGTGTGTTGTGTAGGCTCAAGTAGAAGAAAGCAGAAACAAAGAGTTTCCAGTGTTGGACTTTACTTCTATGCACAGTGTTGAAAACTCATATATCCAGGAAGCAAAGAAAGGTGTGAGGGTGGTAGATGACCTGCTTGGGGTTCCCGTGCCTAAAAGAAAAAAAGATGTCAAAATTAGCCAGCCCCTTCCACCCAAAATTTCCATCAAGATGGGCACAAGGACCCTCATCTCTTGTTCACAGAGTAGCCATTGGTTGCTCACAGCCCCTTGGGACCTCCTTACCTCTTTCTGATCTTCCTCATTTTCTGCCGTATTGGTGCTGGCCACATAACAAATGCCATGGACTTATACATGGTGTTCTCAACCCCCGGTGACCAGTGGTTAATAAGCAGTTTCTACTTTGAGCATGTTGGTTGTTTCTGACCTGGCCTATAGGCATGGCTGCTGGGGTCCACATCTGAAGGGTGTTCCCTACCATATGATAACTACCACAGGTGGCATATGTTCTTTATTTTTGAGACAGGGTCTTACTCTGTAGCCCAAGCTAAAGTGCAGTGGTGTGATCATAGCTCACTGTAACCTTGAACTTTTGTGCTCAAGCAATCCTCCCACCTCAGTCTTCCAAGTAGCTGGGGCTACAGGTACAAGCCACTGCACCTGACTAATTTTTATTTTATTTTATTTTTGTAGAGACGGAGTCTCACTGTGTTGCCCAAGCTGATCTCAAATTCCTGGCCTCAAGCAATCCTCCCGCCTCAACCTCCTAAAGTGCTGGGATTACAGACATGAGCCACCACCCAACCTTATGCTCTAACTGATAAAAGTTTATAAAACTTATAAAACTCTCAGAAAGTGAAAACTGATTTGAGAAATGTCCTGGATTCGAAAAACTAACTGCAGATCCTTTAGCAGCTTGCAAGTTGGTTGACTTCGGAGACATTAATTACTTTGTCTCTCTTGACCACTATAAAAGAAGGGTTTAGAGAGGTTACCAGCTATGGGCCAAGAACTAGTTACATCATAATCACCTGGGGCCATTGTTGAACATGTGCATTCCCACACCTTTTCACAGTTCTGAATCAATCTCCTGAGTGGGAATATTTTCTTAGCAAACAATCCAGGTGATTCTCGTGGGCACCCGGGCTTAGGAACCACGGTGGCAGATGATCTCTTCTGATGCAAAGAGGTCATTGAGCTTGGCTATATTAGCCAGGTTTAGGTGGGGCTGGACCAGGCAGGGATAGGGGACTGTCTGACCTCTCCCAAGGATTGTGTTCAGGGAACCCAAGGGAGTCTGAGGAGGAAGAGAAAGTTACCACCTTTGCCACACGTGGCAGAGTTCTCTGGAAACTTTCCTCAGTTCCTACCACAGGAAGGCCACGGGCACCAGGGCTTTACTGGCCTAAACCATAGTTCTGTGCTGACTGAGAGGTTCTGAAATTTGAAAAAAGGTCTAAATCCTGCTTCCAGGTTTTTGTGAAGGTGGAGGAAAGCAGAGTGACCTAGGAGAAGTGGTTATCAACAACAGAGCGGTGACTTCTTCCCTGGAGTGAGGAAGGTTTTCCCTTTCCCTGCCCTGAGCTGCAGTGGTGCAGTCTGTTACCTTGGAGACCAGCTAACACATTCCCACAGGGCAAGCTTCACTGCTGAGTTGCTTGGAGGAGCTTGGAGAAACCAGAAGTGAGATCTAGGAGAAGCAAGGCCCTGGAGTGCCAGGAACCCTTCTCCTAAAGATGGAGAAATAAACAAAGAAATACAGGTGAGGGTGCGCGTCACAAGGGTTGACAGGGGTGGTGACAGAGGGGGTGGGGGAGGCCAGATGCTAAGCTCTGGACTGAGTGACAAGATTGAGGTAGGCTGGGGTGTGAGGCATCCACTCCCTACATGCTGAGCATTGGGCTAAATGCTGGGGGTGCCACTAGACAAGGAAGTCATGGAGCCGGTCTGGGAGACAGGCCATGACAACTCCGTATGACAAAGTGAAGGGGCAGCGACGGGAGGACTTCCACAGGAGGAATGGTTTCCTCCCTGGGGGACTGGGGACAGTGAATGGGGTTCAGGAAAGACTCCTATTATTATTATTTTCACCCAATAATCAAGGTTCCCTCTCTCCCTTGGACCAAAATGCCATCTGCCCTGGACTGGTTTGTTCTTTTCCTCTCCTGCAATCACCCCCCAGTGTAATTCAGCTCACCTTTGCCTAAACTCTGGACCTGCTCTGAATGCATTTATTCATCAAATGTTTTTTGAGCAGCTACTATGTTCTAAACTCTATTTTATGCAAAAATATCCTAGCAGTGAACATTACTGTCCCGGCCCAAATGGATCTACTTCTAGTATGTTTATTTGGGAGGGGTGCGCAGAGGTTCAAACAGTAAGTAACTAAATATAGAGAAATTATAAAACAAGTAAATAAGTAAATATATAGAACGTATTTACTTATAAGTAAATAAGTGAATATATATAGTGAAACATGCTGTGGGGAAAAATAAAGGCAGGTGGAGGAGGTGCTGTTTGAGTTAAAGTACTCACAGAAGACCTCTCTAATAAGATTTCATTTGAGCAAAGGCCTAAGGGAAAGAGCTGCGTCCTGTTC
>NC_045450.1:20359424-20360504 GCF_002776525.5 Piliocolobus tephrosceles
TTTTTTTTTTTTTTTGAGACAGAGTCTTGCTCTGTCACCCAGGCTGGAGTGCAGTGGCGCGATCTCAGCTCACTGCAAGCTCCACCTCCCGGGTTCATGCCATTCTCCTGCCTCAGCCTCCCAAGTAGCTGGGACTACAGGCGCCCGCCACTACGCCTGGCTAATTTTTTTTGTATTTTTAGTAGAGACAGGGTTTCACCATGTTAGCCAGGATGGTCTTGATCTCCTGACCTCGTGATCCACCCGCCTCGGCCTCCCAAAGTGCTGGGATTACAGGCATGAGCCATCATGCCCAGCCGGCATTCTGCATTTTTATAGTACTTCGTATTTCACAAAGCACTTCTACTTTCTCAATTTCATTTAATCCTCTTGATAATGGTGTTGAAGTAGGCAGGTCAGTTACTGCTGTCCCCATTCCATTCTGAAGATGAAGAAACCAAAGGTTCAGCACTTTTGTTGTTGTTGTTGTTTGTTTTTTTGTTCGTTTGAGACAGAGTCTGACGCCTTCACCCATGCTGGAGTGCAGCAATGAGATCACAGCTTACGGCAGCCTCAAACTCCTGGGCTCACGTGACCCTCCCACTCCATCCTCCCCGGTAGCTGGGACTACAGGTGCATACCACCATGCCCAGCTAATTTTTTTTTTTTTTTTTTTTTTTTTCAGTGTACGGACAGAGTCTTGTTATGTTGGTCAGGCTAGTCTCAAACTCCTGGGCTCAAGCAATCTCCCTGCCTCAGCTTCCCAATGTGCTGGGATTGCAGGCATGAGCCATTGCACCCAATCCCATGCTCTTTCTGGAGCACTATTTTGTTTTGTTATTTTTATGCATTTCAACACCTTCTCCATCAGCCTGCACCAGTCACCGCAGAATCTAGTCGTGCAATCCTCTGAATTCATTAAGAGCTGTTAATCACTGACTGGAAAGAGGGAAGTGAGACACTACGGGGTGGCCAGTGTTCATGAGGCATTTCTATTTCAACAGTCTCTGCCATTAGAGTCTCCCAGGACAGCTTGCTGAAGTAAAGCCGTGTGTGTGTGTGTGTGTGTGTGTGTGTGTGTGTGTGTGTGTGTGTGTGTGT
>NC_045450.1:20360514-20388363 GCF_002776525.5 Piliocolobus tephrosceles
TGTGTGTGTGTGTGTGTGTGTGTGTGTGTGTGTGTGTGTGTGTGTGTTTTAAAGCATTGCCACATTATCCTGGTGCTTCCCAGAAAACAAAGCATCCTCTGAATAAAAGATTAGAGACCTGAAAGAGAAAAGCAAGTTGCCAAACCATTATGAGGCTGTTTAATTTCATGATTTCACAAGAACACACACTCTAATGTTTAAGCTGCAACTTTATTCAGAGTCTCTCACTTGCTGTGTCTTAGCTGGTATTTTTTTTGGTTGCAGATAACAGAAAGCTAAAGGAGCTAGCTGAAGCAAAAAAAGGTAGAGAATTCTAAGAAACAGTATCTCATGGGTATCTCATGGAACCCAAGAGCAGAAAGTCACGTCTCACACGTGCCTGGCATATATAATTAGAAATTCAAGAACCAAGGCAGGTTGGGCATGGTGGCTCACACCTGTAATCTCAGCACTTTGGGAGGCCAAGGCAGGTGGATCACCTGAGGTCAAGAGTTTGAGAACAGCCTGGCCAACATGGTAAAACCCTGTCTCTACTAAAAATACAAAAATTAGCTGGGCATGGTAGTGGGCGCCTGTAATCCCAGCTATGTGGGAGGCTGAGGCAGGAAAATCACTTGAACCCAGGAGGTGGAGTTTGCAGTGAGCCAAGATCACGCCACTGCACTCCAGCCTGGGGGACAAGAGCAAGACACTGTCTCCAAAAAAAAAAAAAAAAAAAAGAGCCAAGTGAGTTTTTCAACCTCCTGGCCCTTCACCTTCCCTTCTCAAAATATTTATCAAGTGTCTACCAGTCCCTGCTCTTATGTAACTTACAGTGTAAGGAGAGAGACACACAAATTTTTTAAAATCCCACTAATGAATGTATCATTCCAAATTAAAATACCTGCCCTAAAAGAGCATAGTTCTATGAAAGTCTGTATAAAGCAAAGGAAACCGAAATAGAATGGGATGCTGGAGATTTCCTGGAAGAAATGATATTTGAGCTAAAATGCCAAGATGATTAGGGTAGGGGAGAAGGAGAAGAATGTTCCAGAGCAAAGAAGCAGCACATGAAAAGGCCCTGTGGTTAAAGGAACTAGAGAATTCCAAGAACTGGAAAGGGAGGCCCTTGTGGAACACAGAGGAGAGCAGTGGTGAAGTGGGAAATCTAGAGGGGTAGGTGGGAGCAGCCAGACCTTGAGGGTCCTCAGATGCCATCTGAAGGATCTCAGTCTTCATCCTAGAAATAGAGAAGGCTTTGATCAGTTTTAAGCAGCAGGGAGAAAAGGGGGTGTAACATCGGATTTGCGTGTGGATTTTTGTTTATTTTTTAGAGACAGAATGTCCCTCTGTCACCCAGGATTGAGTGCAGTGGCATAATCATAGCTCACTGCAGCCTTAAACTCCTGGGCTCAAGCAATCCTCCTGCCTCAGCCTCCCAAGTAGATGGGACTACAGGCACATGCCACCACACCTGGCAAATATATCTTTATTTTGTTTATAGAGATGGGGTCTCGCTGGGTTGCCCAGGCTGGTCGTGAACTCCTGGCCTCAAGTGACCTCCTGCCTCAGCCTGCCTCCCAAAGTGCTGGGATTATAGGTGTAAGCTACCGTGCCTAGCACCTTGATTACTTTCTATCACATCCTTTTAGTTCCTTCAGCACTTTCCACAATTTGTAATTATTTTATTTAGTTTTTTAATATCAGTCTCCCCCTCTAGAATATAAGCGCTGGGAGGACAAGGACAATGTCTATCTTAGTGGTTCACAACTAGGGACAATTTTGCTGTCCATGAGATATTAAGCAATGTCTAGAAACATTTCTGATTGTCACACTGGGAAAAAGTGCGGAGGGATGCTACTGATATCTAACAGGTAGAGGCCAGGATGCTGCTAAACATCCTACAATACATAGGACGGCCCCCACAGCAAAGAATGATCCGGTCCAAGAGTTAAAGTGTTGAAGTTGAGAAAGCTTTATCTTGTTCCATTGTATCCTCAGCACCAGGCACAATGCCTGATACCTGGTAGGTGTTCAATAAGTATTTACTGAATGAATTAAGTAAAGAAGGGTTGGCTGGGCACAATGGCTCACTCTTATAATCCCATGACTTAGGGAGGCTGAGGAGGATCTCTTGAGGCCAGGAGTTCGAGGCTGCTATAAGTTATGTTAGCACCACATTACCTCAGCCTTGGTGACAAAGCAAGACCTTGTCTATAAAATTTTAAAAAATGACCAGGCATGGTGACTCATACCTCTAATCCCAGCCTAGGTGGGAGGATCACTTGAGCCCAAGAGTTCGAGACCATTCGAAGCAACATAGTGAGACCCCGTCTCTACAATAAACAGAAAAAAATAGCTGGGCATGGTGGCTTGTGCCTGTAGTCCCAGCTACTTGGGAGGCTGAGGTGGGAGGATTGCTTGAGCCTGGAAGGTCAAGGCTACAGTGAGCCATGACTGGGCCACTGTACTCCAGCCAGGGCAACTGAGTGAGACCTTATCTCAAAAAAAAATTAATTTAAAAATGTAGAAAAGTGTTGTGCTGAATATAGATACCCCCCAAAACTATTGTCTGTGTGCCACATTTATCCTGTTTTCTGGTATTCTTTCCTTCTTTAGGAAAATAAGCATTGGGTGTTTTGCAATGGCTACACAAACTAGTCATGTCTTCCATGGCCAAGAAAATATGCTTCTGGAAAACCATTGGTAAGCATAGTTCTCTGATTTTGCAAATGAAAACACAACAGCATTTTGCTCATGGGAGCTGAGGGTGAGACTGGGTCATTGAATCTTCTTAGAGCCACCGGAGGGCTTTAGTTATCTAAATGATAAAATATCTCATGGAACTGGAGTCCACATTTTATCAGGACTCTGCAGGAACCCTTCTCAGTTACTGCACAGAAAAATGTTTCTAGAATCCTTGTAGGGACTAAGGCAAAGAGAGGAGGCACTGGGGATGTCAAACCAATCAATGCCCAGTGCACAGGCATTCATCAAATTACTTTATGTTTTGTAGCATTAGGAGAAACACTGGCAGAGATTCAGAGAAGTCACTAAAGCAGAAGAATGTGAATGGACTTGGTCAGAATTCAGACAATGGATTACTGGTTACACACGTTAACCAGACACAGGACTTACTGGTAAAGACCATGGCACTTTAACTGGGTCGTGATACTACAAATCATTCAGGGAATGCAGAATGTGCTAAATTCTGGGGATTTCTTCCTTCTCATAGGATTCTAGAACTGAAAAAGATTAATTAAGCATTTATCTCTAATCCTCTGCCTTTAGAAATGACTGAAGAATCTCTCTGTTTATATAGAAATTGTATAGCCTATTTGGCCATGTCACTAAATATTCAGGAGCATGTGAAGACTCTGATCATGCTATCAAGGCCTGAAGTCTTAAGCATTTGATTCTAAAATTCCCCTTCCTGAGATTTGCTTTGCTTTTGAGATTCCCCGAAATCTAGATTCAGAAATCCATTTCAGGAAGTGCTGTTGGACAAATGGGGCATAATAGGAGAATAAACCTCTTACCAGACTATGATTTTAGGCTTACCTTCAATGGGCCTTCCCAAGAGGGTGAGTGGATTATCTAGAACTCAGAATTCATTCTAACAGGGAAACAATGGCAATCAGTGGTTGCCATGTTCAAGCAAGGCTAGTGCACAACCATGTACCTAACCCACACTAGAGTTTAAATATGATACCTTTGAAATGATAGTCAAAAACAATCCAGTTATAATGCTGGCAATTAAACAATCAGAAAAATACTCATGATTTACTTAGATTCTGGCATTTACAGGAAAGCAAGTTTAATTAAAGGAGATGAGGAAAGGTTGATAGAGTTTTGAGATTCTGAAGAAGTCTTGTAATGAGTTCAGATGTTGATGACATGCATCTTTCCTCTAATTTTATATCAAAATGCATGACTTCCCAGGTGTACACAGGATCATTCTCATATTTATCAGCCACAGCTGGGGCCTCCTTTGCCTTGCAGATGAACCTGAAGGAAAGAGGGAAAGGATTGCTCCAACACAAAGATCTTACCATTCTCTATGCAAATGAGCTAGTTGAGTTACATAATCAGCATGGCCTAAAGTCAGAATCCATAATGTGTTTAATAGTGTGTCTTCAAGTATGAATAATACAAAATCTGTGTCCTAAAACGTGACATCATTTCAAAAGCAAAACAGATGGAAGAAAGGTGAATTATTAAGTCCACCATGCTCACCAGGCACGGTGGTTCACATCTGTAATCTCAGCACTTTGGGAGGCCTAGATGGGAGGATCGCTGGAGTCTAGAAGTTTGAGGCCAGCCTGGACAACATGGTGAAACCCTGTTTCCACCAAAATAAAAACAAATACACAAATTAGTGAGGTATGGTGGCACATGCCTATAGTCCCAGCTACTTAGGAGGCCTAAGAAAGAGGATCACTTGAGCCTGGGAGGCTGAGGCAGCAATGAGCTGAGATTTTGGCAGTGAGCTGAGATTGTGGCACTGCACTCCAGCCTGGGCAATAAAATGAGACCCTGTCTCAAAAGAAAAAAAAAAAGTCTACCATGCTCAGTGTTTCCAACGAGGGAGAGGGTTGAGTCTGAAAGGTGAGAAGAGTGACATCTAGTGTCCATGTGATAGAGAGCTGTGTTTCCCTAGATATGCGACAGAGACCTATGGTTTTAGATGGTGCCTTTCAAGGGCAGGACATTTGTTAGCATAGAATCACACAATGAGAAAATAATCTGGCCCCTCAGTCCTCTCACTCCTTCATGGAGATGGTCACAGTTTGGTGCTAGTTTAGAGAGACAACATAGTACCATGGTTAGAAGCATGACTTGAGCTTCACAGCCTGGGTTTGAATTCCACATCTGCCACTTTCTAGCTGCATGACCTTGGACTGATTACCTAAATTATCTGTACCTCAGTTCCCTGGTAAGCAAGATGGGGTTATCATAATGGAACCTACTTTGTAAAATTAAATGAGTTAATATATGGAAAGTGCTTAACATGTAATAAGTGCTATCTAAGTATTTCCAGTAATTGTAAGAGTGTTTTTCACACTTCTTCAACACTTGCTAATTTCCCTTTGAGACAGAGGGCAGAGCAGACCTCAGGCACAGAACTTAAGGCAAGGTCACTTGAGCCCAGAACTTCGAAGCTGCAGTGAGCTACGATCACACCGCTGCACTCCAGCCTGGGTGACAGAGCGAGGCCCTGTGTCTAAAACAGGCAAACCAGGGGGCCAGGTATGGTAGCTCAGGCCTGTAATCCCAGCACTTTGGGAGGCCAAGGCTGGTAGATCACTTGAGGTCAGGAGTTTGAGACCAGCCTAGCCAAAATGCTGAAACCGTGTCTCTACTAAAAAGACAAAAATTAGCCAAGCGTGGTGGCACATGCCTGTGATCCGAGCTACTCGGGAGGCTGAGGCAGGAGAATCACTTGAACCCGAGAGGCAGAGGTTGCAGTGAGCCAAGATCATGCCACTGCACTCCAGCCTTGGTGACAAGAGTGAAACTCCGTCTCAAAAAAAAAAAAAAGATAGGATCAGTCTGAGTTGGCCCCCGTTGGGTATCTGTGTGAAGGGAACCTCTTCCTTCCCTCTCTTTCCACTTCTCTGTTTGACTCTGGCTTTTGTCTTGCAGAGGCTGCAGGCGAGCGAGACCCAGTCTTCAGATTGGGAGGACTCTGAAGACTGGCTTTCGGCTCACAGTTTAAAGTGTCAGAAGCTCACCTTGGCTGACCTGATAAGCCAGGGCACAGAAGTGCTGTAAGTCTGAAGCTGTTCCCCACAACCCCCACAGCTGCAGCAACACATGTGCAGCCCCCTGGGCCCGAGAGACCCCCTCATAAGGCTTTGCTTCTTCAGGGAGGAGGACACCAATGTTGTGCAGAAAATACGTTTCTCCACCCAGATCATCCACCACTTTGAGTCAAAGCTTTCTGAGTAAGTATGTTTCTTAGCATCCTCCCAACACCATGGAGCTCAAGAATTAGGTCATTTTGGTCTGGGCATGGTGGCTCATGCCTCTAATCCCAGTACTTTGGGAGGCCGAGGCAGGTGGATCACTTGAGGTCAAGAGTTTGAAGCCAGGCTGGCCAACGTGGTGAAATCCTGTCTCTACTAAAAATACATATTTTTTAAATTAACCAGTCCTGGTGGTGCATGCCTGTAATCACAGCTACTCGGTAGGCTGAGGCAGGAGAATCGCTTGAACTCAGGAGGTGGAGGTTGCAGTGAGCTGAGATCACGCCATTGCACTTCAGCCTGGGCAACAAAAGCATAACTGTCCCAAAAAAAAAAAAAAGAATTATGTCGTTTCGGTAGCCTGGAAGTAACTTTGTTCAAACAGCAATATCTGTGAGACCTTGGGCAATAGAGTGGGACCCTGTCTCAAAAAAAAAAAAAAAAAAAAAAGTCTACCACCCAGGGAGATGGGCAGGTCTCTTCCCACTTCTAGCCCCAATTTCCTCTTTTCTCAAATAGAAAGGTTGGACCAGATTAATGTCTGTCAGCCTTTTCAAATCCATAGTCTAGGGCCACGCATGGTGGGCCATGCCTATAATCCTAGCGCTTTGAGGGACCAAGGTGGGAGGATCACTTGAGCCCAGAAGTTCGAGGCTGCAGTGAGCTATGATCACAACACTGCACTCCAGCCTGGGCAACAGAATAAGACCCTATCTCTAAAAAAATATAAAATGAAATCCATAGTCCCTTGGATGACACAGCTTCATCTGGTGTTTAATGGTTAAGAGTAATGACTTTCAATGTCAAATTGATTGCGTTCATACCTTTGCAAATATATGGCAAAAATGTGCATGCATCCCCACTCCTAAACCAGGTTTTGATAGCACATGTGTATTAGTCCATTTTCATGCTGCTGATAAAGACATACCCGAGACTGGGCAATTTACAGAAGAAAGAGGTTTAATGGACCCACAGTTCCACATGACTGGGGAGGCCTCACACTCATGGCAGAAGATGAAGGAAGAGCAAAGGGACATCTTACAAGACAGCCAGCAAAGAGAGAATGAGAATCAAGAGAAAGGGGTTTCCCCTTATAAAACTATCACTCTCAAGCCAGTTAACCAAAAGTTGATTGCTGAATGGCCATTCATGGAATGATCAATTGCTCAAATTTCTCAAAACCATTGAACTGTAGAATTTATAGTAACTTTTATTAGGTTGGAAGCTGAAACAGGTTTTAAAGAATTCTGCAATATTTTGGTTTATCAGTTTTAATTGTGAATCCAGCATTTTAAGGAATGTTCAAGTCTATTTAGCTAATTGGTCATTTGGCAAATTGATTTTCAGAAGATTGGCTTTCAGTAAATTGACTTTTAGCAAATTGAAGGTAACAAATCCTGTTGTTATCTTCATGTTGGAGATGGTGAAACTGGGGCTCAGAAAGGTTACCACACCTGTCCAAGGTCACACAGCTAGTAGATGGCAAAGCTGGATCTTGAACAAAACATGTTTTCTTATAAAGTTCATCTTCAGCTGGTCACAGTGGCTCACGCCTGTAATCGCAACACTTTGGAAGGTCGAGGCGGGAGGATCGCTTGAGTTCAGGAGTTCGAGACCAGCCTGGGAAAAATGATGAAACTCCAACTCTACAGAAAATATAAAAATTAGCCAGTTGTGGTGTTGTGCATCTGTAGTTCCAGCTACTTAAAGGCTGAGGTGAGAGGATCACCTGAGCCAGGGGAGGTTGAAGCTGCAGTGAGCCATGATCGTACCACTGCACTCCAGCCTGGGCAACAGAATGAGACCCTGTCTCAAATAAAAATAAGAAGATAAAAATAAAGCTCATCCTCTTAGCTCTATTCATAACTCATGTATCCCTTATGACTCTATCTACCACCCACTACCCCATGATCTCATTTCCAAAGACCTCTTTTGTCCCTCTCTAGGCCCCCAAATCTCACCTGCCCCCAGTGAGGACAAGTCAATTAAATTCAAGTGACTGAGTCCTTACCTTGTGCACATGATATATGCTAGTCTCCAGCCAGGCATGCAATAAGGCAGCTTCCAGAAGGTCCGCCAGCTACGAGTATATAGGTGCCGCTCTACTGGTGGCACAGTGCACAGGATAAATGACAATGGTTTGGTGGATCAAGCGGTGGAATCAGGCCCTCCGGGACTACTTTTCAGAAACTAGGTTCTTTGTTAATCAATCCAGTAGAAATGATTGCTTAACTGCCTCTGTTGTGCCTTTATGATCAGTTTCCAGGAGACTAGGAACAATTTCTTCTGAGAAGACACAGATTGAGCAAGTGCAAGGGTGGTCTTCCAACTTTCTCATAAGAACACCCTCCTCCATCCTCCACAGACCTGTCCACAGCCAGCAGAATGAACACAGAGTGAGCTATGTGGAGAAAGGAGATGAAGTTAGACGAGCAGGTTGAAGTCCGGGAGGGCCTGATTCCACCGCTTGATCCACCAAACCATTGTCATTTATCCTGTGCACTGTGTCACCAGTAGAGCAGCACCTATATACTCGATCCCTTTTGCAATCCCCTTATACCTAGTGCCCTAGCAAACCAAGTATCTTCAGTTTTGTCTTTGCTTGATTTTGCCCAGGCTTGAGTACAGTGGAACAATCATAACTCCATGCAGCCTTGAACTTCTGGGCTCAAGTGATCCTCCCACCTCAGCCTCCTGAGTAGCTGGGACTGCAGGCATGCACCACCATATCCAGCAAATTTTTGTATTTTTTGTGGAGGCAGGGTTTCACTAGGTTGCTCAAGCTGGTCTTGAACTCCTGGCCTCAAGTGATCAAGTCAGCCTCCTGAGTAGCCAGGACTATAGGCGTGCACTACAGTGCACTTAAAATGTTCACCACCTTCTTCCAAGACCCTATGCACGTTTAAAAAAAAAAAAAAATTATTCATACCTGCCTTTTGTGTATGTAAGTGGCTGTTGTTGCTCAGTGAGGACATTGACCTTGGGTGATGAGTCTTTCTGATGTCTTGACAGAACTATTGAAGTCTATCAAGAGAGAATTCAGTGGCTCACAGAAAACAGCAAGAAGGTAAAGGCATAGGTTTAATTCTTTGCCCCCTTTCACTCATTCCATCTGTATTTGTTAGAACCCTGTCAGTTGCAAATGATAGACCTCCAGTGTAAATTGGCTTAAGCTAAAAAAGGCATTTACTAACCTACGTAAATGAAAACCCAAGCCACAGCTGGATCCAGGTGCTCAGATGATGTCACCTCTATGCCTGTGGGCTCTGCTTTCCTCTGAGTTGGTTTTATTCTCGGGACATCTCTCTTCAGGCATAGGAAGGTGGTGATCAGCAGCTCCAGTAGAAAGGAACCTCACTTCCTGTTCCCTACACAATTTCCAAATCCTGGGATTGACTCCCATTGACCAATTTACACCAATCAACATAGCCAAGGAGATGAAATATACTATCTGACTAGGCCTGGAACTAGTGTTCACTTCTAGGGCAAAAAAAAAAAAAGACATGGGGGAAGGGGAAAGAGACTAGGGGTTAGCCCCCCAGCCCTCATGGACTGAGAAAGGGAGACAGATGGTTGCATGTGGAAGGCCAGAGCACTGTTACCAGAAGGGGGAACGGGTACTGGGCAGGTGAGAATGTAGATGTGCACTAGGCATTTAACTTCAGACCCACAATGAGATTTAGAAGACTAAGGCTGATCATCTGGATATCACTTTTCTTAAAAGTTTGATTAAGGGCTGGGCGTGGTGGCTTATGCCTGTAATCCCAGGTCACTGGGAGGCCTAGGTAGGTGGATCACCTGAGGTCGGGAGTTCAAGACCAGCCTGGCCAACATGGTGAAACCTTGTCTCTACTAAAAATACAAAAAAGTAGCTGGGTGTGGTTGTGCATGCCTGTAATTCCAGCTACGCGGGAGGCTGAGGCAGGAAAACTGCTTGAACTCAGGAGGTGGAGGTTGCAGTGAGCCGAGATCACGCCATTGCACTCTAGCCTGGGCGACACAATGAGACTCCATCTCAAAAACAAACAAAAACAAAAAACAAAAAAACCCCACAAAAGTTTGATTAAGGGCTAGGCGTAGTGGTGTACACCTGTAGTCCCAGCTACTTGAGAGGCTGAGGCAGGAGGATTTCTTGAGCCCAGGAGGCTCAAGGCTGCAGTGAGCTATGATTGTGCCACTGCACTCCAGCCTGGGTGACAGAGCAAGACCTGTCTTTGAAAAAAAAATTTTTTTTAATTAAATGTTTTTCTCAGAACCCAAGGGTAGAAGAGTGATCATGGGCAAATTAACCTTTGATTTGCTTTCTTATTTGTTTTAGCTTAATTGCCATCAACTGGCACTTTTCTGGCTTCCCGTTTGCTTCCAACGGGAAGAGTTCCAATCTTCAACTCTTGCTTTAAACCCTGGGAAAAGCAGATGCTGAAAGTCATGCTGCCTACTCCCAATCCCCACCTCTACCCAAGACCAGTGGGTAACAACATAGTGCTAAGCCTGCCTGTCCTGCCAATTCCAGGGTGTGGTCTACATCTCAGATCCAGAACCTCCTTCACTCGCTTGGACAAGTTGAGTCAGCAGATGCTTGTCTGCGGCTATAGCTGGACCCCTCTGGTTGCCCATGGTAACAGGCAGAGAGACCCCAGAGGAATGAAATCCTCCCATACTCCATAGGCATCCATGTAGCACATGCTGCTCTTACCGACCCACCCCCATCACCCCATCCTGGCACCTTTGTCAAAGATGGCGGGGATCGATAGCCCCTTCTTCCTGCCACCCCTTTCTGACAGAGCTACAGAGAAACCATGGAAGAGCCCAGGGAAGCGATCACCTGTGAATCAGCTCACCGGCTCCCTGGGTGTTAAGGCAGGCAGCCTGAGTGATGGCCAGATAATCGCTGGTCACCGTTCCTGCTCTGCTCTCTCACTAAGGCCCTAGCAAGTGGCCTCGCTTCTCTGGATCTGTGTCTGCAGAGGATAAGGAGAAGTTATAAACTAGTGGCATGCAGGCCAAATCTGGCCCACAGCCATGCTGTTCTGGGCTCCCTAGTTTTAAATATTTTTCAAATTAGTTGCCAAGATTTTTAAAATCCTGATATTTCACTTTCATGTCTGCTATCAGATTTCTCTTGAAAAATGAGAATATCTGGTATTACCCGGCTCCAATTGCCTCTTACATACTTGTCCAGTTATTTCTATGGAATAAATGTCTAGAACTTCAATGGCTAGGTTTAGGGAATGAATGTTTTCAATTCCAAAAGCTGTAAAGTCCTCATGGCAGCTTGTTTTTTTTTTTTTGTTTTTTTTTTGTTTTTGAGACGGAGTTTTGCTCTGTCGCCCAGGCTGGAGTGCAGTGGCTCGATCTTGGCTCACTGCAACCTCCACCTCCTGGGTTCAAGCCATTCTCCTGCCTCAGCCTCCTGAGTAGCTGGGACTACAGGCGCCCGCCACTGCGCCCAGCTAATTTTTTGTATTTTTAGTAGAGACGGGGTTTCACCGTGGTCTCGATCTCCTGACCTTGTGATCCGCCCGCTTTGGCCTCCCAAAGTGCTGGGATTACAGGCGTGAGCCACCACACCCGGCCGGCAGCTTGTTTTTAATTTAAAAGAAATGGAATTGGCTCTAGATTTCAGCTTCTTGCCTCCAGACTGGCAATACCCTAGAAAGCCTTGTGCCATATTTGGGTCATGAATTCAACAAACACATATTGAGTCATTGTATAACAGACATTGTTCTAGGACTGAGACTACCAACATGACCAGTACTTGCTAAAGGAATGGTTCACTGGGGGAAAAAAACCATGACTAATACTAAGGTCCTGTCTTCATGGAGCTTACGTGCTGTAAAAAGAAACAAAGCTGAGTAAGGGAACCAAGAGTGGAACAGAAGGACTATTTAAATGGAATGGTTTAGGCCAGACATGGTGGTGCACACTTGTAATCCCAGCACTTTGGGAGGCCAAGGCAGGCGGATCACTTGAGGTCAGTAGTTTGAGACCAGCCTGGCCAAAATGCTGAAACCCCGTCTCTACTAAAACCACAAAAATTAGCCAGGCGTGGTGGTGGGCGCCTGTAATCCCAGCTACTCAGGAGGCTAAAGCAGGAGAATTGCTTGAACCCAGGAGGCAGAGGTTGCAGTGAGCTGAGATCATGCCACTGCACTCCAGCCTGAGAGACATAGTGAGACTCCCTCTCAAAAATAAAATAAAAAATAAATAAATGGAATGGTTGAGGATACTCACTCTGAAGAGGAGACATTTGAAAAGGCACCTAAAGAAAGTGCAGAGGTGAGCCCTGCCAATATTTTGGGGAGAATGTTCCAAGCAGAGGAGACAGCAAGTCCAAAAGTCTTGAGGCAGGAACCAGCTTGGTATGTTCCAGAAGCAGCACATGGGCCAGTGCAGCAAGCACAGAGTGAGCTATGTGGAGAAAGGAGACAAGGTTAGATGAGCAGGTTGAAGTCCAGGAGGGCCTGATTCCAAAGATGAAGGCCTTAATAAAGCCGGGGAGTGACCTGATCTGACAAGTTTCAAAAGAATCACACTGGCTGCTGCATAACTTGACTATACAGGGGGTAAAAGTGGAAACAGGACAACTGCGCTGGCTGAGAATGATGGAGGCTTAGACTCAAGCTCTAGGGTCGACAGAATGAGATATGGTAGATTCAACGCACAATTGGAAGGTAGGACCAGCAGAACTTGCCGATGGATTAGATAGGTTTGGGGCCAGAACACCTGGGCCAGTGTTGAATGGCATTTACTGAGATGGGGAAGGCTGAGGGAGAAACAGACTTGAGAAGGAAAACCAAGAGGTCTTGTTTTGGACATGTGAAGCCTGAAGGGCTTAGTAGACTTCCAGACAGAGAAGCGGAACAGGATGTTGGGTGCACAGGTCTGAAGTTCCAAGAGAAATCTGAAGATGGACCTCAGATAATTATTAGTGTTTGGATGGTATTCAAAGGCATGACACTCAGATCACTTAGGAGGTGATCAAAGAACAGTGGTTCTCCACCAGGGGAGACTTTGCCCCACAGGAACATTTGGCAATGTCTGGAGACATTTTTGATTGTCATGGCTGGAGGAGAGGGGTTGTTACCTACATCTAGTTTATCAACAGCCAGGGATGCTGCTCACCATCCTGTAATGCACAGGACAGCTCCCTACAAAAGATAATTATCCAGCCCAAATGTCAATAGTGCCAAATGTCAGTAGTGCCAAAGCTGGCAAACCCTGAGGTAGATAAAGAAGAGAGTGGCCAGGCGTGATGGCTCATGGCTGCAATCTCAGCACTTTGGGAGGCCGAGGCTGGAGGGTCACTTGAGACGGGGAGTTCAAGACCAGCCTGGGCAATGCAGTAAGACCCTATCTCTAAAAAAAAATTTAAAAAACAAATAGCCAGGTGTGGTGGTGCACACCTATAGTCCCAGCTACTTAGGAGATTGAGGCAGGAGGATCACTTGAGCCCAGGAGTTCCAGGCTCCACTGAGCTATGATTGTGCCACTGTGTACCTGGAAGCCCTTGTTAAAATAAAGACTCTAATTGGGTAAGCCTGGAGTGGGCTGAGACTCTGCATTTCTAACAAGTTGGGGGATGGTGATGCTGTCGGCCCATGACCCACACCCTCAGAAGCAAGTTCCTAGGGCATGCCAGTATTGTGACTTTGGAACAAGGAGGGAGGGACTCTCTAGGAAAGGAAATTAAGAAAATCTGGGCAGTGAATAGAGGGGAAAGTGGGAAAATGTGATGTCCTGGAAGACACATGTACAAAGTGTTTTAACTTGTTAAATTCTTGACACAGTCAAACTGTGCTATATGCTACTCAGAGTTCGAGAAAGTTGAGAATTTGGATTTAACCCTTGGGCTTGGCAAGACAAGGGTTAAATCCTTGGCAAGACAAAGGTCATTGATCACCTTGACACATGTGGTTTCAGAGGAATAGGAAGGTGAGAACCTAACTTGAATGGGTCCCCGGGAGGTAAGGACGTGTGGCTAAGATGGAGAGCCGAAAAATGAAACAGCAGCAGGAGGGAGAGATGGCATCCTGAGAGGTCTGTATCTTTTTTAAGATGGGCGATATTATAACTTGTTCGTATGATGATGGAAGTTGTACAATCAATAGGAATGGATGATCCAGGAGAAGGGATGATCACAGAAGCAGAGTTCCTATTTAGCAAGAGAGGATCCAGTGATGCAAGTCAAAGGTTAGCCTAGACCGTTGCTGGTTGGCCTTAGATGCATTTTAACTGGAAAAAGGTGAAGTGTGTGGGGCTATGGGCTGGTAGGTCAGTAGACTCTGCATGGAAAGATTTTTTTAAATTCTTTCCAATTTGTTTCTGTTTTCTCAGCAAAATTGGAGGCAAAATCACTTGCTGGGAGAGTACAGAAAGGGAGTGCTGCAGGTGTAAGAGAAGATATAAAATACTCTCTGAGAGCAGAAGAGTGAATTCAACAGGAAAATTAGATATCCAATAAAGTAGGATTTAAGGAAAAACACCGAATGGAACCTACTGCCCCTGGAGAACTATCAATTTCATATGAATGAAAGTTCCAATCCACAATGCAGCTTTAACAAGATGAACATTTATGTGCAGAGTCAAACAGCATCGACAAGTAATACAGACAGTCCTTGACTTAGAATGGTTCAACTTATGATTTTTCCACTTATGATGGGTTTATCAGGACGTGGCCCCATCATAAGTCAAGGAGTAATAGCTATAGAGTAATAATAGCATTTAGAAACACAGTTAGAAACTTGGATGTGGTGGCACATGGTTGCTTGAGCCCAGGAGTTCGAGACCAACCTCAACAATATAGCAAGACACCATCTCAAAAAGAAGAAGCAAGAAACATAATTAGAAACTCACAGAGATACCATTGCAGCTGGTGAAGCTAACACATCTGCCTTTGATCGGTAGAGTAGGCAAAAAATAAATAAGGATATAGAGAAATTAAATCAGATAAGCTAATATAAATAGCCATCAAATTTTATATCTTCAAACAAAGGGTGCTTTTCTACAGTCTCCAGATTTTCCACAATGACCATGTATTACTTCATAAGATTAGACAATAAATATAAGGGGAAAAATCTTATAAAGAAGAGGCTGATCCATCCTGGCCTACATGGTGAAACCTCGTCTCTATTAAAAAATACAAAAAACTAGCCAGGTGTGGTGGCGGGCGCCTGTAGTCCCAGCTACTCGGGAGGCTGAGGCAGGAGAATGGAGTAAACCCAGGAGGCGGAGCTTGCAGTGAGCCAAGATTGCGCCACTGCACTTCAGCCTGGGCGACAGAGGGAGACTCCGTCTCAAAAAAAAAAAAAAAAAAAAAAAAAAGAAGAGGCTGCCACAAAATAAGAGCAGTCATGCCCAGAGTTGAAGTCATGATATTGGGTTTTGCTTTTCCCTTATAAAATGGAGTTTCTGTCTGCTGCTGCTTGTTAGGGGTGAGGGAAGTGTTCGCATCGCTGCATCACACAGAGCAGCTCAGTGTAGGAGACGCACAGATTTGTACTGGCTGTTTCCAAATGCCCTCTTTGGTTTTAGGCATTTGGCTTCATCAAAGGGGCCAGAGTCAGCATCCTCATAGATGTGTCAGCCGTCAGCAGTGGCCCTCAGAAAGAGGAGTTCCAAAAGGACCTCATGGTAAGTCTGTCTGGCGCACTGAAACACCTGGAACCACCCACCACCCCCAGGCTTTCCTTCCTGAGCTTGCTGACTAGCTTGTTTATAGCAAATGCAAGATAGGGTGTCTTATTAAGAACAGTTCACACTAAATTAATTAGCACCTATGGTTAGAGAACTATGTTGAATTCTACAAAACCCAACCACAGAGTCATTTTCGGTTGTAGTGTGAACTTCCAGTATTCTCACCACCACAGTACCTGCTAACTAGACTTTGACTCAAGAGCTCCCATGTTTCCCTGGAAAGAGGATGTGAAGACTCCTGCATAGCATAGCATAGCACAGCACAGGGCTTCTGGCCTTTTCTGGATGGAGGAGCTATTCTGGTTTCTTTGGAGTTATGGTTCCCATTGGATACTCACCAGCTCTAGCTTGAGAGCAGTGAACAGGCTGGTGTTGCCCATTGCTCCATCCCCAACTCACATCCATAGCAGAGAGGCTAAAAACTAGAGTCAGATGGCTGGAGTCAAATCCCAGCCACCTCCACCAATTCCGGGCCATGTGACTGCGTTAACTAATCTCTCTGTGTCTTACTTACCTCCTCTGTAAAATGGGGATGATAACAGTGACTACCTAGGGTTACCATAAGGGTAAAAGGAGCTTGTGCAAGTGAAGTGCTCTGTGAGAAGTCTTCTCATAAGTGTACAGTGAGAAGTCTGGCCTAAAGAAAAGCCTCTGCAGCCTGATGTGGTATGGACAGGCTATTTTCTTATGGGTACCATGGCAGCAATAGCCCGTTGTATTTTGTACAGGTCCTGCAGAGCCTTTATGAGGCTCAGTGTGGGGCTGTCCTCCAGACTTGTTCCCTGTTCCTGGTCTCAGCGGATGTCAGGGGACAGGTTGCAGAGCAGTCTCCCCCTTCATGACAAGTCCTCAGGACAGAGTTTCCAAAGATCCCTCAGGTGGAGTGGTCTACTGTTAGCCAGGGCAGAGCTCATGGGGGTGGCATACAGGTGGAATTTCTAGCTGGCCAGGAAGAAGAGGGAGAAGTGATGGATACTCACCAGCTCCATCTCCAGCTCACATGCCTTAGAGAGACACCACTGCCCCGACCCCTGTCCTCCCTCTCCGGGTGCCACAGGTAAGTGCCAAGGGGCCAACCATACCACACTGAGATGGCAGCCCAGATGCTCATCCCACCCACAGGAGGCCCGGCAGGTGGGAAGCAAATGTCGGCTTTGGGCTGGCTGCTAAGTCCAGCCTCAGGCAGCCATGTTTCAGCACAGCTCAGACCCAGCCCAGAGGGGCCGGCTAAGGCGAGAGAGGCAAAGCCAGGCTCCACATTCCCCTGGCTATGGGAGCCAGTGATGTCCTTTTGTCCAACAGAGCCTCATCGATGAGCAGCTGAGCCACAAGGAGAAGCTATTTGTCCTGTCCTTTGGCACCAACGCCAGGTCCCTCTGGCCGAACCTCATGGAAGTCAGCGCCTCTGTGTGAGTGGCTTTCCTGCCTCACGGTGATATTGACTTTTTCATTTTCCTCCCTAACCAGCAGAGTCTTTATTGAATAATCCAACTGCAAACTCCAGGACACTACTAGATAAGTGAGTACAAAGAGACAACTCACAAAAGCAGAAACAATTTTTGGAAAGATGGCCATGCAGCAGTTCATAAACCAACAGATAAAGTGACCACAAGACACTGTTTTTATCCAGCAAACTAGCAAAGATAGTTTTATTATTGTGAAAATAACACATGCATGTTTTTAAAAAATTCCAACAGTATGAAAGGATGATAAATAATAGCAAATGAGTCTCCCTCTTTTTTTTTTTTTCAAGACAGGATCTCATTGTGTCTCCCAACCTGGAGTGCAGTGGCACAATCATAGCTTATTGCAGCTTTGACCTCCTGGGCTTAAGCAATCCTCCCACCTCAGCCTCCTGAGTAGTTGGGACTACAGGCATGTGCCACCACACCCTGCTACATTTTTATTTATTTATTTAGACAGCGCCTCTGTTGCCTAGACTGGAGTACAGTGGTGTGATTTTGGCTCACTGCAACCTCCACCTCACGGGTTCAAGTGATTCTCGTGCCTCAGCCTCCCAACTAGCTGGGACTGCAGGCATGCGCTACCACGCCCAGCTAACTTGCATTTTTTGGTAGAGACAGGGTTTCACCATGTTGGCCAGGCTGGTCTCGAACTCCTGACCTCAAGGGATCTGTCACTTTGACCTCCCAAAGTGTTGGGATTACAGGCATGAGCCACCACACCCAGCCATTTTGTTTATTTTTGTAAAGATGGGATCTTGCTATGTTGTCCAGGCTGGTCCTGACCCCCTGGCCTCAAGTGCTCTTCCAGTCTTGGCCTCCCAAAGTGCTGGGACTACGGATGTGAGACACTGTGCCTGGCCCAAAATAGTTCCTTATATCACTTCCACAAATAATATTTGCACACACATGCATCTGTGTGTTTACCTTCTTATTTTGACATAAACAGGACCTATATAACACTGCTCTGTGCTTTGGCTTTCTAGCTGGTCTTGAATCTCTGTCAATGGGTACAAATCTACCTCATTTGTTTTAATGGCTACATAGTACTCTACTGCATGGATGTCCTTTAGTTGGGGGTTTCTAGCCTGGGGTTTTTTTTAGGGATAGGAGGAAGGTATGTAAGAATTTCTATTTATCCAGTGAGTAGAAATTTCTTTTCCATGAAAGGAATGTCCTCAGTCACCCACCATGTGTTGGTTGCCATACTAGGTACTTTGCATAGATGATTGTATTTAGTATATATACCCACCCCATGGAATAGGATTATTATCCTCATTTTGCAGATGAGGAAATGCAGACTCAGCTTAGGGAAGATGCCCAACGCAGCAGAGCCAGGATTGGATTCCAGATCCCAGGAAAACGCACATGCTTTGGCCAGGGCCAGTTGCTCATGCCTGTAATCCCAGCACGTTGGGAGGCCAAGGTGGGAGGATCGCTTGAGCTCAGGAGTTTGAGACCAGTCTGAGCAACCCAGTGAGACCCTATCTCTACAAAAAATTTAAAAATTAGCCCGGTGTGATGGCATGTGCCTATAGTCCCAACTACTCGAGAGGCTGAGGTGGGAGGTTTGATTGAGACTGGGAGGGAGGTCGAGGCTGCAGTGAGCTATGGTTGTGACACTGTACTCCAGCCTGGGTGACAGAGAGAGACCCTGTCTCCAAAAAAACTAAAAAGTTTTAAAAAAAAGCATGTGCTTAGATTTCTAGGAGGGAGGCCCCCTCGCCAGCACTAGCTGTAAAGAAGAGCCCTTGCGGATGGAGAATTGCCCACTCTTGGCCCTCTGGCTTTGAATCCCAACCCCAACAGTCACTGCGTGTTCTTGACAAGTCCCTTAACTCTCTCATTTGCAAAACAAGGTCAGTCCTACCCACTCTTCACAGGACTGTTATGGAGGTGAAATGAAAACAAAGTACCGGGCTAGTGCCAGGTACTCAATGAACGAGAGCATTTTGTACTCTGATTTCCACTTTAGGTGGAGCAGTGACCCCTGGGTTGTTATGGATGGCAGCCAAAAGTTCTGCATCTTCAGGAACTCCTAGAATTCTCTTGTCATATCCCTATGTCATATCTTTACCATGTGTACTATTGTTTTGTTTTATTTTATTTTATATTATATTATTTTATTTTATTTTATTTTTGAGATGGAGTCTCACTCTGTCACCCAGGCTGGAATGCAGTGGTGCGATCTTGGCTCACCACAACATCCATTTCCTGGGTTCAAGCAACTATCCTGCCTCAGCCTCCCAAATAGCTGAGATTACAGGTGTGCTCCACCATGCCCTGCTAATTTTTTTTTTTTTTTTTTTTTTTTTTTGTATTTTTAGTAGCAATGAGGTTTCACCATGTTGGCCAGGCTGGTCTCAGACTCTGACCTCGAGTGATCCACCCTCCTTGGCCTCCCAAAGTGCTGGGATTACAGGCGTGAGCCACTGTGCCCGGCCTACCATGTGTACTATTGTTGATTTTTCTTTACTTCAATTCTATTTATTTTTTATTGAAAGAAACTTGTTTTTTTTTTTGTTTTGTTTCATTTTGTTTTGAGACAAGGTCTTGCTCTGTCGCGTCTGGAGTGCAGTGGTACAATCAGTTTACTGCCGTCTTATCTCCTGAGCTCAAATGATCCTCCAGCCTCAGCCTCCCCAGTAGCTAGAACAACAAGGGTGTGCCCAACTAATTTTTTAAATTTTTCCTTTTTTGTAGAGATGGGGTCTGGCTATGTTGATCAGACTGGTTTTGAACTCCTGGCCTCAAGTGGTCCTCCCTCCTCAGCCTCCCAGAGTGCTGGGATTACAGGCATGAGTCACTGCTCCTGGCCTGAAGGAAACTTTCTATCAATACCATAACTGAGAAGTTCATGTCACTTGCATGATTATACTTCTATAATCATGTAATTATATTTCTATAATTAGAAAGCAACCATATATCTTTCTTTAATGGCTTTGAGAAAAAAAGAAAGAAAGAAAGCAGCCATATAAATAAATACAATGAGAGAAAAACAATGGTTTTAAATTCCAGCTTAAATCTATTGGCTAGAGAAGGCGCTAGACCTGGGACTTGTTCTTGCTGTTCAAAAAGGAGACTTGACAGTTATGATCATGAAAGGTGAACTTATTAGCACCACGCTGAGATTTTCTCTTTCAGATTTTTGATTTTTTGAAGTAGAAAGAACAGACCTCTTTCACTAGTGTTGTGCAAAGTTTTAGCCAAGAATCAAGTTAAATTATTTTTCTTCTCACCAGTGGTGTGTACCCCAACCCACGTGGGACATAAGCCATACAGCTATAATGCTTTCTCTTAGAGCCTTCTTAGGGTTGCAGAATT
This sequence comes from Piliocolobus tephrosceles, assembly GCF_002776525.5. Lineage (NCBI taxonomy): Eukaryota > Metazoa > Chordata > Mammalia > Primates > Cercopithecidae > Piliocolobus > Piliocolobus tephrosceles. The sequence continues at coordinate 20,380,946 of NC_045450.1, forward strand.
AACTCCATGCCTCCTGTTGAGGGCTGGCTCCCAAGAGAGTGGGCATGGGGAGGAAGGAACTCAGCCCCAGACCCTCACATAGCACAAATTTCTAAAAGCTCAGATCTTAGAGTCAGACCTGGTTTGAAATCTCAGTTTTACCAGTTGCTTACATTATCACCTTGGGCAAGTACTAACTCAGTTTCCTCATCTACAAAATGAGAATAAAGGTACCACCTCAACAAGTTATCATTAGGTTTAAATGAGCTAATATTTGTCCTGGGCCTGGTACCTAATACTACAGGCCAGGTGTAGGGGCTCACACCTATAATCCCAGCTGTTTGGGAAGCTAGGGAGGGGGACCTCTTGAAGCCAAGAGTTCAAGACCAGCCTGGGCAACACAGTGAGACCCCCATCTCTACATTTTTTTTTTTTTTTTTTTTTGAGATAGAGTCTCACTCTGTTGCCCAGGCTGGAATGCAGTGAGAGTGGCACAATCTCAGTTCACTGCAGCCTTCTGCCTCTGGAGTTCAAGCAGCTCTCCTGCTCATCCTCCCAAGTAGCTGGGATTACAGGCATGTGCCACCACAGCTGGCTAATTTTTTTTGTATTTTTAGTAGAGATGGGATTCACCATGTTGGCCAGGCTGGTCTTGAATTCCTGACCTCAAGTGATCCACCCACCTTTCCCCCCAAAAGTGCTGAGATTACAGGCATGAGCCACTATGCCCAGCCCTCTACATAAAATATAAAAGTTAGCTGGGCAGGATGCCACACACCTGCAGTCCCAGCTACTTGGGAGGCTGAGGCAGGAGGATCGCTTGGGCCCAGGAGTTTGAGGTTACAGTGAGTTATGATTGCACCACTGCACTTCAGCCTGGGTGACATAGCCAGACCTTATCTCTAAAAAGAAATTAAAATGAAATTAAATACAAACAGTCTTACAATTAGGTTGCCGTTGTTGTCTCCCCCCAGCCTCCAGGAACTTAAGCTCTGGGTAAAGACACTGCAGCCTGATGGAGGCAGCAACCTGCTACAAGCTCTGAAGAAGATCTTCACTCTCAAGGGGCTGGATTCCCTGGTGGTCGTCATGAGAAGCTGGTAGGTCTTCTTTCCTAAGCAGGTGACATACTACACAAAAGGGACTGAAGAACCAAACCACTGTTTGAGAAAAGACTGGCCGGTCACAGTGGCTCATGCCTGTAATCCCAGCACTTTGGGAGGCCGAGACAGGAGGACTGCTTGAAGCCAGGAGTTTGTGACCAGTCTGGGCAACACAGTGAGAACCTATCTCTAAAAAAAAGATAAAAATTAGCTGGTCATGGTTGTATGCACCTGTAGTCCCAGCTACTTGGGAGGCTGAAGAAGGAGGATTGCTTGAGCCCAGGAGTTTAAAGCTGCAGTAAGCTATGATTGTTCCACTGCACTGTAACCTGGGTAACAGAGTGAGACCCAGGGAAGGGAAGGGGAGGGGAGGGGAGAAGAGAGGTAGGGAGGGAGGGAGGGAGGGGGAGAGAGGGAGGGAGGGAGAGAGAGAGAAAGAAGGAAGGAAAGAAGGAAGGAAGGAAGGAAAGAAAAGAAAGAAAGAGAAAAAAGAAAGAAAAAAGAAAGAAACAAGGAAAGAAAGAAAAGAGAGAAAAGAAAGAGAAAAGATCATCAATCATGGCTCGTCACACATACATGAGGGAAGGATCACAGTCACAGGCAGAAAGAGAGAGAAAAAGAGGAAGAAAAGAAAGGAGAGAGACAGAATGAAAGAAAGGAAGGAAAGAAGGAAGAGAGAAAAGAAGCAAGGAAAGAAGGAAGAGAGAAAGAAAAATGAAAAGAAAAGGAAACAAGGAAGAAAGAAGGAAAAGAAAAGAAAGAAAAAGAAAAGGAAGAAGGAAGAGAGAGAAAACGAAAGAGAAAAAGGAAAGAGAAAGGAAGAGAGAGAGAGGAGAAGGAAGGAAAGAAGGAAGAGAGAGAAAGAAAAGAAAGAAGGAAAGAGAGAAAAGATCATCAACTATGACTCTTCACACACACACGAGGGAAGGACTGCAGTCACAGGCCACCCATCTGCAGAGGAGGCAGGGCAGCCAGGCCTGCAGTCCACCTAGCCCTGCAGTTCACCTAGCCCTGCATCCCGCATAGGTGACCTGGGACACAGGTGGCCCAGTTAAGAATGGGTAGATGTTCCTTGGGAATTACCATTTTGCTCTGAAATGTTCTCAAAGTGATCTGACCTGGGGTGTCCACTTCTCTCCCTTCTCCCCAGCCCAGATCAGCCTTCTGAAATCCTGTCCGACTACATCCAGCAGTCCACCATGGGAAGAGACCTCATCATCCACTTCATCACCTACAGCTGCGATGATCAGATGCCCCCTGTGAGTGCCTGAGATTCTCTGAGGTGTCCCTTGGCTTTGGCGGTAGTGAGTTGGGCTGGCCTTTGAGGCCTCATGCTTGGACAGGCCCCCAAGTGTGGACGAGAATGCACCTGTCCTTGTGCCTGGTTCTCCCTTTGGTAAAATGGGAAGCTTTGGATAATTGGGAGGTTCAGTCAAGGAGAAGGCTTACTGGAGTATTGGTGTTGCCCTAGTGAGGGCTGACCCTGGCCTCATCCCTGCAGGCTATCCTGAAGAACCTTGCAGAAGCTGTTAGGGGCTACTACCACTGCTACAGCCCAAAGATGGAGGTAAGCCCTTCTGCCAACACGTGGCCCCTCTTCTTCTCTCCTTGTCTGCCTCCAAGGTTGTACCCAGGAGGTCTGGGCCAGGACCACACTATACACTTGTTTCTCCTTTTCTCCCTGTCCCCACCTGTATTCAATGAGGTTACACAGGTAAAATCGGGTTAGAATGAATATGTGGGAAGAACAGGGACAACCTGAAGTCACAGGAGATGCTTTGGTCAGCCTGTATGATGCATTGATTGCATGCCTGGGAGCCCAGGGGCCTTTTAAAACCCTGCCTGCAGAATCCTCAATCACTCTCCAGTTGCCATTAATATAGGCCCCAGCCTAGCTCTGCTCCCCGCAAAGCACTGAGTCTGAATTGCCTTGATTTTCTCTCCTACATCAACTCCTGCTACTGCAGGGGACCACTGCAGAGCAAAATGAGCAATCCATTCTGTACCGATCCATCCATTACTGTCCTTGTCCCAGTTAATAACTAGACATCAGCCACCCTGTGTTCACAAGGGAGGCAACGATTAGCAAACATGTGTGTAGGTCCATTTGGAAGATTAAGAATGCAATCATCTGGTCGCTCCCAGGCTGTGTCTTGCCTACCGTTAATAACCATGAGTAAATGAGTGTTCGCATCTCACAAGTAAATTCAAAGGTCACAAGGTCCCTGCTTGTCATAGCAGGGAGCCAAACTCAGGCAGCGCCCTATCTTGATACCTCATCATCTGGACTCTGTCTGTAGGTGACTCGGACTACAGAGGTTAGAAAGGTAAATTACTGAAACTGACTGGTTTAAGAAATATTTTATCTTAAAACCTGTGGCTTGACCAGGCATGGTGGCTCATGTCTGTAATCCTAGTGCTTTGGAAGGCTGAGACAGGAGGATCATTTGAGGCCAGGAGTTTGAGACTAGCCTAGGCAATATAGTGACAGCCCATCTCTACAAAAAATTTAAAAATTTGCCTGGCGTGGTAGCACATGGCTGTAGTCACAGCTACTCAGGAGGCTGACACAGGAGGATCGCTTGAGCCCAGGAGTTCGAGGCTACAGTGACCAATGATTGCACCACCGCACTCCAGCCTGAGTGACAGAAAAAGACCCTTTCTCTAAAAATAATAATAAAATAAATAATAATTATTATTATTATAGCCATCCTAGTGCATGTAAAGTGTTTCTTTATACTTTTACAGTTAGAAAACTCTTCAATTGTTTTAAAACACAGCAGGCCAATTGCACAAACGGAGCACAGCATGTCTGCAGGCTCTTCTTGGCACATGGGTAGCAGTTCATAAGGCCTAGTGGAGAAAGTCTGCCCCTCTGCCTGGGCATTGGCCTGTCTGCTTGCCCCTTCCTGGGTTGGCCTCTGCAGGTAGTCAAGTGATTCTGGCTGGCTGATTGCTCTTGCCACCCTCAGCTCTACACCAGCCGGGATATGGATGAGCTCCTGGCAGAAATTCAGAAGGCCCAGAGCCTCCTCAGCCACGTGCAAGCCCTGAGGCACAGCAGCCCCTGTGAGGCGCTCACCTGCACCATGGAGGAGGTAGGTGGTGTGAGTGTCAATTCTGGGGCCTTCTCCCAGCAGCACTCAGCTGACCTTGTTCCCCTTTCTCACCTGTTCATAGACGGCACAGCTGCCGGTGCCCGTCACTTCCTAAAATGGAAACAAGGCAAGGCCCACCCTTCATTGCACCCCAGAGCTCTGAGTTGGGTGGGCTGGGTGGGCCCACCATGGTGCCAGAAAGATCCTGGTGGATTTACTAACTGTAAAATTTATTTCAGATAAAGATCAGCAGGCTCCTGCCACCCCCTCTGTCTTGTCACTGTCCCCTCCCTTACCCCCAGTTTGGAGAATCATGAAAACCTCAACCACCCAGAATAGGCTGTCTTGAAGAGAGTCATTCACACCTCAGCCATGGCTCACACCTGAAATCCCAGTGCTTTGGGAGGCCAAGGCCAGAGGATCATTTGAGTCCAGCCGTTCAAGACCAGCCTGTGCAACATGGCAAAACACCGTCTCTACAAAAAATTAAAAAATTAGCCAGGCATGATGGCACGTGCCTGTAGTCCCAGCTACTCAGGAGGCTGAGGTGGGAGGATGATTGGACCTGGGAGGTCGAGGCTGCAGTGAGCCATAATGGTACCACTGCACTCCAGCCTGGGCAACAGAGCAAGACCCTGTCTCAAATAAGAATTTTAAAAATATATAAATACAATAACAACAATTAGTATTAGAATTATAATAGTTCTTGGCCAGGTGTGATGGCTCACACCTGTAATCCCAGCACTTTGTGAGGCTGTGGCAGGTGGATCGCTCGAAGTCAGGAGTTCAAGACCAGCCTGGCCAACATGGTGAAACACTGTCTCTACTAAAAATACAAAACTTAGTGAGGTGTGGGGGCAGGCACCTGTAATCCCAGCTATGTGGGAAGCTGACTCAGGAGAATCACTTGAACCCAGGAGGCAGAGGTTGCAGTGAGCCCAGATAGTGCCACAGCACTCCAGCTTGGGTGACAGAACAAGACTCCATCTCAAAAAAAAAAAATTATAGTAGTTCTCATTTATTAAATGCTCATTATAAGATAGGCACAATGTTCAATTATTTAAATGCTTTATCTTAACAACAGTCTGAGTTAAGTATATTATTACTTCTTATAGATGAGGAAATTGAAGCTAAGAGGTTACATAACTTGCCTAAGATTGCAGAGATAGAAATAAATTGAGTTTGGATTGAACCCAGGTCTGAGGCCCAAAACCTTGCCAAGAGTTTCCAAAAATGAAGTGCATGTACTACTTGTAGTTTTCAAGATGATTTTAGGTGGTGCATGGATTAATATATTTTTTAAATGGTATCTATTTCAAACTAGCTCATTATGGTCATCATAGATCTTCTTTCTAAAATTGTGAAAGGGATTGAATTTTTAAACTTAAAGAAAATTAATAACTAAAAAGCTTTAATGTTACATGTTGATTCTTAAAATATAACAATACAGTAGTACTCAGATATAGCAAAATTCATGAAGGCAGTGCTCAAATCTCTGAAGTTTGAGACTTGCTGTTTTATGTTTTACTTATACATTCACTATGTCATTTAACCTCTCAGAGCCTCGGTTCTTTACTTTGTAAATGTGGCCACAGGGTGGCCACGTGGGGGCTCATTGAGTGATTTGCTGCAGGAGTTTTTAGTTCTCCAAAGCATGGAGGGGAGACCTGTCATCTTGGAGTCCGTGGTGCTGATCTTCCCGGTAAGGTTAGGGAGGGAGCCAGGAGCATAGGCCACTGTGAGAGCAAACGAGTTGCTGGGTACTCCTCCGTCTTCCCCTGGAAATTCCAGAAATCTCCAGAGAAGGGGAGGGGATGACGGAAGGGAAAGGCAAAACCGCCTTTAATCTACCATGGAGTGTTTAAGATGCTCCACTTGCGTTGACTGGGTGGAGGGTGAAGACTGAGGACTTTTCAACTCTAAAATATGATTATGTAATGAGGGCTTTCTCATTGAATTTAGATTTCCACAGAGAATGCAAATGGGCTACTCATAAGCCTCTTGCCTAAACCCCCAAAGCATGACGCTCCTCTCACCATTGAGTTTCCAAACTTGGACAAGACTTCTGCAGAGTGGCTTAAGGTCAATGGTCTGAAAGGTAAATCTCCAAAGAGGGCAGAACTCAGGAAACAGGTGACTGACTAAAAGGCTTGAATCCTGCCAGGCACAGTGGCTCACATCTGCAATCCCAGCACTTTGGGAGGCCAAAAAGGAAGGATTAGTTGAGACCAGGGATTTGAGACCAACCTAGGCAACATAGCAAGACCCCATCTCTATAAAAAATAAAATTATCTGGGCATGGTGGCCTACACCTATAGTCCCAGATACTCAGGTAGACTAAGGCAGGAGGATACTTTGAGTCCAGGAGTTTGAGGATACAGTGAGTTACGATTGTGCCACTGCATTCCAGCCTGGGTGACAGAGCAAAACCCTGTCTCAAAAAAATAAAAGGCTCGAACCCTTTGGAGCTTCCCAGGCAGTGCTTACAACCTCACAATTTATTTTTTCAGCCAAGAAATTAAGTCTGTATCAGGTCCTGGCACCCAACGCATTCTCTCCTGTGGAGGAATTTGTACCTATTCTCCAGAAAACAGTATCATCGACTATCCATGAGGTAATTCAGATTCATCATTTTCTCCAGTCCTCCACAGGAGAGCTCCCTGGTGGCTTTTCCCACCTTCTTAAATGTTCTGGCAATAAGAATCACCAGGGATTCAGGCTTCCCACCCAGGACCCTAGAATGCACATCAAATCCACTGTAGCTGTTGGTTTTCAAAGATCTGAAAAATTGAACTTGGGAGATGGGGCAAGAGGGATAAATCAGGTACCATGGTCACCTCCTCCATGAAGGTTTTCTCCTCCCAACTCAGACAGGACAGACTCGCTCTCTTTATGTCCTCGCTGTACCTAATGCAGACTTCTGCTATTGCTCCCATAAAGGGTTAATGCATGAATTTTTACATATTTAAATCCCCATCAAGTATGAAGTATAAACAGGGAACACTTCTCTAACTCTCTATCCCCCATGTTTAGTATGAGTAGGAAATCAATGAATGTTTACTGGATGGCTGAGAAGGTAGTTGGAAGGAAGGTTGGCCAGAAGAAGGAAAAGAATGATGAATGAATGGAAACGTGGATGGATGGATGGATGGATGGACGGATGGATAGGTGGATGGATAGGTGGGTGGGTGAGTGGATGGATGGATGGATGGATGGATGGATGGATGGATGGATGGAT